>NC_092172.1:49753859-49973859 GCF_045791955.1 Oncorhynchus clarkii lewisi | reverse complement strand
AATGGGGAAGTAAACTGTTTAAATATGAATTCAAAATATATAATTAAATGTTTGTTTATTTGGCCCCGTGTCACCCTGTGCTTGGCAACGGCGTGTTTGGTTGAGCTCTGTGACAAAACAAAAGGACAGCATTTGATGAACTCTTCTTCCTCTGTAGGTTTGAGAGGCTTTGGGAGGAAGAGGTAGCTAAGGTGGGACTAGAGAAAGCTTCTTTAGGTGGAGTCTTCATGCGCTTCCAAAGGACCCGATTACTGGTGGCCTTCCTCGTCTCCATCCTCTTCACGCTCTCTGTGTTTATCGGACCGGTCTGTGATTTCAAAATTGATTCATTTCCTGCATAGATGATTCATTCAACACATTATCGAATGTTTAGAAAACAACATCGTGTGTGTGTGTGTGTGTGTGTGTGTGTGTGTGTGTGTGTGTGTGTGTGTGTGTGTGTGTGTGTGTGTGTTTTCCAGGCGGTTCTGGTATATGAGATCCTGAACTATGCAGAAGCCCCTGGGACGTCTACTCTGCTCCACGGTGTGGGTCTGTGTGTGGCTCTGTTCACCTCAGAGTTCTCTAAAGCCTTCTTTGCCTCTCTACTGTGGGCTGTTAACTTGAGGACGGCCATCAGGGTGAAGAGTGCCTTCTCTGTCGTCGCCTTCCAGAAGATCATCTCTCTCAGATCCGTCAGCAACCTCTCTGTGGGAGAGGTACTGTCACACAGATACCATTATGATGTTCTCCTGTTCTCTTTTCCTTCCTGTGGGTTCAGTACTGTGGGGCGGCAGGGTAGACTAGTGGTTAGAGTGGAGGGACGGCAGGTGGTCTAGTGGTTAGAGTGGAGTGGAGGGGCGGCAGGCAGTCTAGTGGTTAGAGTGGAGTGGAGGGGCGGCTGGTAGCCTAGCGTTTAGAGTGTAGGGGCGGCAGGTAGTCTAGTGGTTTGAGTGGAGGGGCGGCAGGGTAGACTAGTGGTTAGAGTGGAGGGACGGCAGGTGGTCTAGTGGTTAGAGTGGAGTGGAGGGGCGGCAGGTAGTCTAGTGGTTAGAGTGGAGTGTAGGGGCGGCAGGTAGCCTAGCGGTTAGAGTGTAGGGGCGGCAGGTAGTCTAGTGGTTTGAGTGGAGGGGCGGCAGGGTAGACTAGTGGTTAGAGTGGAGGGGTGGCAGGTAGTCTAGTGGTTAGAGTGTAGGGGCGGCAGGTAGTCTAGTGGTTTGAGTGGAGGGGCGGCAGGTAGACTAGTGGTTAGAGTGGAGGGACGGCAGGTAGTCTAGTGGTTAGAGTGGAGTGTAGGGGCGGCAGGTAGTCTAGTGGTTAGAGTGGAGTGTAGGGGCGGCAGGTAGTCTAGTGGTTAGAGTGGAGGGACGGCAGGTAGCCTAGTGGTTAGAGTGGAGGGGAGGTAGGTAGTCTGGTGGTTAGAGTGAAGGGGAGGCAGGTAGACTAGTGCTTAGAGTGGAGGGACGGCAGGTAGACTAGTGGTTAGAGTGGAGGGGCGGCAGGTGGCCTAGTGGTTAGAGTGGAGGGACGGCAGGTAGCCTAGTGGTTAGAGTGGAGGGGCGGCAGGAAGACTAGTGGTTAGAGTGGAGGAGTGACAGGTAGACTAGTGGTTAGAGTGGAGGGGCGGCAGGTAGCCTAGTGGTTAGAGTGGAGGGGAGGCAGGCAGACTAGTGGTTAGAGTGGAGGGGAGGCAGGTAGACTAGTGGTTAGAGTGGAGGGGCGGCAGGTACCCTAGTGGTTAGAGTGGAGGGACGGCAGGTAGCCTAGTGGTTAGAGTGGAGGTAGTGACATAGTGAAGGTTATGTTGTAGAGGGTAGTTTCCTGTATATGTCCTGGTGACATAGTGTTGTAGAGGGTAGTTTCCTGTATATGTCCTGGTGACATAGTGTTGTAGAGGGTAGTATCCTGTATATGTCCTGGTGACATAGTGAAGGTTCTGTTGTAGAGGGTAGCATCCTGTATATGTCCTGGTGACATAGTGTTGTGGAGGGTAGTATCCTGTATATGTCCTGGTGACATAGTGTTGTAGAGGGTAGTATCCTGTATATGTCCTGGTGACATAGTGTTGTGGAGGGTAGTATCCTGTATATATCCTGGTGACATTGTGTTGTGGAGGGTAGTATCCTGTATATATCCTGGTGACATAGTGAAGGTTATGTTGAGGATGGTAGTATCCTGTATAAGTCCTTGCCGAATCCAAATGTTTCTAATTCTACAACATGTAGGAGCTTATATTCTCACCTGCTCGTATGTTCTCTCTCCTTTCTCTCTCTCTCTCTCTCCCCTCTCTCTCTCCTCTCTGTCTCTGTCTCTCTCTCTCCTCTCTCTCTCTCTCTCTCTCTCCTCTCTCTCTCTCTCTCCTCTCTCTCTCTCTTTCGCTCTCTCCCTCTCCTCTCTCGCTCTCTTGCTCTCTCGCTCTCTCCTTCTCCTCTCCTCCCTCTCTCTCCCTATCCTCTCTCACCTTTCTCTTTCTCTCCCCTGCTCTCTTTCTCTCTCCTCTCTCTCTCGCTCTCCCCTCTCCTCTCTCTCTCTCTCTCCGTTCTCTCTCTCTCGTCTTTCTTTCTTTCTCTTCCCCCTCTCCCCGCTCGTCTCTTTTTCCCCTCTCCTCTCTCTGTCCCTCCCTCTCCTCCCTCCAGATGATCAACGTGCTGACCAGTGATGGCTACAGGATGTTTGAGGCTGTGCTGTTTGGTACCTTCCTGCTGTGTATCCCTGTGCTACTGACCGCCTGTATGATCTACGCCTGCTACACTCTAGGATACACTGCCCTCATAGGAGTCTCTGTCTACCTCGTATTCATCCCCATACAGGTACTAACCCTCATAGGAGTGTCTGTCTACCTCGTATTCATCCCCATACAGGTACTAACCCTCATAGGAGTCTCGGTCTACCTCATCTCCATCCCCACACAGGTACTAACCCTCATAGGAGTCTCTGTCTACCTCATCTTCATCCCCACACAGGAACTAACCCTAACCCTCATAGGAGTCTCTGTCTACCTCATCTCCATCCCCACACAGGTACTAACCCTCATAGGAGTCTCTGTCTACCTCATCTTCATCCCCAAACAGGAAGTAACCCTAACCCTCATAGGAGTCTCTGTCTACCTCGTATTCATCCCCATACAGGTACTAACCCTCATAGGAGTGTCTGTCTACCTCGTATTCATCCCCATACAGGTACTAACCCTCATAGGAGTCTCGGTCTACCTCATCTCCATCCCCACACAGGTACTAACCCTCATAGGAGTCTCTGTCTACCTCATCTTCATCCCCACACAGGAACTAACCCTAACCCTCATAGGAGTCTCTGTCTACCTCATCTCCATCCCCACACAGGTACTAACCCTCATAGGAGTCTCTGTCTACCTCATCTTCATCCCCAAACAGGAAGTAACCCTAACCCTCATAGGAGTCTATGTCTACCTCGTCTTCATCCCCACACAGGAAGTAACCCTAACCCTCATAGGAGTCTCTGACTCTGACCAGTATGCTATTCTGTTGTCTGTAGTTTACCATGGGCCAGACTGACCAGTATGTTGTCGTGTTGTCTGTAGTTTACCATGGGCCAGACTGACCAGTATGTTGTCGTGTCGTCTGTAGTTTTTCATGGCCAGACTGATCCAAGTGTTCAGGAGGAAAGCGGTGAGCGTCACAGACACTCGTGTCCGCACCATGAACGAGGTTCTCACCTGCATCAAACTCATCAAGATGTATGCCTGGGAAACCTCCTTCGAGAAGAAAATCACCGGTAAGGAAGAGTAGGGTCACCACAGGGTGTTAGGAAGGTATCTAAAGAGGATACTGAAGGTGTTTATTGGCCAAATACCATTTCCTGACAATATAGTAATGTGTAGATCTGTATGAAAAAAAACATTTTGAATCCTTTTTAGTTGTAATTTTAAAGCAGAAATATTTGAAAAAAGTTCAAAGGTGTGTAGACTTTCTACAGGCACTGTAGATACTAGTATATTATTAGAGTTCTATAGTCACTGTACATACTAGTATATTATTAGAGTTCTATATTATTAGAGTTCTATATTATTAGAGTTCTATATTATTAGAGTTCTATATTATTAGAGTTCTATATTATTAGAGTTATATAGTCACTGTACATACTAGTATATTATTAGAGTTCTATAGTCACTGTACATACTAGTATATTATTAGAGTTCTATAGTCACTGTACATACTAGTATATTATTAGAGTTCTATATTATTAGAGTTCTATAGTCACTGTACACACTAGTATACTATTAGAGTTCTATATTATTATAGTTCTATAGTCACTGTACATACTAGTATATTATTAGAGTTCTATAGTCACTGTACATGCTAGTATATTATTAGAGTTCTATAGTCACTGTACATACTAGTATATTATTAGAGTTCTATAGTCACTGTACATACTAGTATATTATTAGAGTTCTATAGTCACTGTACATACTAGTATATTATTAGAGTTCTATATTATTAGAGTTCTATAGTCACTGTACATACTAGTATATTATTAGAGTTCTATATTATTAGAGTTCTATAGTCACTGTACATACTAGTATATTATTAGAGTTCTATATTATTAGAGTTCTATAGTCACTGTACATACTAGTATATTATTAGAGTTCTATATTATTAGAGTTCTATATTATTAGAGTTCTATATTATTAGAGTTCTATAGTCACTGTACATACTAGTATATTATTAGAGTTCTATATTATTAGAGTTCTATAGTCACTGTACATACTAGTATATTATTAGAGTTCTATAGTCACTGTACATACTAGTATATTATTAGAGTTCTATAGTCACTGTACATACTAGTATATTATTATAGTTCTATAGTCACTGTACATACTAGTATATTATTAGAGTTCTATACTATTAGAGTTCTATATTATTATAGTTCTATAGTCACTGTACATACTAGTATATTATTAGAGTTCTATAGTCACTGTACATGCTAGTATATTATTAGAGTTCTATAGTCACTGTACATACTAGTATATTATTAGAGTTCTACATTATTAGAGTTCTATAGTCACTGTACATACTAGTATATTATTAGAGTTCTATAGTCACTGTACATACTAGTATATTATTAGAGTTCTGTATTATTAGAGTTCTATAGTCACTGTACATACTAGTATATTATTAGAGTTCTATATTATTAGAGTTCTATAGTCACTGTACATACTAGTATATTATTAGAGTTCTATATTATTAGAGTTCTATAGTCACTGTACATACTAGTATATTATTAGAGTTCTATATTATTAGAGTTCTATATTATTAGAGTTCTATAATATTAGAGTTCTATATTATTAGAGTTCTATAGTCACTGTACATACTAGTATATTATTAGAGTTCTATATTATTAGAGTTCTATAGTCACTGTACATACTAGTATATTATTAGAGTTCTATAGTCACTGTACATACTAGTATATTATTAGAGTTCTATAGTCACTGTACATACTAGTATATTATTAGAGTTCTATATTATTAGAGTTCTATAGTCACTGTACATACTAGTATATTATTAGAGTTCTATAGTCACTGTACATACTAGTATATTATTAGAGTTCTATAGTCACTGTACATACTAGTATATTATTAGAGTTCTATAGTCACTGTACATACTAGTATATTATTATAGTTCTATATTATTAGAGTTCTATAGTCACTGTACATACTAGTATATTATTATAGTTCTATAGTCACTGTACATACTAGTATATTATTAGAGTTCTATACTATTAGAGTTCTATATTATTATAGTTCTATAGTCACTGTACATACTAGTATATTATTAGAGTTCTATAGTCACTGTACATACTAGTATATTATTAGAGTTCTATATTATTAGAGTTCTATAGTCACTGTACATACTAGTATACTATTAGAGTTCTATATTATTAGAGTTCTATAGTCACTGTACATACTAGTATATTATTATAGTTCTATAGTCACTGTACATACTAGTATACTATTAGAGTTCTATATTATTAGAGTTCCATAGTCACTGTACATACTAGTATATTATTAGAGTTCTATAGTCACTGTACATGCTAGTATATTATTAGAGTTCTATAGTCACTGTACATACTAGTATATTATTAGAGTTCTATAGTCACTGTACATACTAGTATATTATTAGAGTTCTATAGTCACTGTACATACTAGTATATTATTAGAGTTCTATATTATTAGAGTTCTATATTATTAGAGTTCTATATTATTAGAGTTCTATATTATTAGAGTTCTATAGTCACTGTACATACTAGTATATTATTAGAGTTCTATATTATTAGAGTTCTATAGTCACTGTACATACTAGTATATTATTAGAGTTCTATAGTCACTGTACATACTAGTATATTATTAGAGTTCTATAGTCACTGTACATACTAGTATATTATTAGAGTTCTATATTATTAGAGTTCTATAGTCACTGTACATACTAGTATATTATTAGAGTTCTAGAGTCACTGTACATACTAGTATACTATTAGAGTTCTATATTAATATAGTTCTATAGTCACTGTACATACTAGTATATTATTAGAGTTCTATAGTCACTGTACATACTAGTATATTATTAGAGTTCTATAGTCACTGTACATACTAGTTAGTATATTATTAGAGTTCTATATTATTATAGTTCTATAGTCACTGTACATACTAGTATATTATTAGAGTTCTATATTATTATAGTTCTATAGTCACTGTACATACTAGTATATTATTAGAGTTCTATAGTCACTGTACATACTAGTATATTATTAGAGTTCTATAGTCACTGTACATACTAGTTAGTATATTATTAGAGTTCTATAGTCACTGTAGATACTAGTATATTGTTAGAATTCTAGAGTCACTGTACATACTAGTATATTATTATAGTTCTATAGTCACTGTACATACTAGTATACTATTAGAGTTCTATATTATTAGAGTTCTATAGTCACTGTACATACTGGTATATTATTAGAGTTCTATAGTCACTGTACATACTAGTATATTATTAGAGTTCTATATTATTATAGTTCTACAGTCACTGTACATACTAGTATATTATTAGAGTTCTATATTATTATAGTTCTATAGTCACTGTACATACTAGTATATTATTAGAGTTCTATATTATTAGAGTTCTATAGTCACTGTACATACTAGTATATTATTAGAGTTCTATAGTCACTGTACATACTAGTATATTATTAGAGTTCTATAGTCACTGTACATACTAGTATATTATTAGAGTTCTATATTATTAGAGTTCTATATTATTAGAGTTCTATAGTCACTGTACATACTAGTATATTATTAGAGCTCTATAGTCACTGTACATACTAGTATATTATTAGAGTTCTATAGTCACTGTACATACTAGTATATTATTAGAGTTCTATAGTCACTGTACATACTAGTATATTATTAGAGTTCTATAGTCACTGTACATACTAGTATATTATTAGAGCTCTATAGTCACTGTACATACTAGTATATTATTAGAGTTCTATAGTCACTGTACATACTAGTATATTATTAGAGTTCTATAGTCACTGTACATACTAGTATATTATTAGAGTTCTATAGTCACTGTACATACTAGTATATTATTAGAGTTCTATATTATTAGAGTTCTATAGTCACTGTACATACTAGTATACTATTAGAGTTCTATATTATTAGAGTTCTATAGTCACTGTACATACTAGTATATTATTAGAGTTCTAGAACATTTGGTATAAATCTTTACTAGAGCGTTGTTTACAGTGTATACAGTGTGTTTGGATATAGTGCCATATAAAGGGAATAGGGATCCATTTTGGACACATTCCATATCTGCCGTCCTGTGTTTCCCCATCAGACATCAGGAAGAATGAGAAGCAGCTGCTGGAGATGGCTGGCTACATCCAGAGTATCAACTCCTCCATCACAACCATCATCCCCACCCTGGCAACCATCCTCACCTTCGTAGTCCACACCCTGATGGGCCTGCCCCTAAGCTCCTCGGAAGTGAGTAGTATACCTAATGCCTAGTCCTAATGCCTAGTCCTAATACCTAGTCCTAATACCTAGACCTAATACATAGACCTAATACCTAGTCCTAATACCTAGTCCTTATGCCTAGTCCTAATACCTGGTCCAAATACCTGGTCCTAATACATAGACCTAATACCTAGTCCTAATACCTAGTCCTTATGCCTAGTCCTAATACCTGGTCCTTATACCTAGTCCTAATACCTAGTCCTTATGCCTAGTCCTAATACCTGGTCCTAATACCTAGTCCTAGTCCTAATGCCTAGTCCTTATACCTAGTCCTAATACATAGACCTAATACCTAGTCCTAATACCTAGTCCTAATACCTGGTCCTAATACCTGGTCCTAATACCTATACCTAGTCCTAATGCCTAGTCCTTATACCTAGACTTAATACCTAGTCCTTATACCTAGTCCTAATACCTAGTCATTATACCTAGTCCTAATACCTAGTCCTTATACCTTAGACCTAATACCTAGTCCTAATGCCTAGATCTAATACCTAGTCCTAATACCTAGTCCTTATACCTAGTCCTAATACCTAGTCCTTATACCTAGACCTAATGCCTAATCCTAATGCCTAATCCTAATGCCTAGATCTAATACCTAGTCCTAATACCTAGTCCTTATACCTAGACCTAATACATAGACCTAATACATAGACCTAATAACTAGTCCTAATACCTAGTCATAATACCTAGTCCTTATACCTAGACCTAATACATAGACCTAATACCTAGTCCTAATACCTAGATCTAATACCTAGTCCTAATACCTAGTCCTAATGCCTAGTCCTAATACCTAAACCTAATACATAGACCTAATACATAGACCTAATGCCTAATCCAAATGCCTAGACCCAATACCTAGTCCTAAAACCTAGTCCTAAAACCTAGTCCTAATACCTAGTCCTAATACCTAGTCCTAGTCCTAATACCTAGTCCTAATACCTAGACCTAGTCCTAATACCTAGTCCTAATACCTAGACCTAATACCTAGTCCTAATACCTGGTCCTAATACCTGGTCCTAATACCTAGTCCTAATACATAGACCTAATACCTAGACCTAGTCCTAATACCTAGTCCTAATACCTAGACCTAATACCTAGTCCTAGTCCTAATACCTAGTCCTAATACCTAGACCTAGTCCTAATACCTAGTCCTAATACCTAGTCCTAATACCTAGTCCTAATACCTAGACCTAATACCTAGTCCTAGTCCTAATACCTAGACCTAATACCTAGTCCTAATACCTAGTCCTAATACCTAGTCCTAATACCTAGTCCTAATACCTAGTCCTAATACATAGACCTAATACCTAGTCCTAATGCCTAGTCCTAATGCCTAGTCCTAATACATAGACCTAATACATAGACCTAATACATAGACCTAATGCCTAATCCAAATGCCTAGACCCAATACCTAGTCCTAAAACCTAGTCCTAATACCTAGTCCTAATACCAAGTCCTAATACCTAGTCCTAGTCATAATACCTAGTCCTAATACCTAGACCTAGTCCTAATACCTAGTCCTAATACCTAGACCTAGTCCTAATACCTAGTCCTAATACCTGGTCCTAATACCTAGTCCTAATACCTGGTCCTAATACCTGGTCCTAATACCTGGTCCTAATACCTGGTCCTAATACCTAGTCCTAATACCTAGTCCTAATACCTGGTCCTAATACCTGGTCCTAATACCTAGTCCT
This sequence comes from Oncorhynchus clarkii lewisi, assembly GCF_045791955.1. Classification (NCBI taxonomy): domain Eukaryota; kingdom Metazoa; phylum Chordata; class Actinopteri; order Salmoniformes; family Salmonidae; genus Oncorhynchus; species Oncorhynchus clarkii. Next base: position 49,964,127 of record NC_092172.1, on the reverse strand, counting down.
AATACATTGACCTAATACCTAGTCCTAATACCTAGTCCTAATACCTAGTCCTAATACCTAGTCCTAATACCTAGTCCTAATACCTAGTCCTAGTCCTAATACCTAGTCCTAATACCTAGTCCTAATACCTAGACCTAATACCTAGTCCTAGTCCTAATACCTAGTCCTAATACCTAGTCCTAATACCTAGTCCTAATACCTAGACCTAATACCTAGACCTAATACCTAGACCTAATACCTAGTCCTAATACCTGGTCCTAATACCTGGTCCTAATACCTAGTCCTAATACATAGACCTAATACCTAATACCTAGTCCTAATACCTAGTCCTAATACCTAGACCTAATACCTAGTCCTAGTCCTAATACCTAGTCCTAATACCTAGACCTAATACCTAGTCCTAATACCTAGACCTAGTCCTAATACCTAGTCCTAATACCTAGACCTAATACCTAGACCTAATACCTGGTCCTAATACATAGACCTAATACCTAATCCTAATACCTGGTCCTAATACCTAGACCTAATACCTAATCGCCATCTTGTTTTTACCAGGCTGTTACCCTAATCGTCATCTTGTTTTTACCAGGCTGTTACCCTAATCGCCATATTGTTTTTACCAGGCTGTTACCCTCATCGTCATCTTGTTTTTACCAGGCTGTTACCCTAATCGCCATCTTGTTTTTACCAGGCTGTTACCCTAATCGCCATCTTGTTTTTACCAGGCTGTTACCCTAATCGTCATCTTGTTTTTACCAGGCTGTTACCCTAATCGTCATCTTGTTTTTACCAGGCTGTTACCCTAATCGTCATCTTGTTTTTACCAGGCTGTTACCCTAATCGTCATCTTGTTTTTACCAGGCTGTTACCCTAATCGCCATCTTGTTTTTACCAGGCTGTTACCCTAATCGCCATCTTGTTTTTACCAGGCTGTTACCCTAATCGCCATCGTGTTTTTACCAGGCTGTTACCATAATCGCCATCTTGTTTTTACCAGGCTGTTACCCTAATCGCCATCTTGTTTTTACCAGGCTGTTACCATAATCGCCATCTTGTTTTTACCAGGCTGTTACCCTAATCGCCATCTTGTTTTTACCAGGCTGTTACCCTAATCGCCATCTTGTTTTTACCAGGCTGTTACCATAATCGCCATCTTGTTTTTACCAGGCTGTTACCATAATTGCCATCTTGCTTTTACCAGGCTGTTACCCTAATCGCCATCTTGTTTTTACCAGGCTGTTACCCTAATCGCCATCTTGTTTTTACCAGGCTGTTACCCTAATCGCCATCTTGTTTTTACCAGGCTGTTACCATAATCGCCATCTTGTTTTTACCAGGCTTTTACCACAATCGCCATCTTTAACTCCATGCGGTTCTCCCTGGGTTTGCTGCCGTTCTCTGTCAAAGCCTTAGCCGAGGGACTGGTATCGCTAGCCCGGCTAAAGGTGAGCCTCCTCTCCTTTAAAACATTATCAATCAGCAACTTCATCCTCTTACTGTATATCATGAAGCACATGTGTCCTAAGCATTTCTGTTATCAGTCTCTTTGTAGCATGAAGATAAGCTCTGTGTGTTTACTGTGTGTGTGTGTTTACTGTGTGTGTGTATGTTTACTGTGTGTGTGTATGTATGTGTGTGTGCGTGTCCACTCTCTGTGTGTGTGTGTGTGTGTGGGGGGGGGGGGGGGGGGGGTGTGTGTGTATGTGTGTGTGCGTGCGTGCGTGTGCGTGTCCACTCTCTGTGTGTGTGTGTGTAGAAACTGCTGATGACACAGAACCCAGACTCGTACCTGGTCCAGAGACACGGGTCCTCCTCGGCCCTGGTCATGGAGAATGCAACATTCACCTGGGCCAGGCCTGAAGGACAGACAACCACTACGGCACCAGGCACCACAGCCTCTCTGAACGGAGGGAAGGTGGAACCACAGGGCCAGAACGGGACTCACACACCGGACAAGACCGAGGCCAAGCCCACTCTGAGAAACATCTCCTTCAACCTGCCTAAGGTAGGTGCTGGTTAGGGTTAGATAGGGCTTATGATTGGGTGAGATGAGGTCTGGGTTAGATAGGGCTTTTGATTGGGTTAGATGGGGTGAGCGGGGTCTGGGTTAGATAGGGCTTTTGATTGGGTGAGATGGGGTGAGTGGGGTCTGGGTTAGATAGGGCTTTTGATTGGGTTAGATGGGGTGATTGGGGTCTGGGTTAGATAGAGCTTTTGATTGGGTGAGATGGGGTCTGGGTTAGATAGGGCTTTTGATTGGGTGAGATGGGGTGAGTGCGGTCTGGGTTAGGTGGGGTAAGCAGGGGTCAGAGTTAAGATAAGGTAAGCAGGGGTCAGAGTTAGATGAGGTAAGCAGGGGTCAGAGTTAAGATGAGGTAAGCAGGGGTCAGAGTTAGATGAGGTAAGCAGGGGTCAGAGTTAATATAGGTTAAGCAGGGGTCAGAGTTAGATGAGGTAAGCAGGGGTCAGAGTTAAGATGGGGTAAGCAGGGGTCAGAGTTAGATGTGGTAAGCACGGGTCAGAGTTAGATGGGGTAAGCAGGGGTCAGAGTTAGATGGGGTAAGCAGGGGTCAGAGTTAGATGGGTTAAGCAGGGGTCAGAGTTCGGTGGAATTAGCAGAGGTCGGAGTTAATATAGGTTAAGCAGGGGTCAGAGTTAGATGAGGTAAGCAGGGGTCAGAGTTAAGATGGGGTAAGCAGGGGTCAGAGTTCAGTGGGATTAGCAGGGGTCGGAGTTAGATGAGGTAAGCAGGGGTGAGAGTTAGATGAGGTAAGCAGGGGTTAGAGTTAGATGAGGTAAGCAGGGGTCGGAGTTATGTGATTGATTACTGATGACTGTTTGCCTTTTTAGGGAAACCTGCTTGGTATCTGTGGCAACGTGGGAAGTGGGAAGACATCGCTGATATCGAGCATCTTAGAACAGGTTTGCTTCAAAGTGTTTGTTACCACTTATCAGTTAAATGTTCACGTATACAAACAATACATGCCACTTAGAATAAAGGCATCACTATGACTGAAAATTGGCAGACATGGTCAAATGAATGGTCTTATCCAAAGATTCTTCCAGAAAGTGTATTAAGTAATGTTTAGCGTTGCGTGATATGTTCCCCAGATGCACCTGCAGCATGGTTCAGTCACAGCAGACGGAGAGTTTGCCTACGTTTCCCAGCAGGCCTGGATCTTCCACGGTACGGTCCAAGACAATATCTTGATGGGGGAACCCTTCAACCAGACCAGGTAGTGTTACTGTTACTGTTCTCCTATACTTTACCTGGCCAGGTAATGTTACTGTGGTCTGTTCTCCTTTACTTTACCTGGCCAGGTAATGTTACTGTGGTCTGTTCTCCTTTACTTTACCTGGCCAGGTAATGTTACTGTAGTCTGTTCTCCTTTACTTTACCTGGCCAGGTAATGTTACTCTGGTCTGTTCTCCTTTACTTTACCTGGCCAGGTAATGTTACTCTGGTCTGTTCTCCTTTACTTTACCTGGCCAGGTAATGTTACTGTGGTCTGTTCTCCTTTACTTTACCTGGCCAGGTAATGTTACTGTGGTCTGTTCTCCTTTACTTTACCTGGCCAGGTAATGTTACTGTGGTCTGTTCTCCTTTACTTTACCTGCCAGGTAATGTTACTGTGGTCTGTTCTCTTTTACTTTACCTGCCAGGTAATGTTACTGTGGTCTGTTCTCCTTTACTTTACCTGGCCAGGTAATGTTACTGTGGTCTGTTCTCCTTTACTCTACCTGGCCAGGTAATGTTACTGTGGTCTGTTCTCCTTTACTCTACCTGGCCAGGTAATGTTACTGTGGTCTGTTCTCCTTTACTTTACCTGGCCAGGTAATGTTACTGTGGTCTGTTCTCCTTTACTTTACCTGACCAGGTAATGTTACTGTGGCCTGTTGTTCTCCTTTACTTTACCTGCCAGGTAATGTTACTGTGGTCTGTTCTCCTTTACTTTACCTGCCAGGTAATGTTACTGTGGTCTGTTCTCCTTTACTTTACCTGGCCAGGTAATGTTACTGTGGTCTGTTCTCATTTACTTTACCTGGCCAGGTAATGTTACTGTGGTCTGTTCTCCTTTACTTTACCTGCCAGGTAATGTTACTATGGTCTGTTCTCCTTTACTTTACCTGGCAGGTAATGTTACTGTTCTCCTCACTTTACCTGGCCAGGTAATGTTACTGTGGTCTGTTCTCCTTTACTTTACCTGGCCAGGTAATGTTACTGTGGTCTGTTGTCCTTTACTTTACCTGCCAGGTAATGTTACTGTGGTCTGTTCTCCTTTACTTTACCTGCCAGGTAATGTTACTGTGGTCTGTTCTCCTTTACTTTACCTGGCCAGGTAATGTTACTGTGGTCTGTTCTCCTTTACTTTACCTGGCCAGGTAATGTTACTGTGGTCTGTTCTCCTTTACTTTACCTGGCCAGGTAATGTTACTATGGTCTGTTCTCCTTTACTTTACCTGCCAGGTAATGTTACTGTGGTCTGTTCTCCTTTACTTTACCTGGCCAGGTAATGTTACTATGGTCTGTTCTCCTTTACTTTACCTGGCCAGGTAATGTTACTATGGTCTGTTCTCCTTTACTTTACCTGGCCAGGTAATGTTACTGTGGTCTGTTCTCCTTTACTTTACCTGCCAGGTAATGTTATTGTGGTCTGTTCTCCTTTACTTTACCTGCCAGGTAATGTTACTGTGGTCTGTTCTCCTTTACTTTACCTGGCCAGGTAATGTTACTGTGGTCTGTTCTCCTTTACTCTACCTGGACAGGTAACGTTACTGTGGTCTGTTCTCCTTTACTTTACCTGCCAGGTAATGTTACTGTGGTCTGTTCTCCTTTACTTTACCTGGCCAGGTAATGTTACTGTGGTCTGTTCTCCTTTACTTTAACCTGGCCAGGTAATGTTACTATGGTCTCTGCTCCTTTACTTTACCTGGCCAGGTAATGTTACAATGGTCTGTTCTCCTTTACTTTACCTGGCCAGGTAATGTTACTCTGGTCTGTTCTCCTTTACGTTACCTGGCCAGGTAATGTTACTGTGGTCTGTTCTCCTTTACTTGTCCTGGCCAGGTAATGTTACTGTGGTCTGTTCTCCTTTACTTTACCTGGCCAGGTAATGTTACTGTGGTCTGTTCTCCTTTACTTTACCTGGCCAGGTAATGTTACTGTGGTCTGTTCTCCTTTACTTTACCTGCCAGGTAATGTTACTGTGGTCTGTTCTCCTTTACTTTACCTTCCAGGTAATGTTACTGTGGTCTGTTCTCCTTTGCTTTAACCTGGCCAGGTAATGTTACTGCGGTCTGTTCTCCTTTACTTTACCTGCCAGGTAATGTTACTGTGGTCTGTTCTCCTTTACTTTACCTGGCCAGGTAATGTTACTGTGGTCTGTTCTCCTTTACTTTACCTGGCCAGGTAATGTTACTATGGTCTGTTCTCCTTTAATTTACCTGCCAGGTAATGTTACTGTGGTCTGTTCTCCTTTACTTTACCTGGCCAGGTAATGTTACTGTGGTCTGTTCTCCTTTACTTTAACCTGGCCAGGTAATGTTACTATGGTCTATTCTCCTTTACTTTACCTGGCCAGGTAATGTTACAATGGTCTGTTCTCCTTTACTTTACCTGGCCAGGTAATGTTACTATGGTCTATTCTCCTTTACTTTACCTGTCCAGGTAATGTTACAATGGTCTGTTCTCCTTTACTTTACCTGGCCAGGTAATGTTACTCTGGTCTGTTCTCCTTTACGTTACCTGGCCAGGTAATGTTACTGTGGTCTGTTCTCCTTTACTTTACCTGCCAGGTAATGTTACTGTGGTCTGTTCTCCTTTACTTTACATTCCAGGTAATGTTACTGTGGTCTGTTCTCCTTTACTTTACCTGCCAGGTAGTGTTACTGTGGTCTGTTCGCCTTTACTTTACCTGGCCAGGTAATGTTAATGTGGTCTGTTCTCCTTTACTTTACCTGGCCAGGTAATGTTACTGTGGTCTGTTCTCCTTTACTTTACCTGGCCAGGTAATGTTACTGTGGTCTGTTCTCCTTTACTTTACCTGGCCAGGTAATGTTACTGTGGTCTGTTCTCCTTTACTTTACCTGGCCAGGTAATGTTACTGTGGTCTGTTCTCCTTTACTTTACCTGCCAGGTAATGTTACTGTGGTCTGTTCTCCTTTACTTTACCTGGCCAGGTAATGTTACTATGGTCTGTTCTCCTTTACTTTACCTGGCCAGGTAATGTTACTATGGTCTGTTTTCCTTTACTTTACCTGGCCAGGTAATGTTACTGTGGTCTGTTCTCCTTTACTTTACCTGGCCAGGTAATGTTACTGTGGTCTGTTCTCCTTTACTTTACCTGCCAGGTAATGTTACTATGGTCTGTTCTCCTTTACTTTACCTGCCAGGTAATGTTACTGTGGTCTGTTCTCCTTTACTTGTCCTGGCCAGGTAATGTTACTGTGGTCTGTTCTCCTTTACTTTACCTGGCCAGGTAATGTTACTGTGGTCTGTTCTCCTTTACTTTACCTGGCCAGGTAATGTTACTGTGGTCTGTTCTCCTTTACTTTACCTGCCAGGTAATGTTACTGTGGTCTGTTCTCCTTTACTTTACCTTCCAGGTAATGTTACTGTGGTCTGTTCTCCTTTACTTTACCTGGCCAGGTAATGTTACTGTGGTCTGTTCTCCTTTACTTTACCTGGCCAGGTAATGTTACTGTGGTCTGTTCTCCTTTACTTTACCTGGCCAGGTAATGTTACTGTGGTCTGTTCTCCTTTACTTTACCTGGCCAGGTAATGTTACTGTGGTCTGTTCTCCTTTACTTTACCTGGCCAGGTAATGTTACTGTGGTCTGTTCTCATTTACCTGGCCAGGTAATGTTACTGTGGTCTGTTCTCCTTTACTTTACCTGGCCAGGTAATGTTACTGTGGTCTGTTCTCCTTTACTTTACCTGGCCAGGTAATGTTACTATGGTCTGTTCTCCTTTACTTTTCCTGCCAGGTAATGTTACTGTGGTCTGTTCTCCTTTACTTTACCTGCCAGGTAATGTTACTCTGGTCTGTTCTCCTTTACTTTACCTGGCCAGGTAATGTTACTGTGATCTGTTCTCCTTTACTTTACCTGCCAGGTAATGTTACTGTGGTCTGTTCTCCTTTACTTTACCTGGCCAGGTAATGTTACTGTGGTCTGTTCTCCTTTACTTTACCTGGCCAGGTAATGTTTCTGTGGTCTGTTCTCCTTTACTTTACCTGGCCAGGTAATGTTACTGTGGTCTGTTCTCCTTTACTTTGCCTGGCCAGGTAATGTTACTGTGGTCTGTTCTCCTTTACTTTACCTGCCAGGTAATGTTACTATGGTCTGTTCTCCTTTACTTTACCTGGCCAGGTAATGTTACTGTGGTCTGTTCTCCTTTACTTTAACTGGCCAGGTAATGTTACTATGGTCTGTTCTCCTTTACTTTACCTGGCCAGGTAATGTTACTGTTACTGTTCTCCTTTACTTTACCTGGCCAGGTAATGTTACTGTTCTCCTTCACTTTACCTGGCCAGGTAATGTTACTGTGGTCTGTTCTCCTTTACTTTACCTGGCCAGGTAATGTTACTGTGGTCTGTTCTCCTTTACTTTACCTGCCAGGTAATGTTACTGTGGTCTGTTCTCCTTTACTTTACCTGCCAGGTAATGTTACTGTGGTCTGTTCTCCTTTACTTTACCTGCCAGGTAATGTTACTGTGGTCTGTTCTCCTTTACTTTACCTGGCCAGGTAATGTTACTGTGGTCTGTTCTCATTTACTTTACCTGCCAGGTAATGTTACTGTGGTCTGTTCTCCTTTACTTTACCTGCCAGGTAATGTTATTGTGGTCTGTTCTCCTTTACTTTACCTGCCAGGTAATGTTACTGTGGTCTGTTCTCCTTTACTTTACCTGGCCAGGTAATGTTACTGTGGTCTGTTCTCCTTTACTCTACCTGGACAGGTAACGTTACTGTGGTCTGTTCTCCTTTACTTTACCTGCCAGGTAATGTTACTGTGGTCTGTTCTCCCTTACTTTACCTGGCCAGGTAATGTTACTGTGGTCTGTTCTCCTTTACTTTAACCTGGCCAGGTAATGTTACTATGGTCTATTCTCCTTTACATTACCTGGCCAGGTAATTTTACAATGGTCTGTTCTCCTTTACTTTACCTGGCCAGGTAATGTTACTCTGGTCTGTTCTCCTTTACTTTACCTGGCCAGGTAATGTTACTGTGGTCTGTTCTCCTTTACTTGTCCTGGCCAGGTAATGTTACTGTGGTCTGTTCTTCTTTACTTTACCTGGCCAGGTAATGTTACTGTGGTCTGTTCTCCTTTACTTTACCTGGCCAGGTAATGTTACTGTGGTCTGTTCTCCTTTACTTTACCTGCCAGGTAATGTTACTGTGGTCTGTTCTCCTTTACTTTACCTGGCCAGGTAATGTTACTGTGGTCTGTTCTCCTTTACTTTACCTGGCCAGGTAATGTTACTGTGGTCTGTTCTCATTTACTTTACCTGGCCAGGTAATGTTACTGTGGTCTGTTCTCATTTACTTTACCTGGCCAGGTAATGTTACTGTGGTCTGTTCTCCTTTACTTTACCTGGCCAGGTAATGTTACTGTGGTCTGTTCTCCTTTACTTTACCTGGCCAGGTAATGTTACTATGGTCTGTTCTCCTTTACTTTACCTGCCAGGTAATGTTACTGTGGTCTGTTCTCCTTTACTTTACCTGGCCAGGTAATGTTACTATGGTCTGTTCTTCTTTACTTTACCTGGCCAGGTAATGTTACTATGGTCTGTTCTCCTTTACTTTACCTGGCCAGGTAATGTTACTGTGGTCTGTTCTCCTTTACTCTACCTGGCCAGGTAATGTTACTGTGGTCTGTTCTCCTTTACTTTACCTGCCAGGTAATGTTACTATGGTCTGTTCTCTTTTACTTTACCTGGCCAGGTAATGTTACTGTTACTGTTCTCCTTTACTTTACCTGGCCAGGTAATGTTACTGTGGTCTGTTCTCCTTTACTTTACCTGGCCAGGTAATGTTACTGTGGTCTGTTCTCCTTTACTTTACCTGGCCAGGTAATGTTACTGTGGTCTGTTCTCCTTTACTTTACCTGGCCAGGTAATGTTACTATGGTCTGTTCTCCTTTACTTTACCTGCCAGGTAATGTTACTCTGGTCTGTTCTCCTTTACTTTACCTGGCCAGGTAATGTTACTGTGATCTGTTCTCCTTTACTTTACCTGCCAGGTAATGTGACTGTGGTCTGTTCTCCTTTACTTTACCTGGCCAGGTAATGTTACTGTGGTCTGTTCTCCTTTACTTTACCTGGCCAGGTAATGTTACTGTGGTCTGTTCTCCTTTACTTTACCTGGCCAGGTAATGTTACTGTGGTCTGTTCTCCTTTACTTTACCTGACCAGGTAATGTTACTGTGGTCTGTTCTCCTTTACTTTACCTGCCAGGTAATGTTACTATGGTCTGTTCTCCTTTACTTTACCTGGCCAGGTAATGTTACTGTGGTCTGTTCTCCTTTACTTTACCTGGCCAGGTAATTTTACTGTGGTCTGTTCTCCTTTACTTTACCTGGCCAGGTAATGATACTGTTACTGTTCTTCTTTACTTTACCTGGCCAGGTAATGTTACTATGGTCTGTTCTCCTTTACTTTACCTGGCCAGGTAATGTTACTGTGGTCTGTTCTCCTTTACTCTACCTGGCCAGGTAATGTTACTGTGGTCTGTTCTCCTTTACTTTACCTGCCAGGTAATGTTACTATGGTCTGTTCTCTTTTACTTTACCTGGCCAGGTAATGTTACTGTTACTGTTCTCCTTTACTTTACCTGGCCAGGTAATGTTACTGTGGTCTGTTCTCCTTTACTTTACCTGGCCAGGTAATGTTACTGTGGTCTGTTCTCCTTTACTTTACCTGGCCAGGTAATGTTACTGTGGTCTGTTCTCCTTTACTTTACCTGGCCAGGTAATGTTACTATGGTCTGTTCTCCTTTACTTTACCTGCCAGGTAATGTTACTCTGGTCTGTTCTCCTTTACTTTACCTGGCCAGGTAATGTTACTGTGATCTGTTCTCCTTTACTTTACCTGCCAGGTAATGTGACTGTGGTCTGTTCTCCTTTACTTTACCTGGCCAGGTAATGTTACTGTGGTCTGTTCTCCTTTACTTTACCTGGCCAGGTAATGTTACTGTGGTCTGTTCTCCTTTACTTTACCTGGCCAGGTAATGTTACTGTGGTCTGTTCTCCTTTACTTTACCTGACCAGGTAATGTTACTGTGGTCTGTTCTCCTTTACTTTACCTGCCAGGTAATGTTACTATGGTCTGTTCTCCTTTACTTTACCTGGCCAGGTAATGTTACTGTGGTCTGTTCTCCTTTACTTTACCTGGCCAGGTAATTTTACTGTGGTCTGTTCTCCTTTACTTTACCTGGCCAGGTAATGTTACTGTTACTGTTCTCCTTTACTTTACCTGGCCAGGTAATGTTACTGTGGTCTGTTCTCCTTTACTTTACCTGGCCAGGTAATGTTACTGTGGTCTGTTCTCCTTTACTTTACCTGGCCAGGTAATGTTACTGTGGTCTGTTCTCCTTTACTTTACCTGGCCAGGTAATGTTACTATGGTCTGTTCTCCTTTACTTTACCTGCCAGGTAATGTTACTGTGGTCTGTTCTCCTTTACTTTACCTGCAAAGTAATGTTACTCTGGTCTGTTCTCCTTTACTTTACCTGGCCAGGTAATGTTACTGTGATCTGTTCTCCTTTACTTTACCTGCCAGGTAATGTTACTGTGGTCTGTTCTCCTTTACTTTACCTGGCCTGGTAATGTTACTGTGGTCTGTTCTCCTTTACTTTACCTGGCCAGGTAATGTTACTGTGGTCTGTTCTCCTTTACTTTACCTGGCCAGGTAATGTTACTGTGGTCTGTTCTCCTTTACTTTACCTGACCAAGTAATGTTACTGTGGTCTGTTCTCCTTTACTTTACCTGCCAGGTAATGTTACTATGGTCTGTTCTCCTTTACTTTACCTGGCCAGGTAATGTTACTGTGGTCTGTTCTCCTTTACTTTACCTGGCCAGGTAATGTTACTATGGTCTGTTCTCCTTTACTTTACCTGGCCAGGTAATGTTACTGTTACTGTTCTCCTTTACTTTACCTGGCCAGGTAATGTTACTGTTCTCCTTCACTTTACCTGGCCAGGTAATGTTACTGTGGTCTGTTCTCCTTTACTTTACCTGGCCAGGTAATGTTACTGTGGTCTGTTCTCCTTTACTTTACCTGCCAGGTGATGTTACTGTGGTCTGTTCTCCTTTACTTTACCTGCCAGGTAATGTTACTGTGGTCTGTTCTCCTTTACTTTACCTGCCAGGTAATGTTACTGTGGTCTGTTCTCCTTTACTTTACCTGGCCAGGTAATGTTACTGTGGTCTGTTCTCCTTTACTTTACCTGCCAGGTAATGTTACTGTGGTCTGTTCTCCTTTACTTTACCTGCCAGGTAATGTTGTTGTGGTCTGTTCTCCTTTACTTTACCTGCCAGGTAATGTTACTGTGGTCTGTTCTCCTTTACTTTACCTGGCCAGGTAATGTTACTGTGGTCTGTTCTCCTTTACTCTACCTGGACAGGTAACGTTACTGTGGTCTGTTCTCCTTTACTTTACCTGCCAGGTAATGTTACTGTGGTCTGTTCTCCTTTACTTTAACCTGGCCAGGTAATGTTACTATGGTCTATTCTCCTTTACTTTACCTGGCCAGGTAATGTTACAATGGTCTGTTCTCCTTTACTTTACCTGGCCAGGTAATGTTACTCTGGTCTGTTCTCCTTTACTTTACCTTGCCAGGTAATGTTACTGTGGTCTGTTCTCCTTTACTTTACCTGGCCAGGTAATGTTACTGTGGTCTGTTCTCCTTTACTTTACCTGGCCAGGTAATGTTACTGTGGTCTGTTCTCCTTTACTTTACCTGCCAGGTAATGTTACTGTGGTCTGTTCTCCTTTACTTTACCTTCCAGGTAATGTTACTGTGGTCTGTTCTCCTTTACTTTACCTGGCCAGGTAATGTTACTGTGGTCTGTTCTCCTTTACTTTACCTGCCAGGTAATGTTACTGTGGTCTGTTCTCCTTTACTTTACCTGGCCAGGTAATGTTACTATGGTCTGTTCTCCTTTACTTTACCTGGCCAGGTAATGTTACTATGGTCTGTTCTCCTTTACTTTACCTGGCCAGGTAATGTTACTGTGGTCTGTTCTCCTTTACTTTACCTGCCAGGTAATGTTACTATGGTCTGTTCTCCTTTACTTTACCTGCCAGGTAATGTTACTCTGGTCTGTTCTCCTTTACTTTACCTGGCCAGGTAATGTTACTGTGATCTGTTCTCCTTTACTTTACCTGCCAGGTAATGTTACTGTGGTCTGTTCTCCTTTACTTTACCTGACCAGGTAATGTTACTGTGGTCTGTTCTCCTTTACTTTACCTGCCAGGTAATGTTACTATGGTCTGTTCTCCTTTACTTTACCTGGCCAGGTAATGTTACCGTGGTCTGTTCTCCTTTACTTTACCTGGCCAGGTAATGTTACTGTGATCTGTTCTCCTTTACTTTAACCTGGCCAGGTAATGTTACTGTGGTCTGTTCTCCTTTACTTTACCTGCCAGGTAATGTTACTCTGGTCTGTTCTCCTTTACTTTACCTGGCCAGGTAATGTTACTGTGGTCTGTTCTCCTTTACTTTACCTGGCCAGATAATGTTACTGTGGTCTGTTCTCCTTTACTTTACCTGGCCAGGTAATGTTACTGTGGTCTGTTCTCCTTTACTTTACCTGGCCAGGTAATGTTACTGTGGTCTGTTCTCCTTTACTTTACCTGGCCAGGTAATGTTACTGTGGTCTGTTCTCCTTTACTTTACCTGGCCAGGTAATGCTACTCTGGTCTGTTCTCCTTTACTTTACCTGCCAGGTAATGTTACTGTGGTCTGTTCTCCTTTACTTTACCTGGCCAGGTAATGTTACTGTGGTCTGTTCTCCTTTACTTTACCTGACCAGGTAATGTTACTCTGGTCTGTTCTCCTTTACTTCCCTGGCCAGGTAATGTTACTATGGTCTTTTCTCCTTTACTTTACCTGGCCAGGTAATTTTACTGTGGTCTGTTCTCCTTTACTTTACCTGGCCAGGTAATGTTACTGTTACTGTTCTCCTTTACTTTACCTGGCCAGGTAATGTTACTGTGGTCTGTTCTCCTTTACTTTACCTGGCCAGGTAATGTTACTGTGGTCTGTTCTCCTTTACTTTACCTGGCCAGGTAATGTTACTGTGGTCTGTTCTCCTTTACTTTACCTGGCCAGGTAATGCTACTGTGGTCTGTTCTCCTTTACTTTAGCTGGCCAGGTAATGTTACTGTGGTCTGTTCTCCTTTACTTTACCTTCCAGGCAATTGTCACAATCGTCATAGTGAGGAGACCAAAGAGCAGCGTGGTGTGAATACGTACTTTTAAAGAGTGACAAAAAACACGAAGTACACTAAACAAACAAACAAACAAACAAACAAACAAACAAACAAGACCGCTATCGAAACTGAGTGCTAACATGCAACATCACATAGATGTTATAATATCACATCCCTGATAATCCATGTTGTTCACCAGATAGAATCCCTGATAACCATGCTGTTCTCCTGAATGAATCCCTGATAACCATGTTGTTCTCCTTAATGAATCCCTGATAACCATGTTGTTCTCCTGAATGAATCCCAGATAACCCATGTTGTTCTCCTGAATTAATGAATCCCTGATAACCATGTTGTTCTCCTGAATGAATGAATCCCTGATAACCATGTTGTTCTCCAGAATGAATGAATCCCTGATAACCCATGTTGTTCTCCTGAATGAATCCCTGATAACCATGTTGTTCTCCTGAATGAATCCCTGATAACCATGTTGTTCTCCTGAATGAATCCCTGATAATCATGTTGTTCTCCTGAATGAATCCCTGATAACCATGTTGTTCTCCTGAATGAATGAATCCCTGATAACCATGTTGTTCTCCTGAATGAATGAATCCCTGATAACCATGTTGTTCTCCTGAATGAATGAATCCCTGATAAACATGTTGTTCTCCTGAATGAATGAATCCCTGATAACCATGTTGTTCTCCTGAATGAATGAATCCCTGATAACCATGTTGTTCTCCTGAATGAATGAATCACTGATAACCATGTTGTTCTCCTGAATGAATCCCTGATAACCATGTTGTTCTCCTGAATGAATCCCTGATAACCATGTTGTTCTCCAGAATGAATGAATCCCTGATAACCATGTTGTTCTCCTGAATGAATCCCTGATAACCATGTTGTTCTCCTGAATGAATGAATCCCTGATAATCATGTTGTTCCTCTGAATGAATGAATCCCTGATTACCCATGTTGTTCTCCTGAATGAATCCCTGATAACCATGTTGTTCTCCTGAATGAATGAATGAATGTCTTAATGTCTTAATAATTATTGCACATTTTTGTATTTCGTAAAGGTATGACAAAGTCATCAGTGCCTGTAGCCTGATACCAGATCTGGCTATTCTTCCCTATGGCGATAAAACTGAGGTAAGGGCTCACGTATATCCAGGGTTTGAGTCGTTCAGTTGATTCTTGAGCTCAGAACGTCTTTTGACTTTCAAATAACGACCCGAACCTGGACGCTACCGACTGGGTTTTCTCTGTAGATAGATGAACAGGGCCCGAACCTGGACGCTACCGACTGGGTTTTCTCTGTAGATAGATGAACAGGGCCCAGACCCAGACGCTACCAACTAGGTTTTCTCTGTAGATAGATGAACAGGGCCCAGACCCAGACGCTACCAACTAGGTTTTCTCTGTAGATAGATGAATAGGGCCCAAACCCAGACGCTACCGACTGGGTTTTCTCTGTAGATAGATGAACAGGGCCCGAACCTGGACGCTACCGACTGGGTTTTCTCTGTAGATAGATGAACAGGGCCCAGACCCAGACGCTACCGACTAGGTTTTCTCTGTAGATAGATGAACAGGGCCCAGACCCAGACGCTACCGACTAGGTTTTCTCTGTAGATAGATGAACAGGGCCCAGACCCAGACGCTACCAACTAGGTTTTCTCTGTAGATAGATGAATAGGGCCCAAACCCAGACGCTACCGACTGGGTTTTCTCTGTAGATAGATGAACAGGGCCCGAACCTGGACGCTACCGACTGGGTTTTCTCTGTAGATAGATGAACAGGGCCCAGACCCAGACGCTACCAACTAGGTTTTCTCTGTAGATAGATGAACAGGGCCCAGACCCTGACGCTACCAACTAGGTTTTCTCTGTAGATAGATGAATAGGGCCCAAACCCGGACGCTACCGACTGGGTTTTCTCTGTAGATAGATGAACAGGGCCCAGACCCAGACGCTACCGACTAGGTTTTCTCTGTGGATAGATGAACAGGGCCAAAACCCGGACGCTACCGACTGGGTTTTCTCTGTAGATAGATGAACAGGGCCCGAACCTGGACGCTACCGACTGGGTTTTCTCTGTAGATAGATGAACAGGGCCCAAACCTGGACGCTACCGACTGGGTTTTCTCTGTAGATAGATGAACAGGGCCCAGACCCAGACGCTACCGACTAGGTTTTCTCTGTGGATAGATGAACAGGGCCAAAACCCGGACGCTACCGACTGGGTTTTCTCTGTAGATAGATGAACAGGGCCCGAACCTGGACGCTACCGACTGGGTTTTCTCTGTAGATAGATGAACAGGGCCCAAACCTGGACGCTACCGACTGGGTTTTCTCTGTAGATAGATGAACAGGGCCCGAACCCGGATGCTACCTACTGGGTTTTCTCTGTAGATAGATGAACAGGGCCCGAACCTGGACGCTACCGACTGGGTTTTCTCTGTAGATAGATGAACAGGGCCCAAACCTGGACGCTACCGACTGGGTTTTCTCTGTAGATAGATGAACAGGGCCCGAACCCGGATGCTACCTACTGGGTTTTCTCTGTAGATAGATGAACAGGGCCCAAACCTGGACGCTACCGACTGGGTTTTCTCTGTAGATAGATGAACAGAGCCGAAACCTAGTCGGTAGCGTCTGGGTTTCTCTGTAGATAGATGAACAGGGCCGAAACCTAGTCGGTAGTGTCTGGGTTTCTCTGTAGATAGATGAACAGGGCTGAAACCTAGTCGGTAGCGTCTGGGTTTCTCTGTAGATAGATGAACAGGGCCGAAACCTAGAGAGCTTGTTTAAGTCTATTATATATATGAGGTCCTGTAGATAGGTGAGTGATGTCTGAACCTGTTCTGTTCTGACTGGGTTGTATTGCTGGTTCTGTAGATAGGTGAGTGATGTCTGAACCTGTTCTGGTCTGACTGGGTTGTATTGCTGGTTCTGTAGATAGGTGAGCGAGGCCTGAACCTGTCTGGGGGTCAGAAGCAGAGGATCAGTCTGGCCAGAGCGGTCTACTCCAACAAAGACATTATCCTGCTGGACGACCCTCTGTCTGCGGTGGACGCCCACGTAGGGAAACACATCTTTGAGGAGTGTATCAAGAAGACCCTGAAGGGGAAGAGTATTATCCTGGTCACCCATCAACTACAGGTAGGGAGTCACTGCTGGTTACGAGCTTACAGTTACGTTTCCCTTGATTATCTCACTCATTTAGGAATGTGCAGTCTTTAATTGCATCTTTGTCTTTATATAATTTAAAGACCTTGTAGCCTTGTCACTCTTGGGTGTATTCATGGTGTGTTCAGAACCTAGGGTTGCAAAAACTTCTCCCAGAGTTCACAGGTTATTTTCAGAGTTTCTGTTCTGGAAGGATTCTCGGTGGAAATATAGGAGAGAATAAGGAGCGGGAATCTTTCACCTGGGAATCCTTCGACCAGGAATTATGGAAAAACCGGTAGGAATAAAAAAATATCCAGAGTTTTGCCTCCAGAAACTCCCTAACAACAGGGTGGAGAACCAATCCAATCCAATGTATTGGTCACATGCTTCGTAAAACAACAGGGTGGAGAACCAATCCAATCCAATGTATTGGTCACATGCTTCGTAAAACAACAGGGTGGAGAACCAATCCAATCCAATGTATTGGTCACATGCTTCGTAAAACAACAGGTGTAGACTAACAGTGAAATGCTGACTTCCCAACAATGCAGAGAACATTTTTAGAAAATTATAGAAGATAATGACACGAGGAATAAATCCACAATGAATAACGATAACATGGCTGTATACACTGGGTACCAGTACTGAGTCAATGGGCAGGGGTACGAGGTCATAACATGGCTGTATTCACTGGGTACCAGTACTGAGTCGATGTGCAGGGGTACGAGGTCATAACATGGCTGTATACACTGGCTACCAGTACTGAGTCAATGTACAGGGGTACGAGGTAATAACATGGCTATATACAGGAAGTACCTGTACTGAGTCAATGTACAGGGGTACGAGGCAATAACATGGCTGTATAATGTACACAGGTACGAGGTAATAACATGGCTGTATACACTGGCTACCAGTACTGAGTCAATGTGCAGGGGTATATACACTGGGTACCAGTACTGAGTCAATGTACAGGGGTACGAGGTAATAACATGGCTATATACAGGAAGTACCAGGTAATAACATGGCTATATACAGGAAGTACCAGGTAATAACATGGCTATATACACTGGGTACCAGAACTGAGTCAATGTTCAGGGGTACGAGGTAATAACATGGCTATACACAGGAAGTACCAGTACTGAGTCAATGTTCAGGGGTACGAGGAAATAACATGGCTATATACAGGAAGTACCAGTACTGAGTCAATGTGCAGGGGTACGAGGTATTAACTTGGCTATATACAGGAAGTACCAGTACTGAGTCAATGTGTAGTGGTACGAGGTAGTTGAGGTAGATGTGTACATATAGGTAGGGATAAAGTGACTAAGCAACAGGATAGATAATAAACAGTAGCAGCAGTGTATGTGATGAGACAATGTGTAGTGGTACGAGGTAGTTGAGGTAGATGTGTACATATAGGTAGGGATAAAGTGACTAAGCAGGATAGATAATAAACAGTAGCAGCAGTGTATGTGATGAGACAATGTGTAGTGGTACGAGGTAGTTGAGGTAGATGTGTACATATAGGTAGGGATAAAGTGACTAAGCAGGATAGATAATAAACAGTAGCAGCAGTGTATGTGATGAGACAAGAGTTAGTGTAAAAAGGGTCCATGCAGATTGTCCGGGTGGATACAGTATTTGGTTAACTTGACTTTTTTGCAGCCTGAATTTAAAATATAAATACATTTAGCTTGTTTGTTACTGGCCTACACACAATATCCCATAATATCAAAGTAGAGTTATGTTTTTTCTGAATTTTTTACTAATTAATTATAAATTAAAATTGAAATGTCTTGAGTCAATAAGTATTCAATCTCTTTGTTATGGCAAGTCTAAATAAATTCAGGAGTACAAAATGAACTTAACAAATCACATAATAAATTGCATGGACTCTATGTGTGCGAAATGAATGACTAGCTCATCTCCGTACCCCACACATACAATTATCCGCCAGGTCCCTGAATTTCAATCCTAGATTCAACCACAAAGAACAGGTAGTTTTTCCAATGCCTCGTGGAGAACGTCACCTATTGGTAGATGGATAAAAAATAAAATAAAAAAAGCAGACATTGAATTTCCCTTTGAGGTTGGTGAAGTTATTAATTACACTTTGGATGGTGTATCAATACACCCAGTCACTACGAAGATACAGGCACCCTTCCTAACTTTGGATGGTGTATCAATACACCCAGTCACTACGAAGATACAGGCACCCTTCCTAACTTTGGATGGTGTATCAATACACCCAGTCACTACGAAGATACAGACACCATTCCTAACTTTGGATGGTGCATCAATACACCCAGTCACTAAGAAGATACAGGCATCCTTCCTAACTCAGTTGCCTGAGAGGAAGGAAACCGCTCAGTCACCAATGGTGACTTTAAAACAGTTACAGAGTTTCATGGCTGTGACAGGAGAAAACTGAGGATGGATCAACAACATTGTAGTTACTCCAGAATACTAACCTAAATGACAGAGTGAAAAGAAGGAAGCCTGTACAGAATAACAAATATTCCTAAACATGCATCCTGTTTGAGACACTAAACTAAGACACTAAACTAATACTGCAAAAACTGATGTGGCAAAGTAATTCTCTTTTTGTCCTGGATACAACGTTTTATGTTTGTGGAAAATCCGGTCTAGAATGTCTGTAGCATTAAGATTTCCCTTCACTGGAACTAAGGGGCTGAAAATCAATCGGCTGCTCGGCCACGGAAACCCATTTCATGAAGCTCCCGACGAACAGTTATTGTGCTGACGTTGCTTCCAGAGGCAGTTTGTAACTCAGTAGTGAGTGTTGCAACCGAGGACAGGTGCTTTTTACGCGCAATGCACTTCAGCACTCGGCGGTCCAGTTCTGTGAGCTTGTGTGGCCTACCACTTCACGGTCGAGCCGTTGTTGCTCCTAGACGTTTCAACTTCACAATAACAGCACTTACCAGTTGGCCGGGGGCCGCTCTAGCAGGGCAGGAATTTTATGAACTGACTTGTTGGAAAGGTGGCATCCTATTGGCGGTGCCACGTTGAAAGCCACTGAGCTCTCCAGTAAGGCTATTTTACTGCATTTGTTTGTCTATGGAGATTGCATGGCTGTGTGCTCGATGTTGTACACCTCTCAGCAGCGAGTGTGGCTGAAATAGCTGAATCCACTGATTTGAAGGTATACAGTGCCTTGCGAAAGTATTCGGCCCCCTTGAACTTTGCGACCTTTTGCCACATTTCAGGCTTCAAACATAAACATATAAAACTGTATTTTTTTGTGAAGAATCAACAACAAGTGGGACACAATCATGAAGTGGAACGACATTTATTGGATATTTCAAACTTTTTTAACAAATCAAAAACTGAAAAATTGGGCGTGCAAAATTATTCAGCCCCTTTACTTTCAGTGCAGCAAACTCTCTCCAGAAGTTCAGTGAGGATCTCTGAATGATCCAATGTTGACCTAAATGACTAATGATGATAAATACAATCCACCTGTGTGTAATCAAGTCTCTGTATAAATGCACCTGCACTGTGATAGTCTCAGAGGTCCGTTAAAAGCGCAGAGAGAATCATGAAGAACAAGGAACACACCAGGCAGGTCCGAGATACTGTTGTGAAGAAGTTTAAAGCTGGATTTGGATACAAAAAGATTTCCCAAGCTTTAAACATCCCAAGGAGCACTGTGCAAGCGATAATGTTGAAATGGAAGTAGTATTAGACCACTGCAAATCTACCAAGACCTGGCCGTCCCTCTAAACTTTCAGCTCATACAAGGAGAAGACTGATCAGAGATGCAGCCAAGAGGCCCATGATCACTCTGGATGAACTGCAGAGATCTACAGCTGAGGTGGGAGACTCTGTCCATAGGACAACAATCAGTCGTATATTGCACAAATCTGGCCTTTATGGAAGAGTGGCAAGAAGAAAGCCATTTCTTAAAGATATCCATAAAAAGTGTAGTTTAAAGTTTGCCACAAGCCACCTGGGAGACACACCAAACATGTGGAAGAAGGTGCTCTGGTCAGATGAAACCAAAATTGAACTTTTTGGCAACAATGCAAAACGTTATGTTTGGCGTAAAAGCAACACAGCTGAACACACCATCCCCACTGTCAAACATGGTGGTGGCAGCATCATGGTTTGGGCCTGCTTTTCTTCAGCAGGGACAGGGAAGATGGTTAAAATTGATGGGAGATGGATGGAGCCAAATACAGGACCATTCTGGAAGAAAACCTGATGGAGTCTGCAAAAGACCTGAGACTGGGACGGAGATTTGTCTTCCAACAAGACAATGATCCAAAACATAAAGCAAAATCTACAATGGAATGGTTCAAAAATAAACATATCCAGGTGTTAGAATGGCCAAGTCAAAGTCCAGACCTGAATCCAATCGAGAATCTGTGGAAAGAACTGGAAACTGCTGTTCACAAATGCTCTCCATCCAACCTCACTGAGCTCGAGCAGTTTTGCAAGGAGGAATGGGAAAAAATGTCAGTCTCTCGATGTGCAAAACTGATAGAGACATACCCCAAGCGACTTACAGCTGTAATCGCAGCAAAAGGTGGCGCTACAAAGTATTAACTTAAGGGGGCTGAATAATTTTGCACGCCCAATTTTCAGTTTTTGATTTGTTAAAAAAGTTTGAAATATCCAATAAATGTTGTTCCACTTCATGATTGTGTCCCACTTGTTGTTGATTCTTCACAAAAAATACAGTTTTATATGTTTATGTTTGAAGCCTGAAATGTGGCAAAAGGTCGCAAAGTTCAAGGGGGCCGAATACTTTCGCAAGGCACTGTAACTGTTTATTTTGGCTGTCCTTTCCCTTTCTCTGTCTGTGATTCAGATGTATTTTAGTTCGGTCAGTTGATTCAGTTGTAAGTTTGATTCCCTTTTGAGTCACATAAGGATTATAAAAGGGTTTTATTTTATCCAAAGTATGCTAACAGAAAGAGGAACCCGACAGGGATATCCTCTCTCCCCTCCTCAAGTTATTAACGTTACTATTCCCCTCTCTCTGTCTCTCTCTCTCTCTCTCTCTCTCTCTCTGTCTCTCTATCTCTCTCTCTCTCTCTCTCTCTCTCTTCCTCCCCCCCTCTCTCTCTCTCTTCCTCCCCCTCTCTATCTGTCTTTGTGTGTATCAGTATCTGGAGTTCTGTGATGAGATACTGGTGTTGGAGAGTGGAAAGATAAAGGAGGCAGGGACACACAAAGCTCTGATGAAAGCTAAAGGCCGGTACGCACAGATGATCAACAACTTCCAGATGCAGGTAAGATCTCCCGTTATCCATCTGGTTTCAGAGCCAATAGATACAGGTAAGATCTCCCGTTATCCATCTCTACCTCTGGTTTCAGAGCCAATAGATACAGGTAAGATCTCCCGTTATCCATCTCTACCTCTGGTTTCAGAGCCAATAGATACAGGTAGGATCTCCCGTTATCCATCTCTACCTCTGGTTTCAGAGCCAATAGATACAGTCCGTAAGGGTGGAGCCAAGAGGAACTGTCATGTTTAATTATTCATTGACCACGGCAACAAGTGAAATTCAATCACTATCCAAGAACATCGTTAGGATCACTCCATCCAGAGGAGACTATGTCCAGTCTAGATATCATGTTTTAGTCTAGTTTATTAGGATCAGTCCTCCTGAAGGAGACTATGTCCAGTCTAGATATCATGTTTTAGTCTAGTTTATTAGGATCGGTACACCTGAAGGA
The DNA here is from genome assembly GCF_045791955.1 of Oncorhynchus clarkii lewisi. NCBI lineage: Eukaryota > Metazoa > Chordata > Actinopteri > Salmoniformes > Salmonidae > Oncorhynchus > Oncorhynchus clarkii. The sequence continues at coordinate 49,941,808 of NC_092172.1, read as the reverse complement.
GACTATGCCCAGTCTAGATATCATGTTTTAGTCTAGTTTATTAGGATCAGTCCTCCTGAAGGAGACTATGCCCAGTCGAGATATCATGTTTTAGTCTAGTTTATTAGGATCCCCATTAGCTGTTGCACATGCTGCCACTTCTCTTCCTGGGTTTTCCACACAAAACATCAAATACACAGTCGTATACTGTATTGTCAAGACTCTCGAGAGATAAATATATTTCTCCCACATTATTAATGTATATCACTTAATCCTGTACGTTAGGAACAACCTGAGGAGCAGCCGACACAACCAGACCCCATCGACACGAAGGAGAAGGACCTGGATGATCACAAGGGAAAAGGACTAGCTAACCCAGGTTTGATAAGCTAGAGATCCATACATATCTCAACATAGACACGGTCTGTTGACACATCCTGTATGTATGATAAACTAGAGATCCATACATATCTCAACATAGACACGGTCTGTTCTCACGTCCTGTATGTAAATGCAATTGGAAACAAAAGGTTTTTGTTCTCGTGTCTTGTTTCATACACTACATTCTTATATGTAGCTCTGCGTTAAAAGGCCTGTTGTGCGTCATTACTGGGGATTTACGTCTCGTCTGTTTTTCTCTCCGACAGCTTTTGACATGTCTGATGAGAAACCGGACGAGTCGGGAGGAAGTCGATCGGTATCACGTGACGTCACCGGTAATTTCAGCCCTCCAATCCTCATGAAGTATCATTATGGCTGTAATGTTAGCCCTCCAATCCTCATGAAGTATCATTATGGCTGTAATGTTAGCCCTCCAATCCTCATGAAGTATCATTATGGCTGTAATGTTAGCCCTCCAATCCTCATGAAGTATCATTATGGCTGTAATGTCAGCCCTCCAATCCTCATGTAGTATCATTATGGCTGTAATGTCAGCCCTCCAATCCTCATGTAGTATCATTATGGCTGTAATGTTAGCCCTCCAATCCTCATGAAGTATCATTATGGCTGTACACTGTGTGACATTTTAAATGAACAAATCAATTCATTCCATCAACATGATGGTTGTTGTTGTTGCTGTTGCTGTTGATGATGTCTGTTGATATTTGTTGTTGTTGTTGTTTATTATGGTAGTTGTTGTTTATTATGGTTGTTGTTGTTGCTGTTGCTGTTGATGATGTCTGTTTATATTTGTTGTTGTTGTTTATTATGGTAGTTGTTGTTTATTATGGTTGTTGTTGTTGCTGTTGCTGTTGATGATGTCTGTTGATATTTGTTGTTGTTGTTTATTATGGTAGTTGTTGTTTATTATGGTTGTTGTTGTTGCTGTTGCTGTTGATGTCTGTTGATATTTGTTGTTGTTGTTTATTATGGTTGTTGTTGTTTATTATGGTTGTTGTTGTTTATTATGGTTGTTGTTGTTGCTGTTGATGATATCTGTTGGTATTTGTTGTTGTTGTTTATTATGGTTGTTGTTGATGTTGATGTTGTCTGTTGATAGTTGTTTGTTGATAGTTGTTGTTGTTGTTGTCTGGTAGAGTCTAAGGACCAACTGGTGACTCAGGAGGGTTCTCAGGAGGGTTCTGTTGCCTGGAGGACCTACCACCAGTACTGTAAAGCTGCAGGAGGTTAGAAACACACCTTACACACACCACACTCTGAACCTTAACCCCGAGTTAACCCTGACCTACCACCAGTACTGTAAAGCTGCAGGAGGTTAGGTCTCTCCTCTCTCCTCTGGTCTCTCCTCTGGTCTCTTGTATGGTCTCTCCTCTCTCCTCTGGTCTCTTGTATGGTCTCCCCTCTCTCCTCTGGTCTCTCCTCTCTCCTCTGGTCTCTCCTATGGTGTCTCCTCTGGTCTTTCTTCTCTCTGGTTTCTCCTCTGATCTCTCCACTGGTCTCTTCTCTGGTCTCCCCTCTCCTCTCTCCTCTGGTGTCTCCTCTGGTCTCTCCTCTAGTCTCTCCCTTCTCCTTTGGTCTCTCCTCTGGTCTCTCCTCTAGTCTCTCCCCTCTCCTTTGGTCTCACCTCTGGTGTCTCCTCTTGTCTCTGGTGTCTCCTCTGGTGTCTCCTCTGTTCTCCTCTAGTCTCTCCTCTCTCCTTTGGTCTCTCCTCTCCCCTCTCCTTTGGTCTCTCCTCTGGTGTCTCCTCTGGTCTCTCCTCTGTTCTCTCCCCTCTCCTTTGGTCTCTCCTCTGGTGTCTCCTCTGGTCTCTCCTCTAGTCTCTCCTCTCTCCTCTGGTCTCTCCTCTAGTCTCTCCTCTTGTGTCTCCTCTGGTCTCTCCTCTGGTCTCTCCTCTGGTCTCTCCTCTGGTCTCTCCTCTGGTCTCTCCTCTAGTCTCTCCTCTCTCCTCTGGTCTCTGCTCTGTTTTCTCCTCTGGTCTCTCCTCTGGTCTCTCCTTTCTCCTCTGGTCTCTCCTCTCCTCTCTCCTCTCGTCTCTCCTCTGGTCTCTCCTCTGGTCTCCCCTCTCCTCTCCCATCTGGTCTCTCCTCTCTCATCTGGTCTCTCCTCTTGATATTTTTTCTTGTTTTTTTTCTCCTTTATTTAACCAGGTAAGCTAGTTAAGAACAAGTTCTCATTTACAATTGTCTCTGATCTCTCATATTTTCTCTCCTCTCGTCTCTTGTCTGGTCTCTGGTCTCATATTTTCTCTCCTCTGGTCTCTCCTCTCTCATCTGGTCTCTCCTCTCTCATCTGGTCTCTCCTCTCTCCTCTGGTCTCTCATATTTTCTCTCCTCTGGTCTCTCCTCTCCCCTCTGGTCTCTCGCCTGGTCTCTGGTCTCTCATCTTTTCTCTCCTCTGGTCTATACTCTCTCATCTGGTCTCTCCTCTCCCCTCTGGTCTCTCGTCTGGTCTCTGATCTTTTCTCTCCTCTGGTCTCACCTCTGGTGTCTCTGGTCTCCAGGGTACATACTGCTGTCTCTCATCATCATCATCTTCATCTGCTTGGTGGGGACCACTGCCTTCAGCAACTGGTGGCTCAGCTACTGGCTGGAGCAGGGATCAGGGGTAAGTCTACTGTAGTGACTTTTCCTTATGTTTTCAAATGTTTGTCAATTGACCCTTCGCTAGGCCCATGCCCCCTTTGGTTACTATTGCAACCTCTGACAACATTTTCTTTGGAAGACCAATTCATCTTTCAAACCACTGGAGAAATCCCCCTTACAATGATGATGATGACCAATTCATCACTCAAACCACTGGAGAAATCCCCCTTACAATGATGATGATGAAGACCAATTCATCACTCAAACCACTGGAGAAATCCCCCTTACAATGATGATGATGAAGACCAATTCATCACTCAAACCACTGGAGAAATCCCCCTTACAATGATGATGATGACCAATTCATCACTCAAACCACTGGAGAAATCCCCCTTACAATGACGATGATGATGACCAATTCATCACTCAAACCACTGGGAAAATCCCCCTTACAATGATGATGATGAAGACCAATTCATCACTCAAACCACTGGAGAAATCCCCCTTACAATGATGAAGACCAATTCACCACTCAAACCACTGGAGAAATCCCCCTTACAATGACGATGATGAAGACCAATTCATCACTCAAACCACTGGGAAAATCCCCTTACAATGATGAAGACCAATTCACCACTCAAACCACTGGAGAAATCCCCCTTACAATGACGATGATGATGACCAATTCATCACTCAAACCACTGGAGAAATCCCCCTTACAATGATGATGATGAAGACCAATTCATCACTCAAACCACTGGAGCAATCCCCCTTACAATGATGATGAAGACCAATTCATCACTCAAACCACTGGAGAAATCCCCCTTACAATGATGATGAAGACCAATTCATCACTCAAACCACTGGAGAAATCCCCCTTACAATGATGATGAAGACCAATTCACCACTCAAACCACTAGAGAAATCCCCCTTACAATGACGATGATGACGATGATGAAGACCAATTCATCACTCAAACCACTGGAGAAATCCCCCTTACAATGACGATGATTTTACCCAGATGAAGTGAAACCCTTGTTAATCAGAAGACACGTGGGTATGTTGTAATGGACTGGTACTACAATTTATTCACGGGAAACCTGGGAAAATGATGTTTTGTTTTGCTGCTGGCCGCTGACCGGCTCTGAATTCACTGTCAGCAAGCAGTCAAAGCTATAACCGCTTTTGGAAGCTAACTGTTGCTCTCAAATTTGCATCATGATGATAGCAGATGAGAGTTGTGTTCATAACATGGCTAACTTAGCTAGCTAACATATATTTAGTTTAAAACATGTTATATTGAGTGGCTAGCTAGTGTTATCAAAGTTTGGTGGTCAATGAGACTGAGCGTTAGCTAACCAGCGGAGCTAGCAAACAATGTAACGAAAGTATAATTTCGGATTTAAAAAAAGACTAATGTCAACAGGCTTGGCATTTCAGGAATCACAGTAGCAAGTACCGCCTGGTGTTAAATTATTTCGCAGTTTAAACTATTTATGTTTTGAAGAAAACTCAGTGTTTTCTGCCACTTTTCCCCTACTGGCTTTCATGCATTTGAAACGTGAGCTTGTCCGAGATGTTGGACTCGACAGTTGCTATCTATTGGAGCGCTGCGATTGGTTTTCCCAAAAAATTCTCAATTGTATCAACAGTTTGTCCTATTTTAGCAGATCAGATTACATCTGTGGCTAGCACAAGTACAACATGTAACAGAACATTCTGCTTATGTTTTTATAGACTAGTTAAAACATTCTTAGTACCTTACACAGTAACTAAGCCATATATTAACTAACGGGCTCTTTAACGTGTGATTTCAGACAGCGATTGTGTCGAATTCCACCGCAGGGAACATCTCCCTGAACCCTGACCTGAGCTTCTACCAGATGATTTACGGCCTGGTGGTGGTGGCCATGCTGGTCTTCAGCTTCATCAAGGGCTACTCTTTCACCAAAGTCACATTGCACGCATCCTCCAAGCTACACGACACCATGTTCAGAAACGTAACTACCACACAACACCACTGTTATCAATCACACTACCACACAACACCACTGTTATCAATCACACTACCACACAACATCACTGTTATCAATCACACTACCACACAACACCACTGTTATCAATCACACTACCACACAACACCACTCTTGTCAATTGTATTGAAAAGGACGAGGGAGAGGGACTGTGAGGGATGATCACCAAACGTTATTGATGAGGAATTCCATAGCATTGAATCTTGGAAGAGGAGAGGGGAGAGGGGACATCCCTGTATTGTTCCACAACAAATAGCTGGGTTGGTGTTGTACCTTTACTTTGGGATATAAAGAACCGTATACACTCTGGACTGTCTGGGGTTCAGGCCCTGGGCAACCCCATGAGTCATGCTACTTTACATATTAGCAGTGGATAGGTCTCTGAAGATATACACTACTATTCAAAAGTTTGGGGTCACTTAGAAATTTCCTTTGTTTTTGAAAGAAAAGCCATTGGCCATTTTGAGCCTGTAATCGAACCCACAAAATGCTGATGCTCCAGATACTGGAGCATCAGAACTAGTCTAAAGAAGGCCAGTTTTATTGCTTCTTTAATCAGAACAACAGTTTTCAGATGTGCTAACGTAATTGCGAAAGGGTTTTCTAATGATCAATTAGCCTTTTAAAATGATAAACTTTGATTAGCTAACACAATGTACCATTGGAACACAGGAATGGTGGTTGCTGATAATAGATATTCCATAAAAAATCTGCCTTTTCCAGCTACAATAGTAATTTACAACATTAACAATGTCTACACTGTATTTCTGATCAATTTGATGTTATTTTATTGGAGAAAAAAAAAAGTGCTTTTCTTTAAAAAAACAAGGACATTTCTAAGTGACCCCAAACTTTTGAAAGGTAGTGTATGTCATGAAGCTCTTTCAGTAGCGTTGTTTCATCACCCTCTCATCACCCTCTCATCACCCTCTCATCACCCTCTCATCACCCTCTCATCAGTACTCTCATCACCCTATCATCACCCTATCATCACCCTCTCATCACCCTATCCCCTGGGTCCTGTCTGTGTCGTAGATCCAGTCCTCTCATCACCCTAACCCTTGGGTCCTGTCTGTGTCGTAGATCCAGTCCTCTCATCACCCTAACCCTTGGGTCCTGTCTGTGTCGTAGATCCAGTCCTCTCATCACCCTAACCCTTGGGTCCTGTCTGTGTCGTAGATCCAGTCCTCTCATCACCCTAACCCTATCCCCTGGGTCCTGTCTGTGTCGTAGATCCAATCCTCTCATCACCCTATCCCCTGGGTCCTGTCTGTGTCGTAGATCCAATCCTCTCATCACCCTATCCCCTGGGTCCTGTCTGTGTCGTAGATCCAGTCCTCTCATCACCCTAACCCTTGGGTCCTGTCTGTGTCGTAGATCCAGTCCTCTCATCACCCTAACCCTTGGGTCCTGTCTGTGTCGTAGATCCAGTCCTCTCATCACCCTAACCTTTGGGTCCTGTCTGTGTCGTAGATCCAGCCCTCTCATCACCCTAACCCTTGGGTCCTGTCTGTGTCGTAGATCCAGTCCTCTCATCACCCTAACCCTTGGGTCCTGTCTGTGTCGTAGATCCAGTCCTCTCATCACCCTAACCCCTGGGTCCTGTCTGTGTCGTAGATCCAGTCCTCTCATCACCCTATCCCCTGGGTCCTGTCTGTGTCGTAGATCCAGTCCTCTCATCACCCTATCCCCTGGGTCCTGTCTGTGTCGTAGATCCAGTCCTCTCATCACCCTAACCCCTGGGTCCTGTCTGTGTCGTAGATCCAGTCCTCTCATCACCCTAACCCCTGGGTCCTGTCTGTGTCGTAGATCCAGTCCTCTCATCACCCTAACCCTTGGGTCCTGTCTGTGTCGTAGATCCAGTCCTCTCATCACCCTAACCCCTGGGTCCTGTCTGTGTCGTAGATCCAGTCCTCTCATCACCCTAACCCCTGGGTCCTGTCTGTGTCGTAGATCCAGTCCTCTCATCACCCTAACCCCTGGGTCCTGTCTGTGTCGTAGATCCAGTCCTCTCATCACCCTATCCCCTGGGTCCTGTCTGTGTCGTAGATCCAGTCCTCTCATCACCCTAACCCCTGGGTCCTGTCTGTGTCGTAGATCCAGTCCTCTCATCACCCTAACCCCTGGGTCCTGTCTGTGTCGTAGATCCAGTCCTCTCATCACCCTAACCCTTGGGTCCTGTCTGTGTCGTAGATCCAGTCCTCTCATCACCCTAACCCCTGGGTCCTGTCTGTGTCGTAGATCCAGTCCTCTCATCACCCTAACCCCTGGGTCCTGTCTGTGTCGTAGATCCAGTCCTCTCATCACCCTAACCCTTGGGTCCTGTCTGTGTCGTAGATCCAGTCCTCTCATCACCCTAACCCTTGGGTCCTGTCTGTGTCGTAGATCCTGAACAGCCCCATGAGTTTCTTTGACACCACCCCAACAGGACGTATGGTGAACCGATTTTCCAAGGACCAGGATGAGGTGGATACCATGCTGCCCTTCAACATGGAGAACTTCCTGCAGTTCTGCCTGATGGTCACCTACACCATCGTCACCATCTCAGCCGTGTTCCCTCCCCTACTCATCGCCATCACGCTGCTGGGAGCCATCTTCACACTCATACTCTAGTGAGTACACCGGCATCTTTACAGTTTACACACCCAGGGTGACATACAGTCAGCTTGGTCAGTTACCCAGGGTGACATACTGTTAGCTTGGTCATTTACCCAGGGTGACATACAGTCAGTTTGGTCATTTACCCAGGGTGACATGCAGTCAGTTTGGTCATTTACCCAGGGTGATATACAGTCAGTTTGGTCATTTACCCAGGGTGACATACAGTCAGTTTGGTCATTTACCCAGGGAGATGTCGTGTCTTTGGCTATGCCGGATTAAGTGATATGACATGCTATTCTATAAAATCCTTTCACTGTAATTAATATTACCTGATTGAGCTAATCATGTAAATGTAATTAACTAGAAAGTCAGGGCACCACAAAATAATATTTATAGAGCTGTTATCTTCTGATTAAACTCTTAAAGACCTAGTAATATTTTACATCAATAGCAGTCAATATTAATCGTCACCTTATTTCAGTCTCATCTGAAAGTTGTAAATTCTTGGTTATCTTCATGAACCCTGGCTAAAAGGTTGAATCAGCAATACAACATTGGGTTTAATTGTTTATTTACTAAATACCTAACTAATCACACAGAATTACATATACACAGAATGAATCATACCTTGATTACAAATTATATCATGAAGGAAAACGTCCCTAGTGGGCGGAACAGATATGACAGCTGGTTACATAAAGGAAAACGTCCCTAGTGGAGGAACAGATATTACAGCTGGTTACATAAAGGAAAACGTCCCTAGTGGGCGGAACAGATATTACAGCTGGTTACATAAAGGAAAACGTCCCTAGTGGGCGGAACAGATATTACAGCTGGTTACATAAAGGAAAACGTCCCTAGTGGGCGGAACAGATATTACAGCTGGTTACATAAAGGAAAACGTCCCTAGTGGGCGGAACAGATATGACAGCTGGTTACATAAAGGAAAACGTCCCTAGTGGGCGGAACAGATATGACAGCTGGTTACATAAAGGAAAACGTCCCTAGTGGCGGAACAGATATGACAGCTGGTTACATAAAGGAAAACGTCCCTAGTGGGCGGAACAGATATGACAACTGGTTACATAAAGGAAAACGTCCCTAGTGGGCGGAACAGATATGACAGCTGGTTACATAAAGGAAAACGTCCCTAGTGGGCGGAACAGATATGACAGCTGGTTACATAAAGGAAAACGTCCCTAGTGGAGGAACAGATATGACAGCTGGTTACATAAAGGAAAACGTCCCTAGTGGAGGAACAGATATGACAGCTGGTTACATAAAGGAAAACGTCCCTAGTGGGCGGAACAGATATTACAGCTGGTTACATAAAGGAAAACGTCCCTAGTGGGCGGAACAGATATGACATCTGGTTACATAAAGGAAAACGTCCCTAGTGGGCGGAACAGATATTACAGCTGGTTACATAAAGGAAAACGTCCCAAGTGGGCGGAACAGATATGACAGCTGGTTACATAAAGGAAAACGTCCCTAGTGGGCGGAACAGATATGACAGCTGGTTACATAAAGGAAAACGTCCCTAGTGGGCGGAACAGATATGACAGCTGGTTACATAAAGGAAAACGTCCCTAGTGGGCGGAACAGATATGACAGCTGGTTACATAAAGGAAAACGTCCCTAGTGGGCGGAACAGATATGACAGCTGGTTACATAAAGGAAAACGTCCCTAGTGGGCGGAACAGATATGACAGCTGGTTACACAAAAGAAAAAGGGGGCTGGGTTTGAGTGAAAGAGCGGGAAGACTGAGGAACAAAGGGAGAAGCGATGTCTCTATCGTAAATACAGGATCTTATGCATTCTAAATTACCGCCCATTTGGAAAAGGAAAATGTAATAAATATTTACTCTGAGCTCCGCTTCAATAGGTTAGTGGTAGATGGAAGGCCGTGTTGCCCAACCGAGTCCTTTGTCCTTTGAAGAATGTCTCTGGTGGTAAATTGGGTACGTTGTAGTAACGTTGTTGTGTGGTAGACGGGATACTCTGTCTGTTCTTTCCTAGCCCGCGTTTGCAGCTGCTGTTGCTAACTCAAAGGCTAGGAGGTATCACTTCTGTAGTGAATAAGAGTTCAAAGTTCATACCATTCACAACCAAAGCTCACACTGAGGTTGGCTTAGTTCTGTAGTTGACATGTTAGTTCTTTTAACGTATGGACCGTCGTCCTCACATCCTCGGAACAGGAGGTTACATTTTTGTCAAGGCTTTATATAGTGGAGTGAGAAAGGTGTGTTTGAAAAGTTTTATAGCCCATGTCCCTTCACAGGGGCGGGCCACTGATTGAGCAGAGCCCTAATCTTATGAAAACCCAAATCTCTCATTTGGAAGCTAAAATTACATTTAATCTTTTCACCAATAATTTTATATTCAAACATTTAAATTCAACAACAATTCCATGTGAATCCGATAACTACAATGTGTAGACTTTCCACTGGAGAGTTCATGTCATCTTGTCATTGATAAGAATGTCTCAGATGACAACCGAACTGATATCATATTCATTAAGTACTACCGCATATGTTCAATTGGTCGGATTACCAGAATATAGTTAATTTCCCCCCACCTTCTGATGTTCCCAGAATCTCTATGTTAACCAAGGGATTTTTCAAGTGTCACATCAGTAGGGTCGAGAGAGGAAAAAGGGGGGAGAGGTATTTATGACTGCCACAAACCTACCACCAGGCCAACGTCATGACAGTGACATGCTGATCGGTCATTTACCCAGGGTGACATGCTGTCAGTTTGGTCATTTACCCAGGGTGACATGCAGTCAGATCGGTCATTTACCCAGGGTGACATGCTGTCAGTTTGGTCATTTACCCAGGGTGACATGGAGTCAGTTTGGTCATTTACCCAGGTGACATACTGTCAGTTTGGTCATTTACCCAGGGTGACATACTGTCAGTTGGGTCATTTACCCAGGGTGACATACAGTCAGTTTTGTCATTTACCCAGGGCGACATACTGTCAGTTTGGTCATTTACCCAGGGTGACATGCAGTCAGATCAGTCATTTACCCAGGGTGACATACTGTCAGTTTGGTCATTCACCCAGGGTGACATGCAGTCAGATCGGTCATTTACCCAGGGTGACATACTGTCAGTTTGTTCATTTACCCAGGGTGACATACAGTCAGTTTGGTCATTTACCCAGGGTGACATACAGTCAGTTTGGTCATTTACCCAGGGTGACATACTGTCAGTTTGGTCATACAGTCAGTCCTGTGTGGTGTGTTCTGAGTCCTGTGTGTTCTGAGTCCTGTGTGTTGTGTTCTGAGTCCTGTGTGTTGTGTTCTGAGTCCTGTGTGTTGTGTTCTGAGTCCTGTGTGTTGTGTTCTGAGTCCTGTGTGGTGTGTTCTGAGTCCTGTGTGGTGTGTTCTGAGTCCTGTGTGGTGTGTTCTGAGTCCTGTGTGGTGTGTTCTGAGTCCTGTGTGGTGTGTTCTGAGTCCTGTGTGGTGTGTTCTGAGTCCTGTGTGGTGTGTTCTGAGTCCTGTGTTGTGTGTTCTCAGTCCTGTATGTTGTGTTCTGAGTCCTGTATGTTGTGTTCTGAGTCCTGTCTTCTGAGTCCTGTGTGATGTGTTCTGAGTCCTGTGTGTTCTGAGTCCTGTGTGATATCTCCACAGTATATTCCAGAGGAGCATCAGAGAGATGAAGAGGATGGAGAACGTGAGTCGTTCCCCCTGGATCTCCCTGACCACCTCCACCATCCAGGGCCTCACTACCATCCACGCCTACAACAAGAGAGAGCAGTACATCCAGCAGTAAGACATGTCTCCTAACCCTGACCCTGACCCTGACCCTAACCCTGACCCTACAACAAGAGAGAGCAGTACATCCAGCAGTAAGACATGTCTCCTAACCCTGACCCTGACCCTGACCCTAACCCTGACCCTACAACAAGAGAGAGCAGTACATCCAGCAGTAAGACATGTCTCCTAACCCTGATCCTGACCCTAACCCTGACCCTAACCCTGACCCTGACCCTGACCCTGACCCTACAACAATAGAGAGCAGTACATCCAGCAGTAAGACATGTCTCCTAACCCTGACACTGACCCTGACCCTGACCCTAACCCTGAACCTGACCCTGACCCTGACCCTACAACAAGAGGGAGCAGTACATCCAGCAGTAAGACATGTCTCCTAACCCTTATCCTGACCCTAACCCTGACCCTGACCCTAACCACCTCCACCAGCCAGGGATTCACTACCATCCACGCCTACATCAAGAGAGAGCAGTACATCCAGCAGTAATACATGTCTCCTAACCCTGACCCTGACCCTCACCGTGACCCTAACCCTGACCCTAACCCTGACCCTGACCCTGACACTAACACTGACCCTGACCCTAACCATAACCCTGACCCTAACCCTGACCCTAAAATAAATATACATGGTCTGACCATGGTTTCCTCTACCTGGGGGAATAACTTGGTCTGACCAGGGTTTCATCTACCTGGGGGAATAACTTGGTCTGACCAGGGTTTCATCTACTGGGGAAATAACTTGGTCTGACCATGGTTTCCTCTACCTGGGGAAATAACTTGGTCTGACCAGGGTTTCCTCTACCTGGGGAAATAACTTGGTCTGACCAGGGTTTCCTCTACCTGGGGAAATAACTTGGTCTGACCAGGGTGTCCTCTACCTGGGGAAATAACTTGGTCTGGCCAGGGTTTCCTCTAACTGGGGAAATAACTTGGTCTGACCAGGGTTTCATCTACCTGGGGAAATAACTTGGTCTGACCATGGTGTCCTCTACCTGGGGAAATAACTTTGTCTGACCAGGGTGTCCTCTACCTGGGGAAATAACTTGGTCTGACCAGGGTTTCCTCTACCTGGGGAAATAACTTGGTCTGACCAGGGTTTCCTCTACCTGGGGAAATAACTTGGTCTGACCAGGGTGTCCTCTACCTGGGGAAATAACTTGGTCTGGCCAGGGTTTCCTCTAACTGGGGAAATAACTTGGTCTGACCAGTGTTTCATCTACCTGGGGAAATAACTTGGTCTGACCAGGGTTTCATCTACCTGGGGAAATAACTTGGTCTGACCATGGTGTCCTCTACCTGGAGGAAATAACTTGGTCTAGCCATGGTTTCATCTACCTGGGGAAATAACTTGGTCTGACCAGGGTTTCATCTACCTGGGGAAATAACTTGGTCTAACCAGGGTTTCATCTACCAGGGGGAAATAATGACAGTCAACACCGTTGTGCATTGTTCTCCAGATTTAAGGAGATGAGCGACAACAACTCCAACCACTTCCTGTTGTTTAACTGTGGGACACGCTGGCTGTCCTTCTGGCTGGACTTTCTGTCTGCCTCAGTCACTCTGCTGGTGGCTCTGTTCGTGGTGCTCAGTTCTCCTGATACCATCAGCCCTGCTATGAAGGGCCTGGCTCTGTCATACACCATACAGGTAGAGTCTAATACTCCATACAGGTAGAGTCTAATACTCCATACAGGTAGAGTCTAATACTCCATACAGGTAGAGTATAATGTAGAGTCTAATACACCATACAGGTAGAGTATAATGTAGAGTCTAATACACCATACAGGTAGAGTCTAATACTCCATACAGGTAGAGTCTAATACACCATACAGGTAGAGTCTAATACACCATACAGGTAGAGTCTAATACACCATACAGGTAGAGTCTAATACTCCATACAGGTAGAGTCTAATACACCATACAGGTAGAGTCTAATACACCATACAGGTAGAGTCTAATACACCATACAGGTAGAGTCTAATACACCATACAGGTAGAGTATAATACTCCATACAGGTAGAGTCTAATACACCATACAGGTAGAGTATAATGTAGAGTCTAATACACCATACAGGTAGTCTAATGTAGAGTCTAATACACCATACAGGTAGAGTCTAATACACCATACAGGTAGAGTCTAATACACCATACATGTAGAGTCTAATACACCATACAGGTAGAGTCTAATACACCATACAGGTAGAGTCTAATGTAGAGTCTAATACTCCATACAGGTAGAGTCTAATGTAGAGTCTAATACACCATACAGGTAGAGTCTAATACACCATACAGGTATAGTCTAATACTCCATACAGGTAGAGTCTAATACACCATACAGGTAGAGTCTAATACTCCATACAGGTAGAGTCTAATACACCATACAGGTAGAGTCTAATACACCATACAGGTACAGTCTAATACACCATACAGGTACAGTCTAATACACCATACAGGTAGAGTCTAATACTCCATACAGGTAGAGTCTAATACTCCATACAGGTCGAGTCTAATGTAGAGTCTAATACACCATACAGATAGAGTCTAATACACCATACAGGTAGAGTCTAATACACCATACAGGTAGAGTCTAATACACCATACAGGTAGAGTCTAATACAGCATACAGGTAGAGTCTAATACACCATACAGGTAGAGTATAATACACCATACAGGTAGAGTCTAATACTCCATACAGGTAGAATCTAATACACCATACAGGTAGAGTCTAATACACCATACAGGTAGAGTCTAATACTCCATACAGGTAGAGTCTAATACTCCATACAGGTAGAGTCTAATACTCCATACAGGTAGAGTCTAATACTCCATACAGGTAGAGTCTAATACTCCATACAGGTAGAGTCTAATACACCATACAGGTAGAGTCTAATACACCATACAGGTAGAGTCTAATACTCCATACAGGTAGAGTCTAATACTCCATACAGGTAGAGTCTAATACTCCATACAGGTAGAGTCTAATACTCCATACAGGTAGAGTCTAATACACCATACAGGTAGAGTCTAATACACCATACAGGTAGAGTCTAATATAGAGTCTAATACTCTATACAGTTAGAGTCTAATGTAGAGTCTAATACGCCTTACATGTAGAGTCTAATACTCCATACAGGTAGAGTCTAATACTCCATACAGGTAGAGTCTAATACACCATACAGGTAGAGTCTAATATAGAGTCTAATACTCTATACAGTTAGAGTCTAATGTAGAGTCTAATACACCTTACATGTAGAGTCTAATACTCCATACAGGTAGAGTCTAATACACCATACAGGTAGAGTCTAATGTAGAGTCTAACACACCATACAGGTAGAGTCTAATACACCATACAGGTAGAGTCTAATACACCATACAGGTAGAGTCTAATACACCATACAGGTAGAGTCTAATACACCATACAGGTAGAGTCTAATACACCATACAGGTAGAGTCTAATACACCATACAGGTAGAGTCTAGTACTCCATACAGGTAGAGTCTAATACTCCATACAGGTAGAGTCTAATACACCATACAGGTAGAGTCTAATACACCATACAGTAAGAGTCTAATGTAGAGTCTAATACTCCATACAGGTAGAGTCTAATACACCATACAGGTAGCGTCTAATACACCATACAGGTAGCGTCTAATACACCATACAGGTAGAGTCTAATACACCATACAGGTAGCGTCTAATACACCATACAGGTAGAGTCTAATACACCATACAGGTAGAGTCTAATACACCATACAGGTAGAGTCTAATACACCATACAGGTAGAGTCTAATACACCATACAGGTAGAGTCTAGTACTCCATACAGGTAGAGTCTAATACTCCATACAGGTAGAGTCTAATACACCATACAGGTAGAGTCTAATACACCATACAGTAAGAGTCTAATGTAGAGTCTAATACTCCATACAGGTAGCGTCTAATACACCATACAGGTAGAGTCTAATACACCATACAGGTAGAGTCTAGTACTCCATACAGGTAGAGTCTAATACTCCATACAGGTAGAGTCTAATACACCATACAGGTAGAGTCTAGTACTCCATACAGGTAGAGTCTAATACTCCATACAGGTAGAGTCTAATACACCATACAGGTAGAGTCTAATACACCATACAGTAAGAGTCTAATGTAGAGTCTAATACTCCATACAGGTAGAGTCTAATACACCATACAGGTAGCGTCTAATACACCATACAGGTAGAGTCTAATACACCATACAGGTAGAGTCTAATACACCATACAGGTAGAGTCTAATACACCATACAGGTAGAGTCTAATACACCATACAGGTAGAGTCTAATTCTCCATACAGGCAGAGTCTAATACACCATACAGGTAGAGTCTAATACACCATACAGGTAGAGTCTAATACACCATACAGGTAGAGTCTAATACACCATACAGGTAGAGTCTAATTCTCCATACAGGCAGAGTCTAATACACCATACAGGTAGAGTCTAATACTCCATACAGGTAGAGTCTAATACTCCATACAGGTAGAGTCTAATACACCATACAGGTAGAGTCTAATACACCATACAGGTAGCGTCTAATACACCATACAGGTAGAGTCTAATACACCATACAGGTAGAGTCTAATGTAGAGTCTAATACACCATACAGGTAGAGTATAATGTAGAGTCTAATACACCATACAGGTAGAGTCTAATACACCATACAGGTAGAGTCTAATACACCATACAGGTAGAGTCTAATGTATAGTCTAATACACCTTACAGGTAGTGTCTAATACACCATACAGGTAGCGTCTAATACACCATACAGGTAGAGTCTAATACACCATACAGGTAGAGTCTAATGTAGAGTCTAATACACCATACAGGTAGAGTATAATGTAGAGTCTAATACACCATACAGGTAGAGTCTAATACACCATACAGGTAGAGTCTAATACACCATACAGGTAGAGTCTAATGTATAGTCTAATACACCTTACAGGTAGAGTCTAATACACCATACAGGTAGAGTCTAATACACCATACAGGTAGAGTCTAATACACCATACAGGTAGAGTCTAATATACCATACAGGTAGAGTCTAATACACCATACAGGTAGAGTCTAATACACCATACAGGTAGAGTCTAATACACCATACAGGTAGAGTCTAATACTCCATACAGGCAGAGTCTAATGTAGAGTCTAATACACCATACAGGTAGAGTCTAATACTCCATACAGGTAGAGTCTAATACACCATACAGGTAGAGTCTAATACACCATACAGGTAGAGTCTAATACACCATACAGGTAGAGTCTAATACACCATACAGGTAGAGTCTAATACTCCATACAGGTAGAGTCTAATACTCCATACAGGTAGAGTCTAATACACCATACAGGTAGAGTCTAATACACCATACAGGTAGAGTCTAATACTCCATACAGGTAGAGTCTAATGTAGAGTCTAATACACCATACAGGTAGAGTCTAATACACCATACAGGTAGAGTCTAATACACCATACAGGGAGTCTAATACACCATACAGGTAGAGTCTAATACTCCATACAGGTAGAGTCTAATACTCCATACAGGTGTCAAATCAAAATCAAATCAAATTTATTTATATAGCCCTTCGTACATCAGCTGATATCTCAAAGTGCTGTACAGAAACCCAGCCTAAAACCCCAAACAGCAAGCAATGCAAGTGTAGAAGCACGGTGGCTAGGAAAAACTCCCTAGAAAGGCCAAAACCTAGGAAGAAACCTAGAGAGGAACCAGGCTATGTGGGGTGGCCAGTCCTCTTCTGGCTGTGCCGGGTGGAGATTATAACAAAACATGGTCAAGATGTTCAAATGTTCATAAATGACCAGCATGGTCGAATAATAATAAGGCAGAACAGTTGAAACTGGAGCAGCAGCACAGTCAGGTGGACTGGGGACAGCAAGGAGTCATCATGTCAGGTATTCCTGGGGCATGGTCCTAGGGCTCAGGTCCTCCGAGAGAGAGAAAGAGAGAAGGAGAGAATTAGAGAACGCACACCTAGATTCACACAGGACACCGAATAGGACAGGAGAAGTACTCCAGATATAACAAACTGACCCTAGCCCCCCGACACATAAACTACTACTGCAGCATAAATACTGGAGGCTGAGACAGGAGGGGTCAGGAGACACTATGGCCCATTCCGAGGACACCCCCGGACAGGGCCAAACAGGACGGATATAACCCCACCCACTTTGCCAAAGCACAGCCCCCACACCACTAGAGGGATATCTTCAACCACCAACTTACCATCCTGAGACAAGGCTGAGTATAGCCCACAAAGCCACGGCACAACCCAAGGGGGGGGGGGGGGGGGCGCCAACCCAGACAGGATGACCACAGAGTCATAGACTCTCATAGGTAGAGTCTAATACACCATACAGGTAGAGTCTAATACACCATACAGGTAGAGTCTAATACACCATACAGGCAGAGTCTAATACACCATACAGGTAGAGTCTAATACACCATACAGGTAGAGTCTAATACACCATACAGGTAGAGTCTAATACTCCATACAGGTAGAGTCTAATACACCATACAGGTAGAGTCTAATATAGAGTCTAATACTCCATACAGGTAGAGTATAATACTCCATACAGGTAGAGTCTAATACACCATACAGGTAGAGTCTAATACACCATACAGGTAGAGTATAATACTCCATACAGGTAGAGTCTAATACACCATACAGGTAGAGTCTAATACACCATACAGGTAGAGTCTAATACACCATACAGGTAGAGTCTAATATAGAGTCTAATACTCCATACAGGTAGAGTATAATACTCCATACAGGTAGAGTCTAATACACCATACAGGTAGAGTCTAATACACCATACAGGTAGAGTCTAATACACCATACAGGTAGAGTCTAATACACCATACAGGTAGAGTCTAATATAGAGTCTAATACACCATACAGGTAGAGTCTAATATAGAGTATAATACACCATACAGGTAGAGTCTAATACACCATACAGGTAGAGTCTAATACACCATACAGGTAGAGTCTAATATAGAGTCTAATACACCATACAGGTAGAGTCTAATACACCATACAGGTAGAGTCTAATACACCATACAGGTAGAGTCTAATATAGAGTCTAATACACCATACAGGTAGAGTCTAATACTCCATACAGGTAGAGTCTAATACTCCATACAGGTAGAGTCTAATATAGAGTATAATACACCATACAGGTAGAGTCTAATACTCCATACAGGTAGAGTCTAATATAGAGTCTAATACTCCATACAGGTAGAGTATAATACTCCATACAGGTAGCGTCTAATACACCATACAGGTAGAGTCTAATACACCATACAGGTAGAGTCTAATACACCATACAG
Organism: Oncorhynchus clarkii lewisi; assembly: GCF_045791955.1. NCBI lineage: Eukaryota > Metazoa > Chordata > Actinopteri > Salmoniformes > Salmonidae > Oncorhynchus > Oncorhynchus clarkii. Next base: position 49,923,049 of record NC_092172.1, on the reverse strand, counting down.
GTAGAGTCTAATACACCATACAGGTAGAGTCTAATATAGAGTCTAATACACCATACAGGTAGAGTCTAATATAGAGTATAATACACCATACAGGTAGAGTCTAATACACCATACAGGTAGAGTCTAATACACCATACAGGTAGAGTCTAATACAGAGTCTAATACACCATACAGGTAGAGTCTAATACACCATACAGGTAGAGTCTAATATAGAGTCTAATACACCATACAGGTAGAGTCTAATACTCCATACAGGTAGAGTCTAATACTCCATACAGGTAGAGTCTAATATAGAGTCTAATACACCATACAGGTAGAGTCTAATACTCCATACAGGTAGAGTCTAATACACCATACAGGTAGAGTCTAAATCACCATACAGGTAGAGTCTAATATAGAGTCTAATACTCCATACAGGTAGAGTCTAATACTTCATACAGGTAGAGTCTAATACACCATACAGGTAGAGTCTAATACACCATACAGGTAGAGTCTAATACACCATACAGGTAGAGTCTAATACACCATACAGGTAGAGTCTAATACACCACACAGGTAGAGTCTAATACACCACACAGGTAGAGTCTAATACACCACACAGGTAGAGTCTAATACACCACACAGGTAGAGTCTAATACACCATACAGGTAGAGTCTAATACACCATACAGGTAGAGTCTAATACACCATACAGGTAGAGTCTAATACACCATACAGGTAGAGTCTAATACACCATACAGGTAGAGTCTAATACACCATACAGGTAGAGTCTAATACACCATACAGGTAGAGTCTAATACACCATACAGGTAGAGTCTAATACACCATACAGGTAGAGTCTAATACTCCATACAGGTAGAGTCTAATACTTCATACAGGTAGAGTCTAATACACCATACAGGTAGAGTCTAATACACCATACGGGTAGAGTCTAATACACCATACAGGTAGAGTCTAATACACCATACAGGTAGAGTCTAATACTCCATACAGGTAGAGTCTAATGTAGAGTCTAATACACCATACAGGTAGAGTCTAATACACCATACAGGTAGAGTCTAATGTATAGTCTAATACACCATACAGGTAGAGTCTAATACTCCATACAGGTAGAGTCTAATACTCCATACAGGTAGAGTATAATACTCCATACAGGTAGAGTCTAATACTCCATACAGGTAGAGTATAATGTAGAGTCTAATACACCATACAGGTAGAGTCTAATACACCATACAGGTAGAGTCTAATACTCCATACAGGTAGAGTCTAATACTCCATACAGGTAGAGTCTAATACACCATACAGGTAGAGTCTAATACACCATACAGGTAGAGTCTAATACACCATACAGGTCGAGTCTAATACACCATACAGGTAGAGTCTAATGTAGAGTCTAATACTCCATACAGGTAGAGTCTAATGTAGAGTCTAATACACCATACAGGTAGAGTCTAATACACCATACAGGTAGAGTATAATACTCCATACAGGTAGAGTCTAATACTCCATACAGGTAGAGTCTAATGTAGAGTCTAATACACCATACAGGTAGAGTATAATGTAGAGTCTAATACACCATACAGGTAGAGTATAATGTAGAGTCTAATACACCATACAGGTAGAGTCTAATACACCATACAGGTAGAGTCTAATACACCATACAGGTAGAGTCTAATACTCCATACAGGTAGAGTCTAATACACCATACAGGTAGAGTCTAATACACCATACAGGTAGAGTCTAATACACCATACAGGTAGAGTCTAATACTCCATACAGGTAGAGTCTAATACACCATACAGGTAGAGTCTAATACACCATACAGGTAGAGTCTAATACACCATACAGGTAGAGTCTAATACACCATACAGGTAGAGTCTAATACACCATACAGGTAGAGTCTAATACACCATACAGGTAGAGTCTAATACACCATACAGGTAGAGTCTAATACTCCATACAGGTAGAGTCTAATGTAGAGTCTAATACACCATGCAGGTAGAGTCTAATACTCCATACAGGTAGAGTCTAATGTAGAGTCTAATACTCCATACAGGTAGAGTCTAATGTAGAGTCTAATACACCATACAGGTAGAGTCTAATACACCATACAGGTAGAGTATAATACTCCATACAGGTAGAGTATAATACTCCATACAGGTAGAGTCTAATACACCATACAGGTAGAGTCTAATACACCATACAGGTAGAGTCTAATACTCCATACAGGTAGAGTCTAATACACCATACAGGTAGAGTCTAATACACCATACAGGTAGAGTCTAATACACCATACAGGTAGAGTCTAATGTAGAGTCTAATACTCCATACAGGTAGAGTCTAATACACCATACAGGTAGAGTATAATACTCCATACAGGTAGAGTCTAATACTCCATACAGGTAGAGTCTAATACACCATACAGGTAGAGTCTAATACAGCATACAGGTAGAGTCTAATACACCATACAGGTAGAGTCTAATACTCCATACAGGTAGAGTCTAATACTCCATACAGGTAGAGTATAATACACCATACAGGTAGAGTCTAATACAGCATACAGGTAGAGTCTAATACACCATACAGGTAGAGTCTAATACACCATACAGGTAGAGTCTAATACTCCATACAGGTAGAGTATAATACACCATACAGGTAGAGTCTAATACACCATACAGGTAGAGTCTAATACACCATACAGGTAGAGTCTAATACTCCATACAGGTAGAGTCTAATACTCCATACAGGTAGAGTCTAATACACCATACAGGTAGAGTCTAATACTCCATACAGGTAGAGTATAATACACCATACAGGTAGAGTATAATACTCCACACAGGTAGAGTATAATGTATAGTCTAATACACCATACAGGTAGAGTCTAATACTCCATACAGGTAGAGTCTAATACTCCATACAGGTAGAGTCTAATACTCCATACAGGTAGAGTATAATACACCATACAGGTAGAGTCTAATACACCATACAGGTAGAGTCTAATACACCATACAGGTAGAGTCTAATACACCAAACAGGTAGAGTCTAATACACCATACAGGTAGAGTCTAATATAGAGTCTAATACACCATACAGGTAGTCTAATACTCCATACAGGTAGAGTCTAATACACCATACAGGTAGAGTATAATACTCCATACAGGTAGAGTCTAATATAGAGTCTAATACACCATACAGGTAGAGTCTAATACTCCATACAGGTAGAGTCTAATACACCATACAGGTAGAGTCTAAATCACCATACAGGTAGAGTCTAATATAGAGTCTAATACACCATACAGGTAGAGTCTAATACTCCATACAGGTAGAGTCTAATATAGAGTCTAATACACCATACAGGTAGAGTCTAATACACCATACAGGTAGAGTCTAAATCACCATACAGGTAGAGTCTAATATAGAGTCTAATACACCATACAGGTAGAGTCTAATTCTCCATACAGGTAGAGTCTAATACTCCATACAGGTAGAGTCTAATACACCATACAGGTAGAGTCTAATACACCATACAGGTAGAGTATAATACTCCATACAGGTAGAGTCTAATACACCATAAAGGTAGAGTATAATACTCCATACAGGTAGAGTCTAATACTCCATACAGGTAGAGTCTAATACTCCATACAGGTAGAGTCTAATACTCCATACAGGTAGAGTATAATACACCATACAGGTAGAGTATAATACTCCATACAGGTAGAGTCTAATATAGAGTCTAATACTCCATACAGGTAGAGTCTAATACTCCATACAGGTAGAGTCTAATACACCATACAGGTAGAGTCTAAATCACCATACAGGTAGAGTCTAATATAGAGTCTAATACACCATACAGGTAGAGTCTAATACTCCATACAGGTAGAGTCTAATATAGAGTCTAATACACCATACAGGTAGAGTCTATTACACCATACAGGTAGAGTCTAAATCACCATACAGGTAGAGTCTAATATAGAGTCTAATACACCATACAGGTAGAGTCTAATTCTCCATACAGGTAGAGTCTAATACTCCATACAGGTAGAGTCTAATACACCATACAGGTAGAGTATAATACTCCATACAGGTAGAGTCTAATACACCATACAGGTAGAGTATAATACTCCATACAGGTAGAGTCTAATACTCCATACAGGTAGAGTCTAATACACCATACAGGTAGAGTATAATACTCCATACAGGTAGAGTCTAATACACCATACAGGTAGAGTCTAATTCTCCATACAGGTAGAGTCTAATACTCCATACAGGTAGAGTCTAATACACCATACAGGTAGAGTATAATACTCCATACAGGTAGAGTCTAATACACCATACAGGTAGAGTATAATACTCCATACAGGTAGTCTAATACTCCATACAGGTAGAGTCTAATACTCCATACAGGTAGAGTATAATACTCCATACAGGTAGAGTCTAATACACCATACAGGTAGAGTCTAATACACCATACAGGTAGAGTATAATACTCCATACAGGTAGAGTCTAATACTCCATACAGGTAGAGTCTAATACTCCATACAGGTAGAGTCTAATACACCATACAGGTAGAGTCTAATACACCATACAGGTAGAGTCTAATACACCATACAGGTAGAGTCTAATACACCATACAGGTAGAGTCTAATACACCATACAGGTAGAGTCTAATACACCATACAGGTAGAGTCTAATACTCCATACAGGTAGAGTCTAATACTCCATACAGGTAGAGTCTAATACTCCATACAGGTAGAGTCTAATACACCATACAGGTAGAGTCTAATACACCATACAGGTAGAGTCTAATACACCATACAGGTAGAGTATAATACACCATACAGGTAGAGTCTAATGTAGAGTCTAGTACTCCATACAGGTAGAGTCTAATACTCCATACAGGTAGAGTCTAATACACCATACAGGTAGAGTATAATACTCCATACAGGTAGAGTCTAATATAGAGTCTAATACTCCATACAGGTAGAGTCTAATACTCCATACAGGTAGAGTCTAATACACCATACAGGTAGAGTCTAATACACCATACAGGTAGAGTCTAAATCACCATACAGGTAGAGTCTAATATAGAGTCTAATACACCATACAGGTAGAGTCTAATACTCCATACAGGTAGAGTCTAATATAGAGTCTAATACACCATACAGGTAGAGTCTATTACACCATACAGGTAGAGTCTAAATCACCATACAGGTAGAGTCTAATATAGAGTCTAATACACCATACAGGTAGAGTCTAATTCTCCATACAGGTAGAGTCTAATACTCCATACAGGTAGAGTCTAATACACCATACAGGTAGAGTATAATACTCCATACAGGTAGAGTCTAATACACCATACAGGTAGAGTATAATACTCCATACAGGTAGAGTCTAATACACCATACAGGTAGAGTCTAATACTCCATACAGGTAGTCTAATACTCCATACAGGTAGAGTCTAATACTCCATACAGGTAGAGTCTAATACACCATACAGGTAGAGTCTAATACACCATACAGGTAGAGTCTAATACTCCATACAGGTAGAGTCTAATACTCCATACAGGTAGAGTCTAATACACCATACAGGTAGAGTCTAATACACCATACAGGTAGAGTCTAATACTCCATACAGGTAGAGTCTAATACTCCATACAGGTAGAGTATAATACACCATACAGGTAGAGTCTAATACACCATACAGGTAGAGTCTAATACACCATACAGGTAGAGTCTAATACACCATACAGGTAGAGTCTAATACACCATACAGGTAGAGTCTAATATAGAGTCTAATACACCATACAGGTAGAGTCTAATACACCATACAGGTAGAGTCTAATATAGAGTCTAATACACCATACAGGTAGAGTCTAATACTCCATACAGGTAGAGTCTAATACACCATACAGGTAGAGTATAATACTCCACACAGGTAGAGTCTAATATAGAGTCTAATACACCATACAGGTAGAGTCTAATACTCCATACAGGTAGAGTCTAATACACCATACAGGTAGAGTCTAAATCACCATACAGGTAGAGTCTAATATAGAGTCTAATACACCATACAGGTAGAGTCTAATACTCCATACAGGTAGAGTCTAATATAGAGTCTAATACACCATACAGGTAGAGTCTAATACACCATACAGGTAGAGTCTAAATCACCATACAGGTAGAGTCTAATATAGAGTCTAATACACCATACAGGTAGAGTCTAATTCTCCATACAGGTAGAGTCTAATACTCCATACAGGTAGAGTCTAATACACCATACAGGTAGAGTCTAATACACCATACAGGTAGAGTATAATACTCCATACAGGTAGAGTCTAATACACCATAAAGGTAGAGTATAATACTCCATACAGGTAGAGTCTAATACTCCATACAGGTAGAGTCTAATACTCCATACAGGTAGAGTATAATACACCATACAGGTAGAGTCTAATACACCATACAGGTAGAGTCTAATACACCATACAGGTAGAGTATTATACTCCATACAGGTAGAGTCTAATACACCATACAGGTAGAGTCTAATACACCATACAAGTAGAGTCTAATACACCATACAGGTAGAGTCTAATACACCATACAGGTAGAGTCTAATACTCCATACAGGTAGAGTCTAATACTCCATACAGGTAGAGTCTAATACACCATACAGGTAGAGTCTAATACACCATACAGGTAGAGTCTAATACACCATACAGGTAGAGTCTAATACACCATACAGGTAGAGTATAATACACCATACAGGTAGAGTCTAATGTAGAGTCTAGTACTCCATACAGGTAGAGTCTAATACTCCATACAGGTAGAGTCTAATACACCATACAGGTAGAGTATAATACTCCATACAGGTAGAGTCTAATATAGAGTATAATACTCCATACAGGTAGAGTCTAATACTCCATACAGGTAGAGTCTAATACACCATACAGGTAGAGTCTAAATCACCATACAGGTAGAGTCTAATATAAAGTCTAATACACCATACAGGTAGAGTCTAATACTCCATACAGGTAGAGTCTAATACACCATACAGGTAGAGTCTATTACACCATACAGGTAGAGTCTAAATCACCATACAGGTAGAGTCTAATATAGAGTCTAATACACCATACAGGTAGAGTCTAATTCTCCATACAGGTAGAGTCTAATACTCCATACAGGTAGAGTCTAATACACCATACAGGTAGAGTCTAATACTCCATACAGGTAGAGTCTAATACACCATACAGGTAGAGTATAATACTCCATACAGGTAGAGTCTAATACACCATACAGGTAGAGTATAATACTCCATACAGGTAGAGTCTAATACTCCATACAGGTAGAGTCTAATACTCCATACAGGTAGAGTATAATACTCCATACAGGTAGAGTCTAATACACCATACAGGTAGAGTCTAATACACCATACAGGTAGAGTATAATACTCCATACAGGTAGAGTCTAATACACCATACAGGTAGAGTCTAATACACCATACAGGTAGAGTCTAATACACCATACAGGTAGAGTCTAATACTCCATACAGGTAGAGTCTAATACTCCATACAGGTAGAGTCTAATACACCATACAGGTAGAGTCTAATACACCATACAGGTAGAGTATAATACACCATACAGGTAGAGTATAATACTCCATACAGGTAGAGTCTAATACTCCATACAGGTAGAGTCTAATACACCATACAGGTAGAGTCTAATACACCATACAGGTAGAGTATAATACACCATACAGGTAGAGTATAATACTCCATACAGGTAGAGTCTAATACACCATACAGGTAGAGTCTAATACTCCATACAGGTAGAGTCTAATACTCCATACAGGTAGAGTATAATACTCCATACAGGTAGAGTATAATACACCATACAGGTAGAGTCTAATACACCATACAGGTAGAGTCTAATACACCATACAGGTAGAGTCTAATACTCCATACAGGTAGAGTCTAATGTAGAGTCTAATACACCATACAGGTAGAGTCTAATACACCATACAGGTAGAGTCTAATACTCCATACAGGTAGAGTCTAATACTCCATACAGGTAGAGTCTAATACTCCATACAGGTAGAGTCTAATATAGAGTCTAATACACCATACAGGCTGTGTCTAATACTCCATACAGGTAGAGTCTAATACACCATACAGGTAGAGTATAATACTCCATACAGGTAGAGTCTAATACTCCATACAGGTAGAGTCTAATGTAGAGTCTAATACACCATACAGGTTGTGTCTAATACTCCATACAGGTAGAGTCTAATACTCCATACAGGTAGAGTCTAATACTCCATACAGGTAGAGTCTAATACTCCATACAGGTAGAGTCTAATACTCCATACAGGTAGAGTCTAATACTCCATACAGGTAGAGTCTAATACTCCATACAGGTAGAGTCTAATACTCCATACAGGTAGAGTCTAATACACCATACAGGTAGAGTCTAATACTCCATACAGGTAGAGTCTAATACTCCATACAGGTAGAGTCTAATACTCCATACAGGTAGAGTCTAATACTCCATACAGGTAGAGTCTAATACTCCATACAGGTAGAGTCTAATACTCCATACAGGTAGAGTCTAATACTCCATACAGGTAGAGTCTAATACTCCATACAGGTAGAGTCTAATACTCCATACAGGTAGAGTCTAATACTCCATACAGGTAGAGTCTAATACTCCATACAGGTAGAGTCTAATACTCCATACAGGTAGAGTCTAGTACTCCATACAGGTAGAGTCTAGTACTCCATACAGGTAGAGTCTAATACTCCATACAGGTAGAGTCTAATACACCATACAGGTAGAGTCTAATACTCCATACAGGTAGAGTCTAATACTCCATACAGGTAGAGTCTAATACACCATACAGGTAGAGTCTAATACACCATACAGGTAGAGTCTAATACTCCATACAGGTAGAGTCTAATACTCCATACAGGTAGAGTCTAATACTCCATACAGGTAGAGTCTAATACTCCATACAGGTAGAGTCTAATACTCCATACAGGTAGAGTCTAATACTCCATACAGGTAGAGTCTAATACTCCATACAGGTAGAGTCTAATACTCCATACAGGTAGAGTCTAATACTCCATACAGGTAGAGTCTAATACTCCATACAGGTAGAGTCTAATACTCCATACAGGTAGAGTCTAATACTCCATACAGGTAGTCTAATGTAGAGTCTAGTACTCCATACAGGTAAAGTCTAATGTAGAGTCTAACACACCATACAGGTAGAGTCTAATATAGAGTCTAATACTCCATACAGGTAGAGTCTAATACACCATACAAGTAGAGTCTAATACACCATACAGGTAGAGTCTAATACACCATACAGGTAGAGTGTACGTGGTTATTGAACTGTTGTGTGTATCTCTGTTGTTTCATGTAGCTTCCTTTCCATGTTGCGTTCATTATTGCGCTCCCAGTATTGACTATTTCACTGCCAGTGAAGTACAGGTGGAGCGACAGAGCTTGAGGCCTGCCAATGATCAAAATGACTCAATGCTGCCCTCTAGTGTTCTAACAGTAAACCTACAGGTAAGAGTTGTCAGATTACCAGTTGTGATGGAGTTTGTTGCCTGTGTTTTGTGTTATCTGTTGTCCAGTTGACAGGTATGCTCCAGTACGTTGTAAGGCTGTCTACGGAGCTGGAGGCCAAGTTCCTGTCAGTGGAGAGACTACAGGAGTACATCGAGGTGAGAACGTCAACACTTTCTAACTCAAATACACAAATAATGTCTTACCGTCTTCATGACCTTTTAATACACTGTTATTCTCCTGTCCAGGGTTGTGTCTCTGAGGTGTCCATGTTTCTGTCCAGGGTTGTGTGTCTGAGGTGTCCATGTTTCTGTCCAGGGTTGTGTCTGAGGCGTCCATGTTTCTGTCCAGGGTTGTGTCTCTGAGGCGTCCATGTTTCTGTCCGGTGTTGTGTCTCTGAGGCGTCCATGTTTCTGTCCAGGGTTGTGTCTGAGGCGTCCATGTTTCTGTCCAGGGTTGTGTATCTGAGGCGTCCATGTTTCTGTCCAGGGTTGTGTCTCTGAGGTGTCCATGTTTCTGTCCAGGGTTGTGTCTGAGGCGTCCATGTTTCTGTCCAGGGTTGTGTATCTGAGGCGTCCATGTTTCTGTCCAGGGTTGTGTCTCTGAGGTGTCCATGTTTCTGTCCAGGGTTGTGTCTGAGGCGTCCATGTTTCTGTCCAGGGTTGTGTCTCTGAGGTGTCCATGTTTCTGTCCAGGGTTGTGTCTCTGAGGCGTCCATGTTTCTGTCCAGGGTTGTGTCTGAGGCGTCCAGAATGTTGTCTGTTATAACCATGTTTCTGTCCAGGGTCGTGTCTCTGAGGCGTCCATGTTTCTGTCCAGGGTTGTGTCTCTGAGGCATCCAGAATGTTGTCTGTTATAATCATGTTTCTGTCCAGGGTTGTGTCTCTGAGGCGTCCATGTTTCTGTCCAGGGTTGTGTCTCTGAGGCATCCAGACTGTTGTCTGTTATAATCATGTTTCTGTCCAGGGTTGTGTCTCTGAGGTGTCCATGTTTCTGTCCAGGGTTGTGTGTCTGAGGCGTCCATGTTTCTGTCCAGGGTTGTGTTTCTGAGGCGTTTATGTTTCTGTCCAGGGTTGTGTCTCTGATGCGTCCATGTTTCTGTCCAGGGTTGTGTCTCTGAGGCATCCAGAATGTTGTCTGTTATAATCATGCTTCTGTCCAGGGTTGTGTCTCTGAGGCATCCAGAATGTTGTCTGTTTTAATCATGTTTCTGTCCAGGGATTTGTCTCTGAGGCATCCAGAATGTTGTCTGTTATAATCATGTTTCTGTCCAGGGTTGTGTGTCTGAGGCGTCCAGAATGTTGTCTGTTATAATCGTGTTTCTGTCCAGGGTTGTGTGTCTGAGGTGTCCATGTTTCTGTCCAGGGTTGCGTTTATGTTTCTGTCCAGGGTTGTGTCTCTGAGGCATCCAGAATGTTGTCTGTTATAATCATGTTTCTGTCCAGGGTTGTGTGTCTGAGGTGTCCATGTTTCTGTCCAGGGTTGTGTCTCTGAGGCATCCAGAATGTTGTCTGTTATAATCATGTTTCTGTCCAGGGTTGTGTCTCTGAGGCATCCAGAATGTTGTCTGTTTTAATCATGTTTCTGTCCAGGAATTTGTCTCTGAGGTGTCCATGTTTCTGTCCAGGGTTGTGTGTCTGAGGCGTCCATGTTTCTGTCCAGGGTTGTGTGTCTGAGGTGTCCATGTTTCTGTCCAGGGTTGTGTTTCTGAGGCGTTTATGTTTCTGTCCAGGGTTGTGTCTCTGATGCGTCCATGTTTCTGTCCAGGGTTGTGTCTCTGAGGCATCCAGAATGTTGTCTGTTATAATCATGTTTCTGTCCAGGGTTGTGTCTCTGAGGCATCCAGAATGTTGTCTGTTTTAATCATGTTTCTGTCCAGGGATTTGTCTCTGAGGCATCCAGAATGTTGTCTGTTATAATCATTTTTCTGTCCAGGGTTGTGTGTCTGAGGCGTCCATGTTTCTGTCCAGGGTTGTGTTTCTGAGGCGTTTATGTTTCTGTCCAGGGTTGTGTCTCTGATGCGTCCATGTTTCTGTCCAGGGTTGTGTCTCTGAGGCATCCAGAATGTTGTCTGTTATAATCATGCTTCTGTCCAGGGTTGTGTCTCTGAGGCATCCAGAATGTTGTCTGTTTTAATCATGTTTCTGTCCAGGGATTTGTCTCTGAGGCATCCAGAATGTTGTCTGTTATAATCATGTTTCTGTCCAGGGTTGTGTGTCTGAGGCGCCCAGAATGTTGTCTGTTATAATCGTGTTTCTGTCCAGGGTTGTGTGTCTGAGGTGTCCATGTTTCTGTCCAGGGTTGCGTTTATGTTTCTGTCCAGGGTTGTGTCTCTGAGGCATCCAGAATGTTGTCTGTTATAATCATGTTTCTGTCCAGGGTTGTGTGTCTGAGGTGTCCATGTTTCTGTCCAGGGTTGTGTCTCTGAGGCATCCAGAATGTTGTCTGTTATAATCATGTTTCTGTCCAGGGTTGTGTCTCTGAGGCATCCAGAATGTTGTCTGTTTTAATCATGTTTCTGTCCAGGAATTTGTCTCTGAGGTGTCCATGTTTCTGTCCAGGGTTGTGTGTCTGAGGCGTCCATGTTTCTGTCCAGGGTTGTGTGTCTGAGGTGTCCATGTTTCTGTCCAGGGTTGTGTTTCTGAGGCGTTTATGTTTCTGTCCAGGGTTGTGTCTCTGATGCGTCCATGTTTCTGTCCAGGGTTGTGTCTCTGAGGCATCCAGAATGTTGTCTGTTATAATCATGTTTCTGTCCAGGGTTGTGTCTCTGAGGCATCCAGAATGTTGTCTGTTTTAATCATGTTTCTGTCCAGGGATTTGTCTCTGAGGCATCCAGAATGTTGTCTGTTATAATCATTTTTCTGTCCAGGGTTGTGTGTCTGAGGTGTCCATGTTTCTGTCCAGGGTTGTGTCTCTAAGGCATCCAGAATGTTGTCTGTTATAATCGTGTTTCTGTCCAGTATTGTGTGTCTGAGGTGTCCATGTTTCTGTCCAGGGTTGTGTCTCTAAGGCATCCAGAATGTTGTCTGTTATAATCATGTTTCTGTCCAGGGTTGTGTGTCTGAGGTGTCCATGTTTCTGTCCAGGGTTGTGTCTCTGAGGCATCCAGAATGTTGTCTGTTTTAATCATGTTTCTGTCCAGGGATTTGTCTCTGAGGCATCCAGAATGTTGTCTGTTATAATCGTGTTTCTGTCCAGGGTTGTGTCTCTGAGGCGTTTATGTTTCTGTCAAGGGTTGTGTCTCTGAGGCATCCAGAATGTTGTCTGTTATAATCGTGTTTCTGTCCAGGGTTGTGTGTCTGAGGTGTCCATGTTTCTGTCCAGGGTTGTGTTTCTGAGGCGTTTATGTTTCTGTCCAGGGTTGTGTCTCTGTGGCATCCAGAATGTTGTCTGTTATAATCGTGTTTCTGTCCAGGATTGTTTGTCTGAGGTGTCCATGTTTCTGTCCAGGGTTGTGTGTCTGAGGTGTCCATGTTTCTGTCCAGGGTTGTGTCTCTGAGGCATCCAGAATGTTGTCTGTTATAATCGTGTTTCTGTCCAGGGTTGTGTGTCTGAGGTGTCCATGTTTCTGTCCAGGGTTGTGTGTCTGAGGCGTCCAGAATGTTGTCTGTTATAATCGTGTTTCTGTCCAGGGTTGTGTGTCTGAGGTGTCCATGTTTCTGTCCAGGGTTGTGTTTCTGAGGCGTTTATGTTTCTGTCCAGGGTTGTGTCTCTGAGGCATCCAGAATGTTGTCTGTTATAATCATGTTTCTGTCCAGGGTTGTGTGTCTGAGGTGTCCATGTTTCTGTCCAGGGTTGTGTCTCTGAGGCATCCAGAATGTTGTCTGTTATAATCATGTTTCTGTCCAGGATTGTGTCTCTGAGGCATCCAGAATGTTGTCTGTTTTAATCATGTTTCTGTCCAGGGATTTGTCTCTGAGGCATCCAGAATGTTGTCTGTTATAATCATGTTTCTGTCCAGGGTTGTGTGTCTGAGGTGTCCATGTTTCTGTCCAGGGTTGTGTCTCTAAGGCATCCAGAATGTTGTCTGTTATAATCGTGTTTCTGTCCAGGATTGTGTGTCTGAGGTGTCCATGTTTCTGTCCAGGGTTGTGTCTCTAAGGCATCCAGAATGTTGTCTGTTATAATCATGTTTCTGTCCAGGGTTGTGTGTCTGAGGTGTCCATGTTTCTGTCCAGGGTTGTGTGTCTGAGGCGTCCAGAATGTTGTCTGTTATAATCGTGTTTCTGTCCAGGGTTGTGTGTCTGAGGTGTCCATGTTTCTGTCCAGGGTTGTGTTTCTGAGGCGTTTATGTTTCTGTCCAGGGTTGTGTCTCTGAGGCATCCAGAATGTTGTCTGTTATAATCATGTTTCTGTCCAGGGTTGTGTGTCTGAGGTGTCCATGTTTCTGTCCAGGGTTGTGTCTCTGAGGCATCCAGAATGTTGTCTGTTATAATCATGTTTCTGTCCAGGGTTGTGTCTCTGAGGCATCCAGAATGTTGTCTGTTTTAATCATGTTTCTGTCCAGGGATTTGTCTCTGAGGCATCCAGAATGTTGTCTGTTATAATCATGTTTCTGTCCAGGGTTGTGTGTCTGAGGTGTCCATGTTTCTGTCCAGGGTTGTGTCTCTAAGGCATCCAGAATGTTGTCTGTTATAATCGTGTATCTGTCCAGGATTGTGTGTCTGAGGTGTCCATGTTTCTGTCCAGGGTTGTGTCTCTAAGGCATCCAGAATGTTGTCTGTTATAATCATGTTTCTGTCCAGGGTTGTGTGTCTGAGGTGTCCATGTTTCTGTCCAGGGTTGTGTCTGAGGTGTCCATGTTTCTGTCCAGGGTTGTGTCTCTGAGGTGTCCACGTTTCTGTCCAGGGTTGTGTATCTGAGGCGTCCATGTTTCTGTCCAGGGTTGTGTCTCTGAGGTGTCCATGTTTCTGTCCAGGGTTGTGTCTGAGGCGTCCATGTTTCTGTCCAGGGTTGTGTCTCTGAGGTGTCCATGTTTCTGTCCAGGGTTGTGTGTCTGAGGTGTCCTTGTTTCTGTCCAGGGTTGTGTGTCTGAGGTGTCCATGTTTCTGTCCAGGGTTGTGTCTCTGAGGTGTCCATGTTTCTGTCCAGGGTTGTGTATCTGAGGCGTCCATGTTTCTGTCCAGGGTTGTGTCTCTGAGGTGTCCATGTTTCTGTCCAGGGTTGTGTCTGAGGTGTCCATGTTTCTGTCCAGGGTTGTGTCTCTAAGGCATCCAGAATGTTGTCTGTTATAATCATGTTTCTGTCCAGGGTTGTGTGTCTGAGGTGTCCATGTTTCTGTCCAGGGTTGTGTCTCTGAGGCATCCAGAATGTTGTCTGTTTTAATCATGTTTCTGTCCAGGGATTTGTCTCTGAGGCATCCAGAATGTTGTCTGTTATAATCATGTTTCTGTCCAGGGTTGTGTGTCTGAGGCGTCCAGAATGTTGTCTGTTATAATCGTGTTTCTGTCCAGGGTTGTGTCTCTGAGGCATCCAGAATGTTGTCTGTTATAATCGTGTTTCTGTCCAGGATTGTGTGTCTGAGGTGTCCATGTTTCTGTCCAGGGTTGTGTGTCTGAGGTGTCCATGTTTCTGTCCAGGGTTGTGTCTCTGAGGCATCCAGAATGTTGTCTGTTATAATCGTGTTTCTGTCCAGGATTGTGTGTCTGAGGTGTCCATGTTTCTGTCCAGGGTTGTGTCTCTAAGGCATCCAGAATGTTGTCTGTTATAATCATGTTTCTGTCCAGGGTTGTGTGTCTCAGGTGTCCATGTTTCTGTCCAGGGTTGTGTGTCTGAGGCGTCCAGAATGTTGTCTGTTATAATCGTGTTTCTGTCCAGGGTTGTGTGTCTGAGGTGTCCATGTTTCTGTCCAGGGTTGTGTTTCTGAGGCGTTTATGTTTCTGTCCAGGGTTGTGTCTCTGAGGCATCCAGAATGTTGTCTGTTATGATCATGTTTCTGTCCAGGGTTGTGTGTCTGAGGTGTCCATGTTTCTGTCCAGGGTTGTGTCTCTGAGGCATCCAGAATGTTGTCTGTTATAATCATGTTTCTGTCCAGGGTTGTGTCTCTGAGGCATCCAGAATGTTGTCTGTTTTAATCATGTTTCTGTCCAGGAATTTGTCTCTGAGGTGTCCATGTTTCTGTCCAGGGTTGTGTGTCTGAGGCGTCCATGTTTCTGTCCAGGGTTGTGTGTCTGAGGTGTCCATGTTTCTGTCCAGGGTTGTGTTTCTGAGGCGTTTATGTTTCTGTCCAGGGTTGTGTCTCTGATGCGTCCATGTTTCTGTCCAGGGTTGTGTCTCTGAGGCATCCAGAATGTTGTCTGTTATAATCATGTTTCTGTCCAGGGTTGTGTCTCTGAGGCATCCAGAATGTTGTCTGTTTTAATCATGTTTCTGTCCAGGGATTTGTCTCTGAGGCATCCAGAATGTTGTCTGTTATAATCATGTTTCTGTCCAGGGTTGTGTGTCTGAGGTGTCCATGTTTCTGTCCAGGGTTGTGTCTCTAAGGCATCCAGAATGTTGTCTGTTATAATCATGTTTCTGTCCAGGGTTGTGTGTCTGAGGTGTCCATGTTTCTGTCCAGGGTTGTGTCTGAGGTGTCCATGTTTCTGTCCAGGGTTGTGTCTCTGAGGTGTCCATGTTTCTGTCCAGGGTTGTGTGTCTGAGGTGTCCATGTTTCTGTCCAGGGTTGTGTCTGAGGCGTCCATGTTTCTGTCCAGGGTTGTGTCTCTGAGGTGTCCACGTTTCTGTCCAGGGTTGTGTATCTGAGGCGTCCATGTTTCTGTCCAGGGTTGTGTCTCTGAGGTGTCCATGTTTCTGTCCAGGGTTGTGTCTGAGGCGTCCATGTTTCTGTCCAGGGTTGTGTCTCTGAGGTGTCCATGTTTCTGTCCAGGGTTGTGTGTCTGAGGTGTCCATGTTTCTGTCCAGGGTTGTGTGTCTGAGGTGTCCATGTTTCTGTCCAGGGTTGTGTCTCTGAGGTGTCCATGTTTCTGTCCAGGGTTGTGTATCTGAGGCGTCCATGTTTCTGTCCAGGGTTGTGTCTCTGAGGTGTCCATGTTTCTGTCCAGGGTTGTGTCTGAGGTGTCCATGTTTCTGTCCAGGGTTGTGTCTCTAAGGCATCCAGAATGTTGTCTGTTATAATCATGTTTCTGTCCAGGGTTGTGTGTCTGAGGTGTCCATGTTTCTGTCCAGGGTTGTGTCTCTGAGGCATCCAGAATGTTGTCTGTTTTAATCATGTTTCTGTCCAGGGATTTGTCTCTGAGGCATCCAGAATGTTGTCTGTTATAATCATGTTTCTGTCCAGGGTTGTGTGTCTGAGGCGTCCAGAATGTTGTCTGTTATAATCGTGTTTCTGTCCAGGGTTGTGTGTCTGAGGTGTCCATGTTTCTGTCCAGGGTTGTGTTTCTGAGGCGTTTATGTTTCTGTCCAGGGTTGTGTCTCAGAGGCATCCAGAATGTTGTCTGTTATAATCGTGTTTCTGTCCAGGATTGTGTGTCTGAGGTGTCCATGTTTCTGTCCAGGGTTGTGTGTCTGAGGTGTCCATGTTTCTGTCCAGGGTTGTGTCTCTAAGGCATCCAGAATGTTGTCTGTTATAATCATGTTTCTGTCCAGGGTTGTGTGTCTCAGGTGTCCATGTTTCTGTCCAGGGTTGTGTGTCTGAGGCGTCCAGAATGTTGTCTGTTATAATCGTGTTTCTGTCCAGGGTTGTGTGTCTGAGGTGTCCATGTTTCTGTCCAGGGTTGTGTTTCTGAGGCGTTTATGTTTCTGTCCAGGGTTGTGTCTCTGAGGCATCCAGAATGTTGTCTGTTATGATCATGTTTCTGTCCAGGGTTGTGTGTCTGAGGTGTCCATGTTTCTGTCCAGGGTTGTGTCTCTGAGGCATCCAGAATGTTGTCTGTTATAATCATGTTTCTGTCCAGGGTTGTGTCTCTGAGGCATCCAGAATGTTGTCTGTTTTAATCATGTTTCTGTCCAG
Organism: Oncorhynchus clarkii lewisi; assembly: GCF_045791955.1. Taxonomy (NCBI): domain Eukaryota; kingdom Metazoa; phylum Chordata; class Actinopteri; order Salmoniformes; family Salmonidae; genus Oncorhynchus; species Oncorhynchus clarkii. Next base: position 49,905,529 of record NC_092172.1, on the reverse strand, counting down.
GAATTTGTCTCTGAGGTGTCCATGTTTCTGTCCAGGGTTGTGTGTCTGAGGCGTCCATGTTTCTGTCCAGGGTTGTGTGTCTGAGGCGTCCATGTTTCTGTCCAGGGTTGTGTGTCTGAGGTGTCCATGTTTCTGTCCAGGGTTGTGTTTCTGAGGCGTTTATGTTTCTGTCCAGGGTTGTGTCTCTGATGCGTCCATGTTTCTGTCCAGGGTTGTGTCTCTGAGGCATCCAGAATGTTGTCTGTTTTAATCATGTTTCTGTCCAGGGATTTGTCTCTGAGGCATCCAGAATGTTGTCTGTTATAATCATGTTTCTGTCCAGGGTTGTGTGTCTGAGGTGTCCATGTTTCTGTCCAGGGTTGTGTCTCTAAGGCATCCAGAATGTTGTCTGTTATAATCGTGTTTCTGTCCAGGATTGTGTGTCTGAGGTGTCCATGTTTCTGTCCAGGGTTGTGTCTCTGAGGCATCCAGAATGTTGTCTGTTATAATCATGTTTCTGTCCAGGGTTGTGTGTCTGAGGTGTCCATGTTTCTGTCCAGGGTTGTGTCTCTAAGGCATCCAGAATGTTGTCTGTTATAATCATGTTTCTGTCCAGGGTTGTGTGTCTGAGGTGTCCATGTTTCTGTCCAGGGTTGTGTCTGAGGTGTCCATGTTTCTGTCCAGGGTTGTGTCTCTGAGGTGTCCACGTTTCTGTCCAGGGTTGTGTATCTGAGGCGTCCATGTTTCTGTCCAGGGTTGTGTCTCTGAGGTGTCCATGTTTCTGTCCAGGGTTGTGTCTGAGGCGTCCATGTTTCTGTCCAGGGTTGTGTCTCTGAGGTGTCCATGTTTCTGTCCAGGGTTGTGTGTCTGAGGTGTCCATGTTTCTGTCCAGGGTTGTGTCTGAGGTGTCCATGTTTCTGTCCAGGGTTGTGTCTCTGAGGTGTCCATGTTTCTGTCCAGGGTTGTGTATCTGAGGCGTCCATGTTTCTGTCCAGGGTTGTGTCTCTGAGGTGTCCATGTTTCTGTCCAGGGTTGTGTCTGAGGCGTCCATGTTTCTGTCCAGGGTTGTGTCTCTGAGGTGTCCATGTTTCTGTCCAGGGTTGTGTCTCTGAGGCGTCCATGTTTCTGTCCAGGGTTGTGTCTCTGAGGCATCCAGAATGTTGTCTGTTATAATCATGTTTCTGTCCAGGGTTGTGTCTCTGAGGCGTCCATGTTTCTGTCCAGGGTTGTGTCTCTGAGGCATCCAGAATGTTGTCTGTTATAATCATGTTTCTGTCCAGGGTTGTGTCTCTGAGGCGTCCATGTTTCTGTCCAGGGTTGTGTCTCTGAGGCATCCAGAATGTTGTCTGTTATAATCATGTTTCTGTCCAGGGTTGTGTCTCTGAGGCGTCCATGTTGTCTGTTATAATCATGTTTCTGTCCAGGGTTGTGTCTCTGAGGCATCCAGAATGTTGTCTGTTATAATCATGTTTCTGTCCAGGGTTGTGTCTCTGAGGCATCCAGAATGTTGTCTGTTATAATCATGTTTCTGTCCAGGGTTGTGTGTCTGAGGCGTCCAGAATGTTGTCTGTTATAATCGTGTTTCTGTCCAGGGTTGTGTGTCTGAGGTGTCCATGTTTCTGTCCAGGGTTGTGTTTCTGAGGCGTTTATGTTTCTGTCCAGGGTTGTGTCTCTGAGGCATCCAGAATGTTGTCTGTTATAATCATGTTTCTGTCCAGGGTTGTGTCTCTGAGGTGTCCATGTTTCTGTCCAGGGTTGTGTGTCTGAGGCGTCCATGTTTCTGTCCAGGGCTGTGTCTGAGGTGTCCATGTTTCTGTCCAGGGTTGTGTTTCTGAGGCGTTTATGTTTCTGTCCAGGGTTGTGTCTCTGATGCGTCCATGTTTCTGTCCAGGGTTGTGTCTCTGAGGCATCCAGAATGTTGTCTGTTATAATCATGCTTCTGTCCAGGGTTGTGTCTCTGAGGCGTTTATGTTTCTGTCCAGGGCTGTGTCTGAGGTGTCCATGTTTCTGTCCAGGGTTGTGTTTCTGAGGCGTTTATGTTTCTGTCCAGGGTTGTGTCTCTGATGCGTCCATGTTTCTGTCCAGGGTTGTGTGTCTGAGGCGTCCAGAATGTTGTCTGTTATAATCGTGTTTCTGTCCAGGGTTGTGTGCCTGAGGTGTCCATGTTTCTGTCCAGGGTTGTGTTTCTGAGGCGTTTATGTTTCTGTCCAGGGTTGTGTCTCTGAGGCATCCAGAATGTTGTCTGTTATAATCATGTTTCTGTCCAGGGTTGTGTCTCTGAGGCATCCAGAATGTTGTCTGTTTTAATCATGTTTCTGTCCAGGGATTTGTCTCTGAGGCATCCAGAATGTTGTCTGTTATAATCATGTTTCTGTCCAGGGTTGTGTGTCTGAGGCGTCCAGAATGTTGTCTGTTATAATCGTGTTTCTGTCCAGGGTTGTGTGTCTGAGGTGTCCATGTTTCTGTCCAGGGTTGTGTTTCTGAGGCGTTTATGTTTCTGTCCAGGGTTGTGTCTCTGAGGCATCCAGAATGTTGTCTGTTATAATCATGTTTCTGTCCAGGGTTGTGTGTCTGAGGTGTCCATGTTTCTGTCCAGGGTTGTGTCTCTGAGGCATCCAGAATGTTGTCTGTTATAATCATGTTTCTGTCCAGGGTTGTGTCTCTGAGGCATCCAGAATGTTGTCTGTTTTAATCATGTTTCTGTCCAGGAATTTGTCTCTGAGGTGTCCATGTTTCTGTCCAGGGTTGTGTGTCTGAGGCGTCCATGTTTCTGTCCAGGGTTGTGTGTCTGAGGTGTCCATGTTTCTGTCCAGGGTTGTGTTTCTGAGGCGTTTATGTTTCTGTCCAGGGTTGTGTCTCTGATGCGTCCATGTTTCTGTCCAGGGTTGTGTCTCTGAGGCATCCAGAATGTTGTCTGTTATAATCATGTTTCTGTCCAGGGTTGTGTCTCTGAGGCATCCAGAATGTTGTCTGTTTTAATCATGTTTCTGTCCAGGGTTGTGTGTCTGAGGCGTCCAGAATGTTGTCTGTTATAATCGTGTTTCTGTCCAGGGTTGTGTGTCTGAGGTGTCCATGTTTCTGTCCAGGGTTGTGTTTCTGAGGCGTTTATGTTTCTGTCCAGGGTTGTGTCTCTGAGGCATCCAGAATGTTGTCTGTTATGATCATGTTTCTGTCCAGGGTTGTGTGTCTGAGGTGTCCATGTTTCTGTCCAGGGTTGTGTCTCTGAGGCATCCAGAATGTTGTCTGTTATAATCATGTTTCTGTCCAGGGTTGTGTCTCTGAGGCATCCAGAATGTTGTCTGTTTTAATCATGTTTCTGTCCAGGAATTTGTCTCTGAGGTGTCCATGTTTCTGTCCAGGGTTGTGTGTCTGAGGCGTCCATGTTTCTGTCCAGGGTTGTGTGTCTGAGGCGTCCATGTTTCTGTCCAGGGTTGTGTGTCTGAGGTGTCCATGTTTCTGTCCAGGGTTGTGTTTCTGAGGCGTTTATGTTTCTGTCCAGGGTTGTGTCTCTGATGCGTCCATGTTTCTGTCCAGGGTTGTGTCTCTGAGGCATCCAGAATGTTGTCTGTTTTAATCATGTTTCTGTCCAGGGATTTGTCTCTGAGGCATCCAGAATGTTGTCTGTTATAATCATGTTTCTGTCCAGGGTTGTGTGTCTGAGGTGTCCATGTTTCTGTCCAGGGTTGTGTCTCTAAGGCATCCAGAATGTTGTCTGTTATAATCGTGTTTCTGTCCAGGATTGTGTGTCTGAGGTGTCCATGTTTCTGTCCAGGGTTGTGTCTCTGAGGCATCCAGAATGTTGTCTGTTATAATCATGTTTCTGTCCAGGGTTGTGTGTCTGAGGTGTCCATGTTTCTGTCCAGGGTTGTGTCTCTAAGGCATCCAGAATGTTGTCTGTTATAATCATGTTTCTGTCCAGGGTTGTGTGTCTGAGGTGTCCATGTTTCTGTCCAGGGTTGTGTCTGAGGTGTCCATGTTTCTGTCCAGGGTTGTGTCTCTGAGGTGTCCACGTTTCTGTCCAGGGTTGTGTATCTGAGGCGTCCATGTTTCTGTCCAGGGTTGTGTCTCTGAGGTGTCCATGTTTCTGTCCAGGGTTGTGTCTGAGGCGTCCATGTTTCTGTCCAGGGTTGTGTCTCTGAGGTGTCCATGTTTCTGTCCAGGGTTGTGTGTCTGAGGTGTCCATGTTTCTGTCCAGGGTTGTGTCTGAGGTGTCCATGTTTCTGTCCAGGGTTGTGTCTCTGAGGTGTCCATGTTTCTGTCCAGGGTTGTGTATCTGAGGCGTCCATGTTTCTGTCCAGGGTTGTGTCTCTGAGGTGTCCATGTTTCTGTCCAGGGTTGTGTCTGAGGCGTCCATGTTTCTGTCCAGGGTTGTGTCTCTGAGGTGTCCATGTTTCTGTCCAGGGTTGTGTCTCTGAGGCGTCCATGTTTCTGTCCAGGGTTGTGTCTCTGAGGCATCCAGAATGTTGTCTGTTATAATCATGTTTCTGTCCAGGGTTGTGTCTCTGAGGCGTCCATGTTTCTGTCCAGGGTTGTGTCTCTGAGGCATCCAGAATGTTGTCTGTTATAATCATGTTTCTGTCCAGGGTTGTGTCTCTGAGGCGTCCATGTTTCTGTCCAGGGTTGTGTCTCTGAGGCATCCAGAATGTTGTCTGTTATAATCATGTTTCTGTCCAGGGTTGTGTCTCTGAGGCGTCCATGTTGTCTGTTATAATCATGTTTCTGTCCAGGGTTGTGTCTCTGAGGCATCCAGAATGTTGTCTGTTATAATCATGTTTCTGTCCAGGGTTGTGTCTCTGAGGCATCCAGAATGTTGTCTGTTATAATCATGTTTCTGTCCAGGGTTGTGTGTCTGAGGCGTCCAGAATGTTGTCTGTTATAATCGTGTTTCTGTCCAGGGTTGTGTGTCTGAGGTGTCCATGTTTCTGTCCAGGGTTGTGTTTCTGAGGCGTTTATGTTTCTGTCCAGGGTTGTGTCTCTGAGGCATCCAGAATGTTGTCTGTTATAATCATGTTTCTGTCCAGGGTTGTGTCTCTGAGGTGTCCATGTTTCTGTCCAGGGTTGTGTGTCTGAGGCGTCCATGTTTCTGTCCAGGGCTGTGTCTGAGGTGTCCATGTTTCTGTCCAGGGTTGTGTTTCTGAGGCGTTTATGTTTCTGTCCAGGGTTGTGTCTCTGATGCGTCCATGTTTCTGTCCAGGGTTGTGTCTCTGAGGCATCCAGAATGTTGTCTGTTATAATCATGCTTCTGTCCAGGGTTGTGTCTCTGAGGCGTTTATGTTTCTGTCCAGGGCTGTGTCTGAGGTGTCCATGTTTCTGTCCAGGGTTGTGTTTCTGAGGCGTTTATGTTTCTGTCCAGGGTTGTGTCTCTGATGCGTCCATGTTTCTGTCCAGGGTTGTGTGTCTGAGGCGTCCAGAATGTTGTCTGTTATAATCGTGTTTCTGTCCAGGGTTGTGTGCCTGAGGTGTCCATGTTTCTGTCCAGGGTTGTGTTTCTGAGGCGTTTATGTTTCTGTCCAGGGTTGTGTCTCTGAGGCATCCAGAATGTTGTCTGTTATAATCATGTTTCTGTCCAGGGTTGTGTCTCTGAGGCATCCAGAATGTTGTCTGTTTTAATCATGTTTCTGTCCAGGGATTTGTCTCTGAGGCATCCAGAATGTTGTCTGTTATAATCATGTTTCTGTCCAGGGTTGTGTGTCTGAGGCGTCCAGAATGTTGTCTGTTATAATCGTGTTTCTGTCCAGGGTTGTGTGTCTGAGGTGTCCATGTTTCTGTCCAGGGTTGTGTTTCTGAGGCGTTTATGTTTCTGTCCAGGGTTGTGTCTCTGAGGCATCCAGAATGTTGTCTGTTATAATCATGTTTCTGTCCAGGGTTGTGTGTCTGAGGTGTCCATGTTTCTGTCCAGGGTTGTGTCTCTGAGGCATCCAGAATGTTGTCTGTTATAATCATGTTTCTGTCCAGGGTTGTGTCTCTGAGGCATCCAGAATGTTGTCTGTTTTAATCATGTTTCTGTCCAGGAATTTGTCTCTGAGGTGTCCATGTTTCTGTCCAGGGTTGTGTGTCTGAGGCGTCCATGTTTCTGTCCAGGGTTGTGTGTCTGAGGTGTCCATGTTTCTGTCCAGGGTTGTGTTTCTGAGGCGTTTATGTTTCTGTCCAGGGTTGTGTCTCTGATGCGTCCATGTTTCTGTCCAGGGTTGTGTCTCTGAGGCATCCAGAATGTTGTCTGTTATAATCATGTTTCTGTCCAGGGTTGTGTCTCTGAGGCATCCAGAATGTTGTCTGTTTTAATCATGTTTCTGTCCAGGGATTTGTCTCTGAGGCATCCAGAATGTTGTCTGTTATAATCATGTTTCTGTCCAGGGTTGTGTGTCTGAGGTGTCCATGTTTCTGTCCAGGGTTGTGTCTCTAAGGCATCCAGAATGTTGTCTGTTATAATCATGTTTCTGTCCAGGGTTGTGTGTCTGAGGTGTCCATGTTTCTGTCCAGGGTTGTGTCTGAGGTGTCCATGTTTCTGTCCAGGGTTGTGTCTCTGAGGTGTCCATGTTTCTGTCCAGGGTTGTGTGTCTGAGGTGTCCATGTTTCTGTCCAGGGTTGTGTCTGAGGCGTCCATGTTTCTGTCCAGGGTTGTGTCTCTGAGGTGTCCACGTTTCTGTCCAGGGTTGTGTATCTGAGGCGTCCATGTTTCTGTCCAGGGTTGTGTCTCTGAGGTGTCCATGTTTCTGTCCAGGGTTGTGTCTGAGGCGTCCATGTTTCTGTCCAGGGTTGTGTCTCTGAGGTGTCCATGTTTCTGTCCAGGGTTGTGTGTCTGAGGTGTCCATGTTTCTGTCCAGGGTTGTGTGTCTGAGGTGTCCATGTTTCTGTCCAGGGTTGTGTCTCTGAGGTGTCCATGTTTCTGTCCAGGGTTGTGTATCTGAGGCGTCCATGTTTCTGTCCAGGGTTGTGTCTCTGAGGTGTCCATGTTTCTGTCCAGTATTGTGTGTCTGAGGTGTCCATGTTTCTGTCCAGGGTTGTGTCTCTAAGGCATCCAGAATGTTGTCTGTTATAATCATGTTTCTGTCCAGGGTTGTGTGTCTGAGGTGTCCATGTTTCTGTCCAGGGTTGTGTCTCTGAGGCATCCAGAATGTTGTCTGTTTTAATCATGTTTCTGTCCAGGGATTTGTCTCTGAGGCATCCAGAATGTTGTCTGTTATAATCATGTTTCTGTCCAGGGTTGTGTGTCTGAGGCGTCCAGAATGTTGTCTGTTATAATCGTGTTTCTGTCCAGGGTTGTGTGTCTGAGGTGTCCATGTTTCTGTCCAGGGTTGTGTTTCTGAGGCGTTTATGTTTCTGTCCAGGGTTGTGTCTCAGAGGCATCCAGAATGTTGTCTGTTATAATCGTGTTTCTGTCCAGGATTGTGTGTCTGAGGTGTCCATGTTTCTGTCCAGGGTTGTGTGTCTGAGGTGTCCATGTTTCTGTCCAGGGTTGTGTCTCTAAGGCATCCAGAATGTTGTCTGTTATAATCATGTTTCTGTCCAGGGTTGTGTGTCTCAGGTGTCCATGTTTCTGTCCAGGGTTGTGTGTCTGAGGCGTCCAGAATGTTGTCTGTTATAATCGTGTTTCTGTCCAGGGTTGTGTGTCTGAGGTGTCCATGTTTCTGTCCAGGGTTGTGTTTCTGAGGCGTTTATGTTTCTGTCCAGGGTTGTGTCTCTGAGGCATCCAGAATGTTGTCTGTTATGATCATGTTTCTGTCCAGGGTTGTGTGTCTGAGGTGTCCATGTTTCTGTCCAGGGTTGTGTCTCTGAGGCATCCAGAATGTTGTCTGTTATAATCATGTTTCTGTCCAGGGTTGTGTCTCTGAGGCATCCAGAATGTTGTCTGTTTTAATCATGTTTCTGTCCAGGAATTTGTCTCTGAGGTGTCCATGTTTCTGTCCAGGGTTGTGTGTCTGAGGCGTCCATGTTTCTGTCCAGGGTTGTGTGTCTGAGGCGTCCATGTTTCTGTCCAGGGTTGTGTGTCTGAGGTGTCCATGTTTCTGTCCAGGGTTGTGTTTCTGAGGCGTTTATGTTTCTGTCCAGGGTTGTGTCTCTGATGCGTCCATGTTTCTGTCCAGGGTTGTGTCTCTGAGGCATCCAGAATGTTGTCTGTTTTAATCATGTTTCTGTCCAGGGATTTGTCTCTGAGGCATCCAGAATGTTGTCTGTTATAATCATGTTTCTGTCCAGGGTTGTGTGTCTGAGGTGTCCATGTTTCTGTCCAGGGTTGTGTCTCTAAGGCATCCAGAATGTTGTCTGTTATAATCGTGTTTCTGTCCAGGATTGTGTGTCTGAGGTGTCCATGTTTCTGTCCAGGGTTGTGTCTCTGAGGCATCCAGAATGTTGTCTGTTATAATCATGTTTCTGTCCAGGGTTGTGTGTCTGAGGTGTCCATGTTTCTGTCCAGGGTTGTGTCTCTAAGGCATCCAGAATGTTGTCTGTTATAATCATGTTTCTGTCCAGGGTTGTGTGTCTGAGGTGTCCATGTTTCTGTCCAGGGTTGTGTCTGAGGTGTCCATGTTTCTGTCCAGGGTTGTGTCTCTGAGGTGTCCACGTTTCTGTCCAGGGTTGTGTATCTGAGGCGTCCATGTTTCTGTCCAGGGTTGTGTCTCTGAGGTGTCCATGTTTCTGTCCAGGGTTGTGTCTGAGGCGTCCATGTTTCTGTCCAGGGTTGTGTCTCTGAGGTGTCCATGTTTCTGTCCAGGGTTGTGTGTCTGAGGTGTCCATGTTTCTGTCCAGGGTTGTGTCTGAGGTGTCCATGTTTCTGTCCAGGGTTGTGTCTCTGAGGTGTCCATGTTTCTGTCCAGGGTTGTGTATCTGAGGCGTCCATGTTTCTGTCCAGGGTTGTGTCTCTGAGGTGTCCATGTTTCTGTCCAGGGTTGTGTCTGAGGCGTCCATGTTTCTGTCCAGGGTTGTGTCTCTGAGGTGTCCATGTTTCTGTCCAGGGTTGTGTCTCTGAGGCGTCCATGTTTCTGTCCAGGGTTGTGTCTCTGAGGCATCCAGAATGTTGTCTGTTATAATCATGTTTCTGTCCAGGGTTGTGTCTCTGAGGCGTCCATGTTTCTGTCCAGGGTTGTGTCTCTGAGGCATCCAGAATGTTGTCTGTTATAATCATGTTTCTGTCCAGGGTTGTGTCTCTGAGGCGTCCATGTTTCTGTCCAGGGTTGTGTCTCTGAGGCATCCAGAATGTTGTCTGTTATAATCATGTTTCTGTCCAGGGTTGTGTCTCTGAGGCGTCCATGTTGTCTGTTATAATCATGTTTCTGTCCAGGGTTGTGTCTCTGAGGCATCCAGAATGTTGTCTGTTATAATCATGTTTCTGTCCAGGGTTGTGTCTCTGAGGCATCCAGAATGTTGTCTGTTATAATCATGTTTCTGTCCAGGGTTGTGTGTCTGAGGCGTCCAGAATGTTGTCTGTTATAATCGTGTTTCTGTCCAGGGTTGTGTGTCTGAGGTGTCCATGTTTCTGTCCAGGGTTGTGTTTCTGAGGCGTTTATGTTTCTGTCCAGGGTTGTGTCTCTGAGGCATCCAGAATGTTGTCTGTTATAATCATGTTTCTGTCCAGGGTTGTGTCTCTGAGGTGTCCATGTTTCTGTCCAGGGTTGTGTGTCTGAGGCGTCCATGTTTCTGTCCAGGGCTGTGTCTGAGGTGTCCATGTTTCTGTCCAGGGTTGTGTTTCTGAGGCGTTTATGTTTCTGTCCAGGGTTGTGTCTCTGATGCGTCCATGTTTCTGTCCAGGGTTGTGTCTCTGAGGCATCCAGAATGTTGTCTGTTATAATCATGCTTCTGTCCAGGGTTGTGTCTCTGAGGCGTTTATGTTTCTGTCCAGGGCTGTGTCTGAGGTGTCCATGTTTCTGTCCAGGGTTGTGTTTCTGAGGCGTTTATGTTTCTGTCCAGGGTTGTGTCTCTGATGCGTCCATGTTTCTGTCCAGGGTTGTGTGTCTGAGGCGTCCAGAATGTTGTCTGTTATAATCGTGTTTCTGTCCAGGGTTGTGTGCCTGAGGTGTCCATGTTTCTGTCCAGGGTTGTGTTTCTGAGGCGTTTATGTTTCTGTCCAGGGTTGTGTCTCTGAGGCATCCAGAATGTTGTCTGTTATAATCATGTTTCTGTCCAGGGTTGTGTCTCTGAGGCATCCAGAATGTTGTCTGTTTTAATCATGTTTCTGTCCAGGGATTTGTCTCTGAGGCATCCAGAATGTTGTCTGTTATAATCATGTTTCTGTCCAGGGTTGTGTGTCTGAGGCGTCCAGAATGTTGTCTGTTATAATCGTGTTTCTGTCCAGGGTTGTGTGTCTGAGGTGTCCATGTTTCTGTCCAGGGTTGTGTTTCTGAGGCGTTTATGTTTCTGTCCAGGGTTGTGTCTCTGAGGCATCCAGAATGTTGTCTGTTATAATCATGTTTCTGTCCAGGGTTGTGTGTCTGAGGTGTCCATGTTTCTGTCCAGGGTTGTGTCTCTGAGGCATCCAGAATGTTGTCTGTTATAATCATGTTTCTGTCCAGGGTTGTGTCTCTGAGGCATCCAGAATGTTGTCTGTTTTAATCATGTTTCTGTCCAGGAATTTGTCTCTGAGGTGTCCATGTTTCTGTCCAGGGTTGTGTGTCTGAGGCGTCCATGTTTCTGTCCAGGGTTGTGTGTCTGAGGTGTCCATGTTTCTGTCCAGGGTTGTGTTTCTGAGGCGTTTATGTTTCTGTCCAGGGTTGTGTCTCTGAGGCATCCAGAATGTTGTCTGTTATAATCATGTTTCTGTCCAGGGTTGTGTGTCTGAGGTGTCCATGTTTCTGTCCAGGGTTGTGTCTCTAAGGCATCCAGAATGTTGTCTGTTATAATCATGTTTCTGTCCAGGGTTGTGTGTCTGAGGTGTCCATGTTTCTGTCCAGGGTTGTGTCTCTAAGGCATCCAGAATGTTGTCTGTTATAATCATGTTTCTGTCCAGGGTTGTGTCTCTGAGGCATCCAGAATGTTGTCTGTTTTAATCGTGTTTCTGTCCAGGGTTGTGTCTCTGAGGCATCCATAATGTTGTCTGTTATAATCGTGTTTCTGTCCAGGGTTGTGTCTCTGAGGCATCCAGAATGTTGTCTGTTATAATCATGTTTCTGTACAGGGTTGTGTCTCTGAGGCATCCAGAATGTTGTCTGTTTTAATCATGTTTCTGTCCAGGGATTTGTCTCTGAGGCATCCAGAATGTTGTCTGTTATAATCATGTTTCTGTCCAGGGTTGTGTGTCTGAGGTGTCCATGTTTCTGTCCAGGGTTGTGTCTCTAAGGCATCCAGAATGTTGTCTGTTATAATCGTGTTTCTGTCCAGGATTGTGTGTCTGAGGTGTCCATGTTTCTGTCCAGGGTTGTGTCTCTAAGGCATCCAGAATGTTGTCTGTTATAATCATGTTTCTGTCCAGGGTTGTGTGTCTGAGGTGTCCATGTTTCTGTCCAGGGTTGTGTCTCTGAGGCATCCAGAATGTTGTCTGTTATAATCATGTTTCTGTCCAGGGTTGTGTGTCTGAGGTGTCCATGTTTCTGTCCAGGGTTGTGTCTCTAAGGCATCCAGAATGTTGTCTGTTATAATCATGTTTCTGTCCAGGGTTGTGTGTCTGAGGTGTCCATGTTTCTGTCCAGGGTTGTGTCTCTAAGGCATCCAGAATGTTGTCTGTTATAATCATGTTTCTGTCCAGGGTTGTGTCTCTGAGGCATCCAGAATGTTGTCTGTTTTAATCGTGTTTCTGTCCAGGGTTGTGTCTCTGAGGCATCCATAATGTTGTCTGTTTTAATCGTGTTTCTGTCCAGGGTTGTGTCTCTGAGGCATCCAGAATGTTGTCTGTTATAATCATGTTTCTGTACAGGGTTGTGTCTCTGAGGCATCCAGAATGTTGTCTGTTTTAATCATGTTTCTGTCCAGGGATTTGTCTCTGAGGCATCCAGAATGTTGTCTGTTATAATCATGTTTCTGTCCAGGGTTGTGTGTCTGAGGCGTCCATGTTTCTGTCCAGGGTTGTGTGTCTGAGGTTTCCATGTTTCTGTCCAGGGTTGTGTTTCTGAGGCGTTTATGTTTCTGTCCAGGGTTGTGTCTCTGATGCGTCCATGTTTCTGTCCATGGTTGTGTCTCTGAGGCATCCAGAATGTTGTCTGTTATAATCATGTTTCTGTCCAGGGTTGTGTCTCTGAGGCATCCAGAATGTTGTCTGTTTTAATCATGTTTCTGTCCAGGAATTTGTCTCTGAGGCATCCAGAATGTTGTCTGTTATAATCATGTTTCTGTCCAGGGTTGTGTCTCTGAGGTGTCCATGTTTCTGTCCAGGGTTGTGTGTCTGAGGCGTCCATGTTTCTGTCCAGGGTTGTGTGTCTGAGGTGTCCATGTTTCTGTCCAGGGTTGTGTTTCTGAGGCGTTTATGTTTCTGTCCAGGGTTGTGTCTCTGATGCGTCCATGTTTCTGTCCAGGGTTGTGTCTCTGAGGCATCCAGAATGTTGTCTGTTATAATCATGTTTCTTTCCAGGGTTGTGTCTCTGAGGCATCCAGAATGTTGTCTGTTTTAATCATGTTTCTGTCCAGGGATTTGTCTCTGAGGCATTCAGAATGTTGTCTGTTATAATCATGTTTCTGTCCAGGGTTGTGTGTCTGAGGTGTCCATGTTTCTGTCCAGGGTTGTGTCTCTAAGGCATCCAGAATGTTGTCTGTTATAATCGTGTTTCTGTCCAGGGTTGTGTCTCTGAGGCATCCAGAATGTTGTCTGTTATAATCATGTTTCTGTCCAGGGTTGTGTCTCTGAGGCGTCCATGTTGTCTGTTATAATCATGTTTCTGTCCAGGGTTGTGTCTCTGAGGCCTCCATGTTTCTGTCCAGGGTTGTGTCTCTGAGGCATCCAGATTGTTGTCTGTTATAATCATGTTTCTGTCCAGGGTTGTGTCTCTGAGGTGTCCATGTTTTTGTCCAGGGTTGTGTCTCTGAGGTGTCCATGTTTCTGTCCAGGGTTGTGTGTCTGAGGCATCCAGAATGTTGTCTGTTATAATCATGTTTTTGTCCAGGGTTGTGTCTCTGAGGCATCCAGAATGTTGTCTGTTATAATCGTGTTTCTGTCCAGGGTTGTGTCTCTGAGGCCTCCATGTTGTCTGTTATAATCATGTTTCTGTCCAGGGTTGTGTGTCTGAGGCGCCCAGGAGAGTTAAAGACGCCCTCATCCCAGAGGGTTGGCCTCATAAAGGGGCCATCTCCTTTAAGGACTACACGATGAGGTACAGAGCGAACACCCCCATCGTGCTCGACGGACTACAGCTCAACATCCAGCCCAGGGAGAAGCTGGGCATCGTGGGGAGGACAGGCTCCGGTAAGACCTCAGTCCAACTCATTGTCAGAGTTGAACTTGTCTGTACTATGTGTCTATGCCTGCTGCTGGTGGCTAACTGTATTTCACAGATAAGGCCTCAGTTTAGACCACCTACTCACTGTCATAATGTTAACATGAAACACCACAGTGAACATTGTCATTGCGATATATAGTGGCATTTGGAAAGTATTCAGACCACATTTTGTTACATTACAACCTTGTTCAGTACTTTGTTGAAGCACCTTTGGCAGAGATTACAGTATTCAGACCCTTCACTCAGTACTTTGTTGAAGCACCTTTGGCAGAGATTACAGTATTCAGACCCTTCACTCAGTACTTTGTTGAAGCACCTTTGGCAGAGATTACAGTATTCAGACCCTTTACTCAGTACTTTGTTGAAGCACCTTTGGCAGAGATTACAGTATTCAGACCCTTCACTCAGTACTTTGTTGAAGCACCTTTGGCAGAGATTACAGTATTCAGACCCTTTACTCAGTACTTTGTTGAAGCACCTTTGGCAGAGATTACAGTATTCAGACCCTTCACTCAGTACTTTGTTGAAGCACCTTTGGCAGAGATTACAGTATTCAGACCCTTCACTCAGTACTTTGTTGAAGCACCTTTGGCAGAGATTACAGTATTCAGACCCTTTACTCAGTACTTTGTTGAAGCACCTTTGGCAGAGATTACAGTATTCAGACCCTTCACTCAGTACTTTGTTGAAGCACCTTTGGCAGAGATTACAGTATTCAGACCCTTTACTCAGTACTTTGTTGAAGCACCTTTGGCAGAGATTACAGTATTCAGACCCTTCACTCAGTACTTTGTTGAAGCACCTTTGGCAGAGATTACAGCCTGGAGTCTTCTTGGGTTTGACGCTACAAACTTGGCACACCTGTATTTGGGGAGTTTCTCCCATTGTTCTCTGCAGATCCTCTCAAGCTCTGTCAGGTTGTATGGGGAGCGTCACTGCACAGCTATTTTTCAGGTCTCTCCAGAGATGTTAGATCAGGTTCAAGTCCGGGCTCTGGCTGGGCCACTCAAGGACATTCAGAGACATGTCCTGAAGCAACTCCTGCCTTGTCTTGGCGTTGTGCTTAGTGTCGTTGTAGGAACCTTTGCCCCAGTCTGAGGTACTGAGCACTCTGGGGAGCAGGTTTTCATTAAGGATCTCTCTGTACTTTGCTCCATTCATCTTTCCCTCGATGCCGACTCATCTCCCAGTCCCTGCAGCTGAAAAACATCCCCACAGCATGATGCTGCCACCACCATGCTTCACCGTAGGGATGGTATTGGCCAGGTGATGAGCTATGCCTGGTTTCCTCCAGACGTGATGCTTGGCATTCAGGGCAAAGAGTTCAATCTTAGTTTCATCAGACCAGAGAATCTTGTTTCTCATAGTTTGAGAGTCTTTAGGTGCCTTTTGGCAAACTCCAAGCGGGCTGGCATGTGCCTTTTACTGAAGAATGGCTTCCGTCTGGCCACTCTACCATAAAGGCCTGATTGGTGGAGTGCTGCAGAGATGGTTGTCCTTCTGGAAGGTTTTCCCATCTCCACAGTGGAACTCTGGAGCTCTGTCAGAGTGACCATCAGATTCTTGGTCACCTCCCTGACCAAGGCCCTTCTCCCCCGATTGCTCAGTTTGGCCGGGTGGCCAGCTCTAGGAAGAGTCTTGGTGGTTCCAAACTTCTTCCATTTTAGAATGATGGAGGCCACTGTGTTCTTGAGGACCTTCAATACTGCAGACATTTTGTTGGTACCCTTCCCCAGATCTGTGCCTCGACAAAATCTCGGAGCTCTACGGATAATTCCTTCGACCTCATGGATTGGTTTTTACTCTGACATGCACTGTCAACTGTGTGACCTTACATAGACAGGTTTGTGTATTTCCAAATCATGTCCAATAGGTGGACTCCAATCAAGTTGTAAAAACAGGATGCACCTGAGCTCAATTTTGAGTCTCATAGCAAAGGTTCTGAATACTTATGTATTTTTAAAAACCTGTTTTTGCTTTTTCGTTACGGGGTAATGTGTGTAGATTGATGAAGAATATACAAGAAGTGTGTGTCAATCGTGAGGCATCAGTTAGTTGTCTTTGTTTTATCTTCTGCTGTGACCTCGATGTGACCTGGATGTGTTGTATATAACCTGGATGTGACCTGGATGTGTATCTAGAACAATGTGTCAATACTGAGACAGCAGCTGTATATAACCTGGATATGACCTGGATGTGTTGTATTTAACCTGGATGTGACCTGAATGTGTATCTAGAACAATGTGTCAATACTGAGACAGCAGCTGTATATAACCTGGATATGACCTGGATGTGTTGGATATGATCTGGATGTACTGTATATAACCTGGATGTACTGTATATAACCTGGATGTACTGTATATAACCTGGATGTGTTGTATATAACCTGGATGTGTTGTATATAACCTGGATGTGTTGTATATAACCTGGATGTGTTGTATATAACCTGGATGTGACCTGGATGTGTTGTATATAACCTGGATGTGTTGTACATAACCTGGATGTGTTGTACATAACCTGGATGTGTTGTATATAACCTGTATATAACCTGGATGTACTGTATATAACCTGGATGTATTGTATATAACCTGGATGTGTTGTACATAACCTGGATGTGTTGTATATAACCTGGATGTGTTGTACATAACCTGGATGTGTTGTACATAACCTGGATGTGTTGTACATAACCTGGATGTGTTGTATATAACCTGCATGTGTTGTATATAACCTGGATGTACTGTATATAACCTGGATGTATTGTATATAACCTGGATGTGTTGTACATAACCTGGATGTGTTGTATATAACCTGGATGTGTTGTACATAACCTGGATGTGTTGTACATAACCTGGATGTGTTGTACATAACCTGGATGTGTTGTACATAACCTGGATGTGTTGTACATAACCTGGATGTGTTGTACATAACCTGGATGTGTTGTACATAACCTGGATGTGTTGTACATAACCTGGATGTGTTGTATATAACCTGCATGTGTTGTATATGACCTGGATGTACTGTATATAACCTGGATGTGTTGTATATGACCTGGATGTACTGTATATAACCTGGATGTGTTGTATACACCCTGGATGTGTTGTATATAACCTGGATGTGACCTGGATGTACTGTATATAACCTGGATGTGTTGTATATAACCTGCATGTGTTGTATATAACCTGCATGTGTTGTATATGACCTGGATGTGTTGTATATAACCTGGATGTGTTGTATACACCCTGGATGTACTGTATATAACCTGCATGTGTTGTATATAACCTGCATGTGTTGTATATGACCTGGATGTGTTGTATATAACCTGGATGTGTTGTGTATATAACCTGGATGTGTTGTATATGACCTGGATGTACTGTATATAGCCTGGATGTAACCTGGATGTGCTGTATATAACCTGGATGTGTTGTACATAACCTGGATGTGTTGTATATAACCTACATGTGTTGTATATAACCTGGATGTGACCTGGATGTGTTGTATATAACCTGTATATAACCTGGATGTATAGTCTATAACCTGGATATTATATGTCACCCAACAGGGAAGTCTTCTTTAGGAGTGGCCCTGTTCCGCCTGGTGGAACCAGCTGCAGGGACTATCTTCATAGATGGGGTGGACACCAGCGCTATCGGCCTGGAGGACCTCCGCAGTAAACTATCAGTCATCCCCCAGGACCCTGTCCTATTCATCGGCACTGTGAGGTAATACCACTGTCTGTTACGGTCTACACAGTACACTAGTCACCTATAGAAGCAGACTCCATAGACCAGGTAATACCACTGTCTACACAGTACACTAGTCACCTATAGAAGCAGACTCCATAGACCAGGTAATACCACTGTCTACACAGTACACTAGTCACCTATAGAAACAGACTGCATAGACCAGGTAATACCACTGTCTACACAGTACACTAGTCACCTATAGAAGCAGACTCCATAGACCAGGTAATACCACTGTCTACACAGTACACTAGTCACCTATAGAAACAGACTGCATAGACCAGGTAATACCACTGTCTACACAGTACACTAGTCACCTATAGAAACAGACTCCATAGACCACCATGCAAGATTGTTGGAACCTCAGGCATCTTGAATTAACTGGAGCACAGGTCGTTTACAAATGTCCTCTATCTGACTGGGTTCAGTTGTGACCACTCTGTAAACCAGTATGTATCTCTATCTGACTGGGTTCAGGACTAGTTTCTCCAGGTATGACCTCTCTGTCAGCCTGTATTACTGTGTCTCTATCTGACTGGGTTCAGGACTAGTTTCTCCAGATATGACCTCTCTGTCAGCCTGTATTACTGTGTCTCTATCTCACTGGGTTCAGGACTAGTTTCTCCAGGTATGACCTCTCTGTCAACCTGTATTACTGTGTCTCTATCTGACTGGGTTCAGGACTAGTTTCTCCAGATATGACCTCTCTGTCAGCCTGTATTACTGTGTCTCTATCTCACTGGGTTCAGGACTAGTTTCTCCAGGTATGACCTCTCTGTCAACCTGTATTACTGTGTCTCTATCTGACTGGGTTCAGGACTATTTTCTCCAGGTATGACCTCTCTGTCAACCTGTATTACTGTGTCTCTATCTGACTGGGTTCAGGACTATTTTCTCCAGGTATGACCTCTCTGTCAACCTGTATTACTGTGTCTCTATCTGACTGGGTTCAGGACTATTTTCTCCAGGTATGACCTCTCTGTCAACCTGTATTACTGTGTCTCTATCTGACTGGGTTCAGGACTATTTTCTCCAGGTATGACCTCTTTGTCAACCTGTATTACTGTGTCTCTATCTGACTGGGTTCAGGACTATTTTCTCCAGGTATGACCTCTCTGTCAGCCTGTATTACTGTGTCTCTATCTTACTGGGTTCAGGACTATTTTCTCCAGGTATGACCTCTCTGTCAGCCTGTATTACTGTGTGTCTACATGTGACTTGTTCCCTTGCTGCAGGTATAATCTGGATCCTTTCAACAACTATAGTGATGAGGACATCTGGTCTGCTCTGGATAAGACCTTCATGAAACACACAGTATGTACAGCCTCTATGGGGACCATTACATGAGGCCTGGTTTACTGTAGGTTGTCTGACTCTATGGGGACCATTACATGAGGCCTGGTTTACTGTAGGTTGTCTGACTCTATGGGGACCTGGTTTACTGTAGGTTGTCTGACTCTATGGGGACCAATACATGAGGCCTGGTTTACTGTAGGTTGTCTGACTCTATGGGGACCATTACATGAGGCCTGGTTTACTGTAGGTTGTCTGACTCTATGGGGACCATTACATGAGGCCTGGTTTACTATAGGTTGTCTGACTCTATGGGGACCATTACATGAGGCCTGGTTTACTGTAGGTTGTCTGACTCTATGGGGACCATTACATAAGGCCTGGTTTACTGTAGGTTGTCTGACTCTATGGGGACCTGGTTTACTATAGGTTGTCTGACTCTATGGGGACCATTACATGAGGCCTGGTTTACTGTAGGTTGTCTGACTCTATGGGGACCATTACATGAGGCCTGGTTTTCTGTAGGTTGTCTGCAACTATGGGGACCATTACATGAGGCCTGGTTTACTGTAGGTTGCCTGCAACTATGGGGACCATTACATGAGGCCTGGTTTACTGTATGTTGTCTGCCTCTATGGGGACCATTACATGAGGCCTGGTTTACTGTATGTTGGCTGACTCTATGGGGACCTGGTTTACTGTAGGTCACGGGTGTCAAACTCTGGCCCGTGGGCCAAATTTGGCCCGTGGGGTAATTATATTTGGCCCGCGAGACAATACCAAATTACTACTAGAGCTGGCCCGCCGGTATTATACAGCGCATTCACCACTAATACTACGAATCCCATAATGCTCTGCTGTTTTCGCGCGCCAATCAGGACAGGACCCAGAAACGCTCTCTCCTCTGTGACAGTAGTCATAGCAACATAGACGCTACAACTGTCAGCGAGGTAACCCTTCCCAAAAATGGCGAAAAGAAAGGCAGAAAACAGGAGCTTTCTGGACAAGTGGGAGGCAGAATATCTGTTTACATATGTAAAAGACAAACCTGTTTGTCTTGTTTGTGTAGTCAACGTGGCTGTAAGTAAGGAGTACAACATTAGACGACACTATGAAACGAAACACCATGACAAATACAAGGACCTGGACATGACTCAAAGGAGCCAGAAAGTAGAGGAGATGAAAAGAAGTTTGGTTTCACAACAGAATATGTTTAAAAAAGCCACATCACAAAGCGAGGCTGCTGTAAAGGCTAGTTATATAGTGGCAGCAGAGATCGCAAAATCAGCCCAGCCCTTTAATGAGGGAGAGTTCATGAAAAAGTGCATGATGAAGGTTTGTGACCTCGTATGCCCAGAGAAAAAACAAGCATTTTCAAACGTGAGCCTGAGCAGGAACACAGTAGCTGATCGCACATGTGATCTTGCCACCAATTTGTATGACCAGCTGATGGAAAAGGGAAAAGATTTTGTTGCGTTCTCCCTCGCTATGGATGAGAGCTGCGACGCATCTGATACTGCTCAGCTGTCAGTCTTCATCCGTGGAGTGGACTCAAATCTGTGTGTTACGGAGGAGCTATTAGGATTCAAATCAATGCATGGCACAACCACAGGAAAGGAAATCTTTGAGGAGGTTTCCAAATGTGTAACTGAAATAAAGCTGCCGTGGGATAAACTCGTTGGATTAACGACAGATGGTGCGCCAGCAATGTGCGGTGAAAAGAGTGGACTGGTGGGCATGGTTCGGGAGAAGATGCGGGAAGAGAACTGTGCAGGTGAGCTAACTGTTTACCACTGCATCATACATCAGGAAGCACTGTGTGCCAAAGCCCTAAAGATGGAACATGTTATGACCACAGTAACACAGGTAGTTAACTTTATAAGAGCCAAAGGTCTAAATCACCGCCAGTTTAAATCTTTTCTGGAGGAGTGTGGTTCGGAATACGCAGACGTGCCATATCACACAGAGGTGAGATGGCTAAGCAGAGGAAAAGTACTGAACAGATGTTTCGAGCTGCGTGAGGAAATATGTCAATTCCTGGAAACCAAAGGGAAGGATACAGCAGAGCTCCGGGAGCAAAAGTTCCTGTGTGAGCTGGCCTTTCTCTGTGACATCTCGAGCCATCTCGATGCGCTGAACCTGCAGCTTCAGGGGCGGGGGCGCATCATCACAGACATGTACGCTCCAGTGAGGGCCTTCAAAACTAAACTGTGCCTGTGGGAGAATCAGATGCTGCAAGGAAACCCTTGCCATTTTCCCTGCTGCCAATCCATAAAAGCGCAGATCTCTACCGCCGTGTTCCCATGCGCACAGTTTGCTGAAAAACTCAGTGTTCTCGCTGCTGAGTTTAGCCGGCGATTTGCCGACTTCGATGCCCAGAAATGCAAGTTTGAACTGCTTAGTAATTACTTCGCAGTTGATGTGGAAAATGCACCAACCAACATCCAAATGGAGCTGATTGAACTCCAGTGCAACGACACGCTGAAGTCAAAGTATGATGCTGTGGGCGCCGCACAGTTTCCGCGGTTCATCCCTGACACAATGCCTCAGCTCCGCACCCAAGCTGCTCAGATGCTCTCCATGTTCGGCAGCACTTATCTATGCGAGCAACTTTTCTCCTCGATGAAGATGACCAAAACAACTCACAGGAGACGTCTGACTGATGAACATCTTCGCTCGATACTGAGGATTTCTTCAGCTCAGAGCTTGAGCCCAGACATTGATGAACTAGCATCCAAGAAGAGATGCCAGGTATCTGGCTTGGGCACATCAGATTAGACCAGTGTGCAATAATTAACGTTTTCTTTATGCACTTTTTCTTGCTACAAGGCATGGGCTTGAATGGTTGATTGATTTATTATCATTTTATTTGTAAAATTATTAGCCAGTGGAAAAAGTTTATTTTGGTATTTAAATCAGAAGGCTGCAAATAGAAAAGAGGCATACAATTTTTATTTAAATTTTATTTATTTAATAAATGAATGCCATTGATGTGTTTTTTCATTTGAAATTCGATTTTGCATGTCTCCACTATTAAATTATATATTGTATGGTAATAGGCGATGCTTGTTCCATATTCAATGTTAAAGCAAAACTTGTTTGGGTCCATTTTAAAAGGTTAATTTGTTCAATGTTGGCCCGTGACTTTGTTCAGGTTTTACATTTTGGCCCACTGGGTATTTGAGTTTGACACCCCTGCTGTAGGTTGTCTGACTCTATGGGGACCATTACATGAGGCCTGGTTTACTATAGGTTGTCTGACTCTATGGGGACCTGGTTTACTGTAGGTTGGCTGACTCTATGGGGACCTGGTTTACTGTAGGTTGGCTGACTCTATGTGGACCTGG
The DNA here is from genome assembly GCF_045791955.1 of Oncorhynchus clarkii lewisi. NCBI lineage: Eukaryota > Metazoa > Chordata > Actinopteri > Salmoniformes > Salmonidae > Oncorhynchus > Oncorhynchus clarkii. Next base: position 49,883,815 of record NC_092172.1, on the reverse strand, counting down.
TTTACTGTAGGTTGTCTGACTCTATGGGGACCATTACATGAGGCCTGGTTTACTATAGGTTGTCTGACTCTATGGGGACCTGGTTTACTGTAGGTTGGCTGACTCTATGGGGACCTGGTTTACTGTAGGTTGGCTGACTCTATGTGGACCTGGTTTACTGTAGGTTGTCTGACTCTATGGGGACCATTACATGAGGCCTGGTTTACTGTAGGTTGTCTGACTCTATGGGGACCTGGTTTACTATAGGTTGTCTGACTCTATGGGGACCATTACATGAGGCCTGGTTTACTGTAGGTTGTCTGACTCTATGGGGACCTGGTTTACTGTAGGTTGTCTGACTCTATGGGGACCTGGTTTACTGTCTGTTGTCTGATGATCATGGTGATTATGATGGTGGTGATTATGATGGTGATGATTATGGTGGTGATGATGATGGTGATTATGATAATGGTGATGATGACAGTGATAAAGTTGATGATAATGCTAATGTTGGTTATGATGGCGATGATGATAATGATGGTTATAATGATGGTGGTGATGATGATGATGGTGGTGATGGTGATGATGTTGGTGGTGATGATGATGGTGGTGGTGATGATGGCGACGATGATGACGATGTTGACCATCACGTTCATGATGATACCGACTACGCCACGTCCCTCTGTGTGTCTCAGATCTCCAGTCTCCCTGAGAAGCTGCAGTCGGAGGTAGTGGAAAATGGAGAGAACTTCTCTGTAGGAGAGAGACAGCTGATGTGTATGGCCAGAGCACTGCTACGAAACTCCAAGGTCAGCTCACAGAAAGATCTCCTCTTACAGCAACATACAATGTACATACAGCTAGCCGTACTGTATCCCAGGAAAATGGATTTTACGGTCCAGAGATGACCAGGTATTTATTACCTAATTGACATAGTTACCTAGCCTCGATTTCCAAGCCTCTTCCAGACCTGGAAGGATGGCGTTGCGAGACTACACAGCTGGTATCCTAGTAACCTGAATGACACGTTAGCCTGGTCTCTCCTCCTCTTTCAAGACTACACAGCTGGTATCCTAGTAACCTGAATGACACGTTGGCCTGGTCTCTCCTCCTCTTTCAAGACTACACAGCTGGTATCCTAGTAACCTGAATGACACGTTAGCCTGGTCTCTCCTGTTCTTTCAAGACTACACAGCTGGTATCCTAGTAACCTGAATGACACGTTAGCCTGGTCTCTCCTCCTCTTTCAAGACTACACAGCTGGTATCCTAGTAACCTGAATGACACGTTGGCCTGGTCTCTCCTCCTCTTTCAAGACTACACAGCTGGTATCCTAGTAACCTGAATGACACGTTAGCCTGGTCTCTCCTGTTCTTTCAAGACTACACAGCTGGTGTCCTAGTAACCTGAATGACACGTTAGCTTGGTCTCTCCTCCTCTTTCAAGACTACACGGCTGGTATCCTAGTAACCTGAATGACACGTTAGCCTGGTCTCTCCTCCTCTTTCAAGACTACACAGCTGGTATCCTAGTAACCTGAACGACACGTTAGCCTGGTCTCTCCTCCTCTTTCAAGACTACACAGCTGGTATCCTAGTAACCTGAATGACACGTTAGCCTGGTCTCTCCTCCTCTTTCAAGACTACACAGCTGGTATCCTAGTAACCTGAACGACACGTTAGCCTGGTCTCTCCTCCTCTTTCAAGACTACACAGCTGGTATCCTAGTAACCTGAACGACACGTTAGCCTGGTCTCTCCTCCTCTTTCAAGACTACACAGCTGGTATCCTAGTAACCTGAATGACACGTTGGCCTGGTCTCTCCTCCTCTTTCAAGACTACACAGCTGGTATCCTAGTAACCTGAATGACACTTTAGCCTGGTCTCTCCTGTTCTTTCAAGACTACACAGCTGGTATCCTAGTAACCTGAATGACACGTTAGCCTGGTCTCTCCTCCTCTTTCAAGACTACACAACTGGTATCCTAGTAACCTGAATGACACGTTAGCCTGGTCTTTCCTCCTCTTTCTCAGATCATCTTGTTGGACGAGGCGACGGCGTCGATCGACTCAGAAACGGACTCTCTGATCCAGCACACCATCAGAGACGCGTTCCAGGACTGTACCATGCTCACTATCGCTCACCGCATTAACACTGTCCTGGAGTCAGATCGTATACTGGTCATGGACGCCGGAAGGGTAGGCTATACACACACACAGACACACACACACAGACACACACACACACACAGACACACACACACACACACACACAGACACACACACAGAAACACACAGAAACACACAGACACACAGACAGACAGACAGACAGACAGACAGACAGACAGACAGACAGACAGACAGACAGACAGACAGACAGACAGACAGACAGACAGACAGACAGACAGACAGACAGACAGACAGACAGACAGACAACCCTCCCTCCCTACTGTGGGGTTCAAGCTGACTCCAACTAAGAGAATAAAACCTTAAGGCTCTCCTGTTTCTTCAGAGAAACTGTCATGTATTGGCTTCATATTGGTTTTTAAAAGGTTTCAAAACAAACTAAACATTGGTGAATATTGACTGAGAGGAGATAGACTGATGTATAAATGAACTGAGATTTCTGTGTGTTCTGTGTGTGTGTTCTGTGTGTGTGTGTGTGTGTGTGTGTGTGTGTTCTGTGTGTGTGTTCTGTCTGTTCTGTGTGTGTGTTCTGTCTGTTCTGTGTGTGTGTTCTGTCTGTTCTGTGTGTGTGTTCTGTGTGTGTGTTCTGTCTCTTCTGTGTGTGTGTTCTGTGTGTGTGATCTGTCTGTTCTGTGTGTGTGTGTGATCTGTCTGTTCTGTGTGTGTGTGTGTGTGTGTGTGTGTGTGTGTTCTGTCTGTTCTGTGTGTGTGTTCTGTCTGTTCTGTGTGTGTGTTCTGTCTGTTCTGTGTGTGTGTTCTGTCTGTTCTGTGTGTGTGTTTGTGTTCTGTGTGTGTGTTCTGTGTGTGTGTTCTGTGTGTGTGTTCTGTGTGTGTTATGTGTGTGTGTTCTGTGTGTGTGTTCTGTGTGTGTGTTCTGTGTGTGTGTTCTGTGTGTGTGTTCTGTGTGTGTGTTACGTGTGTGTTCTGTGTGCGTGTGTGTGTGTGTGTGTGTGTTCTGTGTCCACCTGGCAGGTGGTTGAGTGTGACAGTCCAGAGGTCCTGATGCAGAGACCAGATTCTCAGTTTGCAGCTCTCCTAACTGCAGCCAACACCGTCAACACATGAGACTGGACACACCCCCATCTGTAGTCTGGACACACCTCCATCTGCAGTCTGGACACACCTCCATCTGTAGTCTGGTCACACCTCCATCTGCAGTCTGGACACACCTCCATCTGTAGTCTGGACACACATCCATCTGCAGTCTGGACACACCTCCATTAGTCTGGACACACCTCCATCTGAAGTCTGGACACACCTCCATCTGTAGTCTGGACACACCTCCATCTGTAGCCTGGTCCCACCTCCATCTGCAGTCTGGACACACCTCCATGAGTCTGGTCACACCTCCATCTGAAGTCTGGACACACCTCCATCTGTAGTCTGGACACACCTCCATCTGAAGTCTGGTCACACCTCCATCTGTAGTCTGGACACACCTCCATCTGAAGTCTGGACACACCTCCATCTGCAGTCTGGACACACCCCCATGAGTCTGGTCACACCTCCATCTGTAGTCTGGACACACCTCCATGAGTCTGGTCACACCTCCATCTGAAGTCTGGACACACCTCCATCTGTAGTCTGGACACACCTCCATCTGTAGTCTGGACACACCTCCATCTGTAGTCTGGACACACCTCCATCTGAAGTCTGGTCACATCTCCATCTGCAGTCTGGACACACCCCCATATGAGGTCTGGACACACCCCCATATGAAATCTGGACACACCCCCATCTGAAGTCTCCGCCCACCACCTGTCCTTAATTGTCGGACCACCCCACCCCTCAACGCTTTCTCTGTTTTCCATGGACACACATGAATGTGCATGTGCCTGCGCGCACGCTTATCCACACAAACATATGCAAACACACACACACACACACACACACACACACACACACACGTGCGCGTGCATACCTAAAGCCTAGGGCATTAGCGTCATGCTAGCATTGACTAAGGAAGCTGTATCAGGCAGTAACACCATTATGAAGTGACTAAACAGCAGTAACACCATTATGAAACTATAAAACAGCAGTAACACCATTATGAAGTGACAAAACAGCAGTAACACCATTATGAAGTAACAAAACCGAAGTGACACCATTATGAAGTGACAAAACAGCAGTAACACCATTATGAAACAACAAAACAGCTGTAACACCATTATGAAGTAACAAAACAGCAGTAACACCATTATGAAACAACAAAAACAGCAGTAACACCATTATGAAGTAACAAAACAGCAGTAACACCATTATGAAGTGACAAAACAGCAGTAACACCATTATGAAACAACAAAACAGCTGTAACACCATTATGAAGTAACAAAACAGCAGTAACACCATTATGAAGTGACAAAACAGCAGTACCACCATTATGAAGTAACAAAACAGCAGTGACACCATTATGAAGTGACAAAACTGCAGTAACACCATTATGAAACTACAAAACAGCAGTGACACCATTATGAAACAACAAAACAGCTGTAACACCATTATGAAACAACAAAACAGCTGTAACACCATTATGAAGAGAGAAAACAGCAGTAACAACATTATGAAGTGACAAAACAGCAGTAACACCATTATGAAGTGACAAAACAACAGTAACACCATTATGAAGTAACAAAACAGCAGTAACACCATTATGAAACAACAAAACAGCAGTAACACCATTATGAAACTACAAAACAGCAGTAACACCATTATGAAGTGACAAAACAACAGCAACACCATTATGAAGTGACAAAACAGCAGTAACACCATTATGAAGTAACAAAACAGCAGTAACACCATTATGAAGTAACAAAACATCAGTAACACCATTATGAAGTAAGAAAACAGCAGTAACACCATTATGAAGTGACAGAACAGCAGTGACACCATTATGAAACTACAAAACAGCAGTAACACCATTATGAAATGACAAAACAGCAGTAACACCATTATGAAGTGACAAAACAGCAGTAACACCATTATGAAACAACAAAACAGCAGTAACACCATTATGAAGTGACAAAACAGCAGTACCACCATTATGAAGTGACAAAACAGCAGTAACACCATTATGAAGTGACTAAACAGCAGTTACACCATTATGAAGTGACTAAACAGCAGTTACACCATTATGAAGTGACTAAACAGCAGTAACACCATTATGAAGTGAGTAAACAGCAGTAACACCATTATGAAGTGACAAAACAGCAGTAACACCATTATGAAGTGACAAAACAGCAGTAACACCATTATGAAACTACAAAACAGCAGTAACACCATTATGAAACTACAAAACAGCAGTAACACCATTATGAAACAACAAAACAGCAGTAACACCATTATGAAACAACAAAACAGCAGTAACACCTTTGAAACTACAAAACAGCTGTAACACCATTATGAAACTACAAAACAGCAGTAACACCTTTATGAAACTACAAAACAGCAGTAACACCATTATGAAGTGACAAAACAGCAGTAACACCATTATGAAGTGACAAAACAGCAGTAACACCATTGTGAAGTGACAAAACAGCAGTAACACCATTATGAAACAACAAAACAGCAGTAACACCATTATGAAATGACAAAACAGCAGTAACACCGTTATGAAGTGACAAAACAGCAGTAACATCATTATGAAGTAACAAAACAGCTGTAACACCATTATGAAATGACAAAACAGCAGTAACACCATTATGAAATGACAAAACAGCAACACCATTATGAAGTGACTAAACAGCAGTAACACCATTATGAAGTGACAAAACAGCAGTAACACCATTATGAAGTGACTAAACAGCAGTAACACCATTATGAAGTGACAAAACAGCAGTAACACCATTATGAAGTGACTAAACAGCAGTAACACCATTATGAAGTGACTAAACAGCAGTAACACCATTATGAAGTGACTAAACAGCAGTAACACCATTATGAAGTGACAAAACAGCAGTAACACCATTATGAAGTGACTAAACAGCAGTAACACCATTATGAAGTGACAAAACAGCTCTAACACCATTATGAAGTAACAGAACAGCTGTAACACCATTATGAAGTAACAAAACAGCTGTAACACCATTATGAAGTGACTAAACAGCAGTAACACCATTATGAAGTGACTAAACAGCAGTAACACCATTATGAAGTAACAAAACAGCTGTAACACCATTATGAAGTGACTTAACAGCAGTCACACCATTATGAAGTGACTAAACAGCAGTAACACCATTATGAAGTGACTAAACAGCAGTAACACCATTATGAAGTAACAAAACAGCTGTAACACCATTATGAAGTGACTAAACAGCAGTAACACCACTATGAAGTGACTAAACAGCAGTAACACCATTATGAAACAACAAAACAGCAGTAACGTTTATTTGATTCACAGCACTTTGTCTTGTATTTGATTCCCAGCAGGTTAACAGGTTGTCTTGTATTTGATTCACAGCACTTTGTCTTGTATTTGATTCCCAGAACGTTGTCTTTTACATGATTCCCAGAACGTTATCTTTTACATGATTCCCAGCACTTTGTATTTTATATGATTCCCAGCACTTTGTCTTTTATATGATTCACAGCAGTGAAAACAGGTAGTAAAGAGGATTTATTTTTTGATAATCCTAGGTGAATGTTAGCCTGGGTACCAGGCCTGTTTGTGCTGTCATTCCACTCCTTGCCACTGCTTGTCAAATGAGTGGAATAACAGCCACAAGCAGGTCTGGTAGCCAGGCTAGGTAAAGCGAATGTCACAGTGACATCTCATTCTCATGTATAGAGGCACAGATTCCTGCAGAACTAATGATGATTATTACGTTACTATTATACGTGGTGAAATGACATGTTACGCGTCTTCATCTCCGAAACTTATTCAAAGTGTATTTATTTATTTATTTTGGTCTCTGATTTTAACGTTTATGTTGAAAGTGTGAAAGATAAAAGTAGGGAACGCGGTATTACATGCAACCAAACATAAACCGTCTGTACGTATCTATATATCTATATATATCTACTGGATGGATGGTTTAAAATACATTAATTAAATTACATTTATTAAATCTCATGGGATTGTTTGTGGATGAGTCTGAGAATATGTAACTCTTCCATCTAATACACACTACTGTGTTATTTGATTACAATATGCAAAATACCTGTTATAATCATGCTGATTTACCTCAATAAAGCACAACTCAAACTTGGAAAGACTAATATTTTAACTTGGAACAATGACCGAACTACAATCATTAGGAATACTAGAGGGTGACCTGATTCTACAGAGCTGGGGTCATTAGAACACTAGAGGGTGATCTGATTCTACAGAGCTGGTGTCAGATCACTAGAGGTGACCTGATTCTACAGGGCTGGTGTCTGTAGACCACTAGAGGTGACCTGATTCTACAGAGCTGGTGTCAGATCACTAGAGGTGACCTGATTCTACAGAGCTGGTGTCAGAACACTAGAGGTGACCTGATTCTACAGAGCTGGTGTCAGATCACTGGAGGTGACCTGATTCTACAGGGCTGGTGTCTGTAGAACACTAGAGGTGACCTGATTCTACAGAGCTGGTGTCAGTAGAACACTAGAGGTAACCTGATTCTACAGAGCTGGTGTCAGACCACTAGAGGTGACCTGATTCTACAGGGCTGGTGTCAGAACACTAGAGGTGACCTGATTCTACAGAGCTGGTGTCAGACCACTAGAGGTGACCTGATTCTACAGAGCTGGTGTCAGACCACTAGAGGTGACCTGATTCTACAGAGCTGGAGTCAGTAGATCACTAGAGGTGACCTGATTCTACAGAGCTGGTGTCAGACCACTAGAGGTGACCTGATTCTACAGCGCTGGTGTCAGTATAAACCTCCATACTGTGAGGGATAAAGTGGACTGGCGGTTCTGATCGCTGGTCATCAACAGTTTGCAGTAGTGCACCTCTGCACTCTCACGCAATGTTTATGATAGACCTGTTGTGGCTCAGCTGGTAACATTGTGGTTCTAGCAAAGCCAAGGTTGTGACTTCAATTCTTGCAGGGATTACATACACTCACAATCAATGTATTCTCCCACGGCACTGTAAATCAAATCAAATGTATTTATAAAGCCCTTCTTACATCAGCTGATATCTCAAAGTGCTGTACAGAAACCCAGCCTAAAACCCCAAACAGCAAGCAATGCAGGTGTAAATCCCTTTTGACATAAGCATCTCATAAGTAATATAGACAGCATGACTGATTCTAGTTACTGTCCCAAAATGGCACCCCATAGGCCTCTGCTTATAAGTTGTACACTATAGGGTGACATTTGGGACTATCCCATAGTATCCTGTTATACTGTACTGCCTGAAGTTTCACCGATTGGCCTCCAGGGGTCACTGCCTCCCTTCAAATCTACTGTAGTGTGTTGCAATAGGATTTCATCATGTTCAGATGCCAAGTGATGAAACGAGCTGTAATGTGTTGATGTATTGAAGTGTAAAGCACACAGCATGGTGGTTGAAGAAGAGAGAAGAGTTGTACCAGGAACTCTATTGAGTTCAGCATCACGTTCTGGGATCAGCCACACTTGGGAACTCTTCTACCTAGTTCAGCATCACGTTCTGGGATCAGCCACACTTGGGAACTCTTCTCCTGAGTTCAGCATCACATTCTGGGATCCGCCACACTTGGGAACTCTTCTACCTAGTTCAGCATCACATTCTGGGATCAGCCACACTTGGGAACTCTTCTACCTAGTTCAGCATCACATTCTGGGATCAGCCACACTTGGGAACTCTTCTACCTAGTTCAGCATCACATTCTGGGATCAGCTACAGGGAACTCCCACATGTCATCTATGTAGTGATCTGTAAACAGGATCCTCTATGTCTTTAGTATGAGCCCGTACACAAGAGGGTCACTGTCCAGGAAGGCTGAAGAGGCTGAAGGGCAGGAGGACCATTTTCACAGGATTTGATTTAGATATTGGGACTGTTGCAACTCTCGTTTCTCTACGGCCTCACAAATAAACAACAACAAAAAAAACTCTTTAGAAAGTTGACGTCCCAACATTGACACACGTTAGACACGGTTTAAACATTAGACACGGTTTTAAACATTAATAACCATTTAAACAGCTTCAAAACCAAAACTCACAGATCCTGTTGTAAAACACTATGTGTTGTTTTGACTATTTCCACCTAATTTCAATGAACAGAGCCAAGACAAACGTGTGATTTGTAGTCCCTGAGCTGTTTTACCAACCCCTGTTGGGCTAAAAACTAATTTTTACTTTTATAAAACACTCTCCCTGTCTCCTCTGTGGGCTGGTTGAACTGTAAATCATTGACCAATGTGAGTCTCTTATTCTGAGCTGTGTATTACAGTTGGCCTGCCGAGAGTCTTTCCAAACATTCTCTGGAAAGGACAAGGCCTCAGAATTGTATCTCTGTGTCCCAATTGGCACCATATTTGCTATATAGTGGTAGAACTATAGACCAGAGCCCTATTCCCTATATAGTGGTACAACTATAGACCAGAGCCCTATTCCATATATAGTGGTACTACTATAGCCCAGAGCCCTATTCTCTATATAGTGGTACTACTATAGACCAGAGCCCTATTCCCTATATAGTGGTACTACTATAGACCAGAGACCTATTCCCTATATAGTGGTACTACTATAGACCAGAGCCATATTCCCTATATAGTGGTACTACTATAGACAAGAGTCCTATTCCCTATATACTGGTACTACTATAGACCAGAGCCCTATTCCTTATATAGTGCACAACTTTAACAAGAGCCCTATTCCCTATATAGTGCACTACTTTAACAAGAGCCCTATGGTGCTTGGTCAAAAGTAATCCAGTTAGGGAATCAGGTGCAGATTGGGAAGCAGTCACACAGAGACAGGAGGATAGTGGCCTGTTAGTCCAGTCCACTCCCCAGTCCACTCCACAGTCCACTCCCCAGTCCACTCCCCAGTCCAATCCCCAGTCCACTCCCCAGTCCAATCCCCAGTCCACTCCGCAGTCCAATCCCCAGTCCACTCCGCAGTCCAATCCCCAGTCCAATCCCAAGTCCACTCCCCAGTCCAATCCCCAGTCCAATCCCCAGTCCAATCCCCAGTCCAATCCCAAGTCCATTCCCCAGTCCATTCCCCAGTCCAATCCCCAGTCCAATCCCCAGTCCAATCCCCAGTCCAATCCCCAGTCCACTCCCCAGTCCAATCCCCAGTCCATTCCCCAGTCATATCCCCAGTCCACTCCCCAGTCCAATCCCCAGTCCAATCCCCAGTCCAATCCCCAGTCCAATCCCCAGTCCAATCCCAAGTCCATTCCCCAGTCCATTCCCCAGTCCAATCCCCAGTCCAATCCCAAGTCCAATCCCCAGTCCAATCCCCAGTCCAATCCCCAGTCCACTCCCCAGTCCAATCCCCAGTCCAATCCCCAGTCATATCCCCAGTCCAATCCCCAGTCCAATCCCCAGTCCAATCCCCAGTCCAATCCATTCCCCAGTCTAATCCCCAGTCCAATCCCCAGTCCACTCCCCAGTCCAATCCCCAGTCCAATCCCCAGTCCATTCCCTTGTCCAATCCCCAGTCCATTCCCTTGTCCAATCCCCAGTCCACTCCCCAGTCCAATCCCCAGTCCACTACCCAGTCCAATCCCCAGTACAATCCCCAGTCTAATCCCCAGTCCACTCCCCAGTCCACTCCCCAGTCCAATCCCCAGTCCAATCCCCAGTCATATCCCCAGTCCAATCCTCAGTCCAATCCCCAGTCCAGTCCATTCCCCAGTCCAATCCCAAGGCCACTCCCCAGTCCAATCCCCAGTCCACTCCCCAGTCCACTCCCCAGTCCAATCCCCAGTCCAATCCATTCCCCAGTCCAATCCCCAGTCCACTCCCCAGTCCAATCCCCAGTCCACTCCGCAGTCCAATCCCCAGTCCACTCCGTAGTCCACTCCCCAGTCCACTCCCCAGTCCAATCCCCAGTCCAATCCATTCCCCAGTCCAATCCCCAGTCCACTCCCCAGTCCAATCCCCAGTCCACTCCGCAGTCCAATCCCCAGTCCTCTCCGTAGTCCAATCCCCAGTCCAATCCCAAGTCCACTCCCCAGTCCAATCCCCAGTCCACTCCCCAGTCCGATCCCCAGTCCAATCCCCAGTCAACTCCCCAGTCCATTCCCCAGTCCATTCCCCAGTCCATTCCCCAGTCCATTCCCCAGTCCAATCCCCAGTCCAGTCCATTCCCCAGTCCAATCCCCAGTCCACTCCCCAGTCCATTCCCCAGACCAATCCCCAGTCCAATCCCCAGTCCACTCCCCAGTCCATTCCCCAGTCCATTCCCCAGTCCATTCCCCAGTCTAATCCCCAGTCCAATCCACAGTCCAGTCCATTCCCCAGTCCAATCCCCAGTCCAATCCCCAGTCCATTCCTTAGTCCAATCCCCAGTCCAATCCCCAGTCCAATCCCCAGTCCAATCCAAAGTCCAATCCCCAATCCAGTCCAATCCCCAGTCCATTCCCCAGTCCATCCCCAGTCCAATCCCCAGTCCAATCCCCAATCCAGTCTAATCCCCAGTCCATTCCCCAGTCCATTCCCCAGTACAATACCCAGTCCAATCCCCAGTCCAATCCCCAGTCCAATCCCCAGTCCAATCCCCAGTCCAATCCCCAGTCCAATCCCCAATCCAGTCCAATCCCCAGTCCATTCCCCAGTCCAATCCCCAGTCCAGTCCATTCCCCAGTCCAATCCCCAGTCCACTCCCAAGTCCACTCCCCAGTCCATCCCCAGTCCAATCCCCAATCCAGTCCAATCCCCAGTCCATCCCCAGTCCAATCCCCAGTCCAGTCCATTCCTCAGTCCAATCCCCAGTCCATTCCCCAGTCCATCCCCAGTCCAATCCCAAGTCCATTCCCCAGAACAATCCCCAGTCCATTCCCCAGTCCATCCCCAGTCCAATCCCCAGTCCAATCCCCAGTCCAGTCCATTCCCCAGTCTAATCCCCAGTCCAATCCCCAGTCCAGTCAATTCCCCAGTCCAATCCCCAGTCCAATCCCCAGTCCATTCCCCAGTCCAATCCCCAGTCCATTCCCCAGTCCATTCCCCAGTCCAATCCCCAGTCCAGTCCATTCCCCAGTCCAATCCCCAGGCCAATCCCCAGTCCAATCCCCAGTCCAATCCCCAGTCCAATCCCCAGTCCATTCCCCAGTCCAATCCCCAGTCCAATCCCAGTCCACTCCCCAGTCCAATCCCAAGTCCAATCCCCAGTCCAGTCCATTCCCCAGTCTAATCCCCAGTTCAATCCCCAGTCCAGTGCCCAGTCCATTCCCCAGTCCATTCCCCAGTCCAATCCCCAGTCCAGTCCCCAGTCCAAACCCCAGTCCAATCCCCAGTCCAATCCCCAGTCCACTCCCCAGTCCATTCCCAAGACCATTCCCCAGTCCAATCCCCTGTCCAATCCCCAGTCCAATCCCCAGTCCACTCCCCAGTCCAATCCCCAGTCCAATCCCCAGTCCAATCCCCAGTCCATTCCCCAGTCCATTCCCCATTCCAATCCCCAGTCCAGTCCATTCCCCAGTCTAATCCCCAGTCCAATCCCAAGTCCATTCCCCAGTCCATTCCCCAGTCCATTCCCCAGTCCAATCCCCAGTCCATTCCCCAGCCCAATCCCCAGTCCATTCCCCAGTCCATTCCCCAGTCCAATCCCCAGTCCATTCCCCAGTCCATTCACCAGTCCAATCCCCAGTCCATTCCCCAGTCCAATCCAATCCTCAACTCAAACCTCAGATCAAACCTCAGATGAATCTTCAGCCCTCAATCCTGAAATGTTTATTTAATGTTTCTTTAACCAGGAGAGTCACATTGAGACACAGTCTATTGTACAAGGATGAGGACATGTATTAGTAATCTGATGACAACAGTAACCTCACTGTTTAATCAGGATGAGGACATGTATTAGTAATCTGATATACAGTCTAACCTCACTGCTTAATCAGGATGAGGACATGTATTAGTAATCTGATATACAGTCTAACCTCACTGTTTAATCAGGATGAGGACATGTATTAGTAATCTGATGACAACTGTAACCTCACTGTTTAATCAGGATGAGGACATGTATTAGTAATCTGATATACAGTCTAACCTCACTGCTTAATCAGGATGAGGACATGTATTAGTAATCTGATATACAGTCTAACCTCACTGCTTAATCAGGATGAGGACATGTATTAGTAATCTGATATACAGTCTAACCTCACTGCGTAATCAGGATGAGGACATGTATTAGTAATCTGATATACAGTCTAACCTCACTGCTTAATCAGGATGAGGACATGTATTAGTAATCTGATATACAGTCTAACCTCACTGCTTAATCAGGATGAGGACATGTATTAGTAATCTGATATACAGTCTAACCTCACTGTTTAATCAGGATGAGGACATGTATTAGTAATCTGATATACAGTCTAACCTCACTGCGTAATCTGATGATAATCTGATGATATACGGTCTAATCTAACTGTAACCTCACTGCTTAATCTCATATACGGTCTAACCTAACCGTAACCTTACTGCTTAATCTCATATACGGTCTAACCTAACCGTAACCTTACTGCTTAATCTCATATACGGTCTAACCTAACTGTAACCTTACTGCTTAATCTCATATACGGTCTAACCTAACCGTAACCTTACTGCTTAATCTCATATACGGTCTAACCTAACCGTAACCTGCCTTCTGCTCAAAGTCCTGTGAAATAGCACAGCCTACTGTAGAATCAGATGAACTGTAGGAGGTCAACAGTCATGGATTATAGAGCTCTATTCCAGGAGGTTGTGTATTTAGGACTGAGGAGAGTTGAGATAACGGGTCACTATGTGCCAGGTTTTTTTTATAGTTTAAAAATGAGACCCAAAAACACCTGTAGTACTAGAGGACATGTACTGTAAGAGGTAGTAGAGGACATGTACTCTGACGTAGTAGAGGACAAGTACTGTAAGAGGTAGTAGAGGACATGTACTGTACGAGGTAGTAGAGGACATGTACTGTAAGAGGTAGTAGAGGACATGTACTGTAAGAGGTAGTAGAGGACATGTACTGTAAGAGGTGGAGAACTAGAGGACATGTACTCTAAGAGGTAGTAGAGGACATGTACTGTAAGAGGTAGTAGAGGACATGTACTCTAAGAGGTAGTAGAGGACATGTACTGTACGAGGTAGTAGATGACATGTACTGTAAGAGGTAGTAGAGGACATGTACTGTAATAGGTAGTAGAGGACATGTACTCTAAGAGGTAGTAGAGGACATGTACTGTAAGAGGTGGAGAAGTAGGGGACATGTACTGTAAGAGGTGGAGAAGTAGGGGACATGTACTGTAAGAGGTGGAGAAGTAGAGGACATGTACTGTAAGAGGTAGTAGCGGACATGTACTGTAAGAGGTGGAGAAATAGAGGACATGTACTGTACGAGGTGGAGAAATAGAGGACATGTACTGTATGAGGTAGTAGAGGACATGTACTGTATGAGGTTGAGAAGTAGAGGACATGTTCTGTAAGAGGTAGTAGAGGACATGTACTGTAAGAGGTGGAGAAGTAGAGGACATGTTCTGTAAGAGGTAGTAGAGGACATGTACTGTATGAGGTTGAGAAGTAGAGGACATGTACTGTAAGAGGTGGAGAAGTAGGGGACATGTACTGTAAGAGGTGGAGAAGTAGGGGACATGTACTGTAAGAGGTGGAGAAGTAGAGGACATGTACTGTAAGAGGTAGTAGCGGACATGTACTGTAAGAGGTGGAGAAATAGAGGACATGTACTGTACGAGGTGGAAAAATAGAGGACATATACTGTACGAGGTAGTAGAGGACATGTACTGTAAGAGATGGAGAAGTAGAGGACATGTTCTGTAAGAGGTAGTAGAGGACATGTACTGTAAGAGGTGGAGAAGTAGAGGACATGTTCTGTAAGAGGTAGTAGAGGACATGTACTGTACGAGGTAGTAGAGGACATGTACTGTAAGAGGTAGTAGAGGACATGTACTGTTCGAGGTAGTAGAGGACATGTACTGTAAGAGGGAGTAGAGGACATGTACTGTACGAGGTAGTAGAGGACATGTACAGTAAGAAGGTAGTAGAGGACATGTACTGTCAGAGGTAGTAGAGGACATGTACTGTACGAGGTAGTAGAGGACATGTACTGTAAGAGGTAGTAGAGGACATGTACTGTAAGAGGTAGTAGAGGACATGTACTGTAAGAGGTAGTAGAGGACATGTACTGTAAGAGGTGGAGAAGTAGAGGACATGTACTCTAAGAGGTAGTATAGGACATGTACTGTACGAGGTAGTAGAGGACATGTACTGTAAGAGGTAGTAGAGGACATGTACTGTAAGAGGTAGTAGAGGACATGTACTGTAAGAGGTAGTAGATGACATGTACTCTAAGAGGTAGTAGAGGACATGTACTGTAAGAGGTGGAGAAGTAGGGGACATGTACTGTAAGAGGTGGAGAAGTAGAGGACAAGTTCTGTAAGAGGTAGTAGAGGACATGTACTGTAAGAGGTGGAGAAGTAGAGGACATGTTCTGTAAGATGTAGTACAGACTACTGCAATGCTCTACTTTCCGGCTACCCGGATAAAGCACTAAATAAACTTCAGTTAGTGCTAAATACGGCTGCTAGAATCCTGACTAGAACCAAAAAATGTGATCATATTACTCCAGTGCTAGCCTCTCTACACTGGCTTCCTGTCAAAGCAAGGGCTGATTTCAAGGTTTTACTGCTAACCTACAAAGCATTACATGGGCTTGCTCCTACCTATCTCTCTGATTTGGTCCTGCCGTACATACCTACACGTACGCTACGGTCACAAGACGCAGGCCTCCTAATTGTCCCTAGAATTTTTAAGCAAACAGCTGGAGGCAGGGCTTTCTCCTATAGAGCTCCATTTTTATGGAACGGTCTGCCTACCCATGTCAGAGACGCAAACTCGGTCTCAACCTTTAAGTCTCTACTGAAGACTCATCTCTTCAGTGGGTCATATGATTGAGTGTAGTCTGGCCCAGGAGTGGGAGGGTGAACGGAAAGGCTCTGGAGCAACGAACCGCCCTTGCTGTCTCTGCCTGGCCGGTTCCCCTCTTTCCACTGGGATTCTCTGCCTCTAACCCTATTACAGGGGCTGAGTCACTGGCTTTACTGGGGCTCTCTCATGCCGTCCCTGGAGGGGGTGCGTCACCTGAGTGGGTTGAGTCACTGATGTGGTCATCCTGTCTGGGTTGGCGCCCCCCCCCCCTTGGGTTGTGCCGTGGCGGAGGTCTTTGTGGGCTATACTCAGCCTTGTCTCAGGATGGTAAGTTGGTGGTTGAAGATATCCCTCTAGTGTTGTGGGGGCTGTGCTTTGGCAAAGTGGGTGGGGTTATATCCTTCCTGTTTGGCCCTGTCCGGGGGTGTCCTCGGATGGGGCCACAGTGTCTCCTGACCCCTCCTGTCTCAGCCTCCAGTATTTATGCTGCAGGAGTTTATGTGTCGGGGGGCTAGGGTCAGTTTGTTATATCTGGAGTACTTCTCCTGTCCTATTCGGTGTCCTGTGTGAATCTAAGTGTGCGTTCTCTAATTCTCTCCTTCTCTCTTTCTCTCTCTCGGAGGACCTGAGCCCTAGGAACATGCCCCAGGACTACCTGACATGATGACTCCTTGCTGTCCCCAGTCCACCTGGCTGTGCTGCTGCTCCAGTTTCAACTGACATGAGCCATAGGACCATGCCCCAGGAATACCTGACATGATGACTCCTTGCTGTCCCCAGTCCACCTGACTGTGCTGCTGCTCCAGTTTCAACTGACCTGAGCCATAGGACCATGCCCCAGGAATACCTGACATGATGACTCCTTGCTGTCCCCAGTCCACCTGACTGTGCTGCTGCTCCAGTTTCAACTATTCTGCCTTATTATAATTCGACCATGCTGGTCATTTATGAACATTTGAACATCTTGACCATGTTTTGTTATAATCTCCACCCGGCACAGCCAGAAGAGGACTGGCCACCCCACATAGCCTGGTTCCTCTCTAGGTTTCTTCCTAGGTTTTGGCCTTTCTAGGGAGTTTTTCCTAGCCACCGTGCTTCTACACCTGCATTGCTTGCTGTTTGGGGTTTTAGGCTGGGTTTCTGTACAGCACTTTGAGATATCAGCTGATGTACGAAGGGCTATATAAATAAATTTGATTTGATTTGATTAGTAGAGGACATGTACTGTACGAGGTAGTAGAGGACATGTACTGTAAGAGGTAGTAGAGGACATGTACTCTAAGAGGTAGTAGAGGACATGTACTGTACGAGGTGGAGATATAGAGGACATGTACTGTACGAGGTAGTAGAGGACATGTACTGTAAGAGGTTGTAGAGGACATGTACTGTACGAGGTGGAGAAATAGAGGAAATGTACTGTACGAGGTAGTAGAGGACATGTACTGTAAGAGGTAGTAGCGGACATGGACTGTAAGAGGTGGAGAAATAGAGGACATGTACTGTACGAGGTGGAGAAATAGAGGACATGTACTGTACGAGGTAGTAGAGGACATGTACTGTAAGAGGTGGAGAAGTAGAGGACATGTTCTGTAAGAGGTAGTAGAGGACATGTACTGTAAGAGGTGGAGAAGTAGAGGACATGTTCTGTAAGAGGTAGTAGAGGACATGTACTGTACGAGGTGGAGAAGTAGAGGACATGTACTCTAAGGGGTAGTAGAGGACATGTACTGTAAGAGGTAGTAGAGGACATGTACTGCACAAGGTAGTAGAGGACATGTACTGTAAGAGGTAGTAGAGGACATGTACTGCACGAGGTAGTAGAGGACATGTACTGTAAGAGGTAGTAGAGGACATGTACTGCACGAGGTAGTAGAGGACATGTACTGTAAGAGGTAGTAGAGGACATGTACTGCACGAGGTAGTAGAGGACATGTACTGTAAGAGGTAGTAGAGGACATGTACTGCACGAGGTAGTAGAGGACATGTACTGTAAGAGGTAGTAGAGGACATGTACCCTACGAGGTGGTAGAGGACATGTACTGTACGAAGTAGTAGAGGACATGTACTGTACGAGGTAGTAGAAGACATGTACTGTACGAGGTAGTAGAGGACATGTACTGTACGAGGTAGTAGAGGACATGTACAGTAAGAAGGTAGTAGAGGACATGTACTGTCAGATGTAGTAGAGGACATGTGCTGTAAGAGGTAGTAGAGGACATGTACTGTAAGAGGTAGTAGAGGACATGTACTGTACGAGGTGCAGAAGTAGAGGACATGTACTCTAAGAGGTAGTAGAGGACATGTACTGTAAGAGGTAGTAGAGGACATGTACTGTAAGAGGTAGTAGAGGACATGTACTGTACGAGGTAGTAGAGGATATGTACTGAAAGAGGTGGAGTACTGGGCCCTGTTTAGTTATGATAGAAGGACTACTGGGCCCTGGTTAGATATGATAGAATTACCACTGCGCCCTTTTTGATATGATAGAAGGACTAAAGGCTGCAGACCACTGGGCCCTGGTTAGATATGATAGAAGGACCATTGGGCCCTGGTTAGATATGATAGAAGGACCATTGGGCCCTGGTTAGATATGATAGAAGGACTAAAGGCTGCAGACCACTGGGCCCTGGTTTGATATGATAGAAGGACCACTGGTCCCTGGTTAGATATGATAGAAGGACTAAAGGCTGCAGACCACTGGGCCCTGGTTAGATATGATAGAAGGACCACTGGGCCATGGTTAGATATGATAGAAGGACTAAAGGCTGCAGACCACTGGGCCCTGGTTAGATATGATAGAAGGACCACTGGGCCCTGGTTAGATATGATAGAAGGACTAAAGGCTGCAGACCACTGGGCCCTGGTTAGATATGTTAGAAGGACCACTGTGCCCTGGTTAGATATGATAGAAGGACTAAAGGCTGTAGACCACTGGGCCCTGGTTAGATATGATAGAAGGACTAAAGGCTGCAGACCACTGGGCCCTGGTTAGATATGTTAGAAGGACCACTGTGCCCTGGTTAGATATGATAGAAGGACTAAAGGCTGTAGACCACTGGGCCCTGGTTAGATATGATAGAAGGACTAAAGGCTGCAGACCCCTGGGCCCTGGTTAGATATGATAGAAGGACTATAGGCTGGAGACCACTGGGCCCTGGTTAGATATGATAGAAGGACTAAAGGCTGGAGACCACTGGGCCCTGGTTAGATATGATAGAAGGACTAAAAGCTGGAGACCACTGGGCCCTGGTTAGATATGATAGAAGGACCACTGGGCCCTGGTTAGATATGATAGAAGGACTAAAGGCTGCAGACCACTGGGCCCTGGTTAGATATGTTAGAAAGACCACTGGGCCCTAGTTAGATGTGATAGAAGGACTAAAGGCTGTAGACCACTGGGCCCTGGTTAGATATGATAGAATGACTAAAGGCTGCAGACCACTGGGCCCTGGTTAGATATGATAGAAGGACCACTGGACCCTGGTTAGATATGATAGAAGGATTGAAGGCTGCAGACCACTGGGCCCTGGTTAGATATGATAGAAGGACCACTGGGCCCTGGTTAGATATGTTAGAAGGACCACTGTGCCCTGGTTAGATATGATAGAAGGACTAAAGGCTGTAGACCACTGGGCCCTGGTTAGATATGATAGAAG
Organism: Oncorhynchus clarkii lewisi; assembly: GCF_045791955.1. Lineage (NCBI taxonomy): Eukaryota > Metazoa > Chordata > Actinopteri > Salmoniformes > Salmonidae > Oncorhynchus > Oncorhynchus clarkii. Next base: position 49,863,992 of record NC_092172.1, on the reverse strand, counting down.
GACTAAAGGCTGCAGACCACTCGGCCCTGGTTAGATATGATAGAAGGACTAAAGGCTGCAGACCACTGGGCCCTGTTTAGATATGATAGAAGGACTAAAGGCTGCAGACCATTGGGCCCTGGTTAGATATGATAGAAGGACCACTGGGCCCTGGTTAGATATGATAGAAGGACCACTGGGCCATGGTTAGATATGATAGAAGGACCACTGGGCCCTGGTTAGATATGATAGAAGGACCACTGGGGCCTGGTTAGTTATGATAGAAGAACTAAAGTCTGGAGAGCTGAGGACTGAACCAGGCTGCTCTACCCGGTCCTATCCAGCTGGAAGCCATCTGACTCTGCTGGCCATGACGAGATATTGAAATAGTGGCCCTGGCCACTCTTCATTGAGGTCAACACCCCCCGCTGCTCCATCCATCCACCCTCCCTCCAACAGTCCTCCCTGCAACAGCCTCCCTCCCTCCCCTCTGTCCCCTTTCAGCTGCCAGACTTCTGACTGGGTGAGAGAGAGACTGGAGAGAGAGACAGAGAGAGGTAGAGGGGAGAGGGAGAGAAATATAGAGAGAGAGAGCAAGAGCGAGAGAAAGAGAGAGAGAGAGAAAGATAAAGAGGAAGAGAGAGAGAATCTACACTTCTGTGTCTGGGGCAAAGCAGGGACACCATACAGACAGACAGTGGGTTTGTCCTTGGACTCTGGACCCCAGTTATGGCTGGTTGGAGAGATAGGAGATAGATAGATCTGTGCCCAGTAAAAAGTGCTGATGTATGGTCTACTCAACACAGCCTCCTGCCCTGCCCCCTCCTCCCCAGCACCTCTACCCTGCTACCCTGTCAAGCATCTGCCGAGTCCCCAAGCCAGAGACTAAGCATGTCTGGAGTCTGGTGTGCATATCATAAATCAAATCAACGTTTCAAATAAAAATGCTTGCTTTCCTAACAATGCAGTTAGACATATAGAAAAATTATAGAAAGATAATAACACAAGGAATAAATACACAATGAGTAACGATAACTAGGCTTAGTCTCCCGCTCCTTTGAAAGGGGCAGCTCTAGCCTTTAGCTCAGTGCAGATGTTGCCTGTAATCCAGGGCTTCTGGTTGGGATATGTACGTACGGTCACTGGTGTGGATTATGTTGTCGATGCACTTATTATTGAAGCCGGTGACTGATGTTGGTAAACACCTCAATGTTATCGGCAGAATCCCGGAACGTATTCCAGTTAGTGTTGGCGAAACAGTCCTTAACTTTACCTGAGGCTGTTGTTAACAAAGAGACACCCCCCCTCCCCCTTAACCTTACCTGAGGCTGTTGTTAACAAAGTGACACCCCCCCTCTCCCTTAACCTTACCTGAGGCTGTTGTTAACAAAGAGACACCCCCCTCCCCATTAACCTTACCTGAGGCTGTTGTTAACAAAGAGACACCCCCCTCCCCCTTAACCTTACCTGAGGCTGTTGTTCACAAAGAGACACCCCCCCTCCCCCTTAACCTTACCTGAGGCTGTTGTTAACAAAGAGACACCCCCCCTCCCCCTTAACCTTACCTGAGGCTGTTGTTAACAGAGACACCCCCCCTCCCCCTTAACCTTACCTGAGGCTGTTGTTAACAAAGAGACCCCTCCCTCCCCCCTTAACCTTACCTGAAGCTGTTGTTAACAAAGAGACACCCCCCTCCCCCTTAACCTTACCCGAGGCTGTTGTTAACAAAGAGACACCCCCCCACCCCCCTAACCTTACCTGAGGCTGTTGTTAACAAAGAGACACCCCCCCTCCCCCTTAACCTTACCTGAGGCTGTTGTTAACAAAGAGACACCCCCCCTCCCCCTTAAACTTACCTGAGGTTGTTGTCAACAAAGAGATATACCCCCCTCCCCCTTAACCTTACCTGAGGCTGTTGTTAACAAAGAGACACCCCCCTCCCCCTTAACCTTACCTGAGGCTGTTGTTAACAAAGAGACACCCCCCCTCCCCCTTAACCTTACCTGAGGCTGTTGTTAACAAAGTGACACCCCCCCCTCCCCCTTAACCTTACCTGAGGCTGTTGTTAACAAAGAGACACCCCCCTCCCCCTTAACCTTACCTGAGGCTGTTGTTAACAAAGAGACACCCCCATCCCCCTTAACCTTACCTGAGGCTGTTGTTAACAAAGAGACCCCTCCCTCCCCCCTTAACCTTACCTGAGGCTGTTGTTAACAAAGAGACACCCCCCTCCCCCCTTAACCTTACCTGAGGCTGTTGTTAACAGAGACACCCCCCCTCCCCCCTTAACCTTACCTGAGGCTGTTGTTAACAAAGAGACACCCCCCTCCCCCCTTAACCTTACCTGGGGCTGTTGTTAACAAAGAGACACCCCCCTCCCCCCTTAACCTTACCTGAGGCTGTTGTTAACAGAGACACCCCCCTCCCCCTTAACCTTACCTGAGGCTGTTGTTAACAGAGACACCCCCCTCCCCCTTAACCTTACCTGAGGCTGTTGTTAACAAAGAGACACCCCCCTCCCCCTTTAACCTTACCTGAGGCTGTTGTTAACAAAGAGACACCCCCCCTCCCCCTTAACCTTACCTGAGGCTGTTGTTAACAAAGAGACACCCCCATCCCCCTTAACCTTACCTGAGGCTGTTGTTAACAAAGAGACACCCCCCTCCCCCTTAACCTTACCTGAAGCTGTTGTTAACAAAGAGACACCCCCCTCCCCCCTTAACCTTACCTGAGGCTGTTGTTAACAAAGAGACACCCCATCCCCCTTAACCTTACCTGAGGCTGTTGTTAACAAAGAGACACCCCCCCTCCCCCTTAACCTTACCTGAGGCTGTTGTTAACAAAGAGACCCCTCCCTCCCCCCTTAACCTTACCTTAGGCTGTTGTTAACAGAGACACCCCCCCTCCCCCCTTAACCTTACCTGAGGCTGTTGTTAACAGAGACACCCCCCCTCCCCCCTTAACCTTACCTGAGGCTGTTGTTAACAGAGACACCCCCCCTCCCCCCTTAACCTTACCTGAGGCTGTTGTTAACAAAGAGACACCCCCCTCCCCCCTTAACCTTACCTGAGGCTGTTGTTAACAGAGACACCCCCCTCCCCCTTAACCTTACCTGAGGCTGTTGTTAACAGAGACACCCCCCTCCCCCTTAACCTTACCTGAGGCTGTTGTTAACAAAGAGACACCCCCCTCCCCCTTTAACCTTACCTGAGGCTGTTGTTAACAAAGAGACACCCCCCCTCCCCCTTAACCTTACCTGAGGCTGTTGTTAACAAAGAGACACCCCCATCCCCCTTAACCTTACCTGAGGCTGTTGTTAACAAAGAGACACCCCCCTCCCCCTTAACCTTACCTGAAGCTGTTGTTAACAAAGAGACACCCCCCTCCCCCCTTAACCTTACCTGAGGCTGTTGTTAACAAAGAGACACCCCATCCCCCTTAACCTTACCTGAGGCTGTTGTTAACAAAGAGACACCCCCCCTCCCCCTTAACCTTACCTGAGGCTGTTGTTAACAAAGAGACCCCTCCCTCCCCCCTTAACCTTACCTGAGGCTGTTGTTAACAGAGACACCCCCCCTCCCCCCTTAACCTTACCTGAGGCTGTTGTTAACAGAGACACCCCCCCTCCCCCCTTAACCTTACCTGAGGCTGTTGTTAACAGAGACACCCCCCCTCCCCCCTTAACCTTACCTGAGGCTGCCATCCGGTCTTGACCTCCTATCATGGAAAAACAAGCCAGATATATATTATCATGTCCTTTGTTTAGCTACGAATCTAAAGAAACATAGAATATTACAGTTCTTCAGGTCCCGTTGATAGAATAGTCTGGAAGGGAGCTGGTCCAGTTCTTCAGGTCCCGTTGATAGAATAGTCTGGAAGGGAGCTGGTCCAGTTCTTCAGGTCCCGTTGATAGAATAGTCTGGAAGGGAGCTGGTCCAGTTCTTCAGGTCCCGTTGATAGAATAGTCTGGAAGGGAGCTGGTCCAGTTCTATTCAGGTCCCGTTGATAGAATAGTCTGGAAGGGAGCTGGTCCAGTTCTTCAGGTCCCGTTGATAGAATAGTCTGGAAGGGAGCTGGTCCAGTTCTTCAGGTCCCGTTGATAGAATAGTCTGGAAGGGAGCTGGTCCAGTTCTATTCAGGTCCCGTTGATAGAATAGTCTGGAAGGTAGCTGGTCCAGTTCTATTCAGGTCCCGTTGATAGAATAGTCTGGAAGGGAGCTGGTCCAGTTCTTCAGGTCCCGTTGATAGAATAGTCTGGAAGGGAGCTGGTCCAGTTCTTCAGGTCCCGTTGATAGAATAGTCTGGAAGGGAGCTGGTCCAGTTCTTCAGGTCCCGTTGATAGAATAGTCTGGAAGGGAGCTGGTCCAGTTCTTCAGGTCCCATTGATAGAATAGTCTGGAAGGGAGCTGGTCCAGTTCTTCAGGTCCCGTTGATAGAATAGTCTGGAAGGGAGCTGGTCCAGTTCTTCAGGTCCCGTTGATAGAATAGTCTGGAAGGTAGCTGGTCCAGTTCTTCAGGTCCCGTTGATAGAATAGTCTGGAAGGGAGCTGGTCCAGTTCTTCAGGTCCCGTTGATAGAATAGTCTGGAAGGGAGCTGGTCCAGTTCTTCAGGTCCCGTTGATAGAATAGTCTGGAAGGGAGCTGGTCCAGTTCTATTCAGGTCCCGTTGATAGAATAGTCTGGAAGGGAGCTGGTCCAGTTCTATTCAGGTCCCGTTGATAGAATAGTCTGGAAGGGAGCTGGTCCAGTTCTATTCAGGTCCCGTTGATAGAATAGTCTGGAAGGGAGCTGGTCCAGTTCTATTCAGGTTCCGTTGATAGAATAGTCTGGAAGGGAGCTGGTCCAGTTCTATTCAGGTTCAGTTGATAGAATAGTCTGGAAGGGAGCTGGTCCAGTTCTATTCAGGTCCCGTTGATAGAATAGCCTGGAAGGGAGCTGGTCCAGTTCTATTCAGGTCCCATTGATAGAATAGTCTGGAAGAGAGCTGGTCCAGTTCTATTCAGGTCCCGTTGATAGAATAGTCTGGAAGGGAGCTGGTCCAGTTCTATTCAGGTCCCGTTGATAGAATAGTCTGGAAGGGTGCTCTCTACTAGTTCTATATTATTTAACAATGTCCTTAGAATTATTTATTATTATTATTATTTATTTTTTTATCAAGGATGGCAGTCATTGGGGACTTAAGTCAGGCTTTCTGGGAACGTGTTTTCACTTGTTTTGAGGAATAACTCTAAGTCTTCGACAAGAAGGACCAGGTGTCACAATGGACCAATAGGACACCGTTCTGTAGCATGTCCAGTGGACCAACAGGACCCTGTTCTGTAGCATGTCCAGTGGACCCTGTTCTGTAGCATGTCCACTGGACCAATAGGACGTGTTCTGTCGCATGTCCAGTGGACCAATAGGACCCTGTTCTGTAGCGTGTCCAGTGGATACACTCTGACACCGTCACACAGACACACACACACGCACGCACGCACGCACGCACGCACACACACACACACACACACACACACACACACACACACACACACACACACACACACACACACTGCCAAAGAATCAGCCCAGGCCCAGGGTTCTGTGATAAACCACATTAGTCTCCACTAGTCCTTCAGACAATATTTAACCTGAGCAAACAGACGCTGGGGAAACCCAGAGGTTCTGTCCCAAATGGAACCCTACTACCGACATAGTGCACGACTTTACACCAGAGCTCTGGTCAGAAGTAGTGCACAGTATAGGGAATAGGGTGCCATTTTGGAAGGCAGGCAGAGAGACAGACGGAGAGGCTCTATCCAGGGCCATTATTAGACCCCTCTGTCTAGATATTGGACAACAGCTACATATTAACACAGTAGTAGACAGGGAACTTCCACAGTAATGACCTGAATGTATAATACAATAGATTACCAATCAGAGAAACAATGACCTCTCATTACCTCTCCATCCTATCAACATCCCTACAGGGAGATAGAGCCTGATACAGATTACACCAGGGGTCTCTTCATGACTACTCAATCCTATCAACGCCCCCTACAGGGAGATAGAGCCTGATACAGATTACACCAGGGGTCTCTTCATTACCTCTCTATCCTATCAACGCCCCCTACAGAGAGATAGAGCCTGATACAGATTACACCAGGGGTCTCTTCATTACCTCTCTATCCTATCAACGCCCCCTACAGAGAGATATAGCCTGATACAGATTACACCAGGGGTCTTTTCATTACCTCTCTATCCTATCAACGTCCCTACAGGGAGATAGATCCTGCTCTTCATTACCTCTCCATCCTATCAATGTCCCCTACAGGGAGATAGAGCCTGATACAGATTACACCAGGGGTCTCTTCATTACCTCTCTATCCTATCAACGTCCCGTACAGAGAGATAGAGCCTGATACAGATTACACCAGGGGTCTCTTCATTACCTCTCTATCCTATCAACGTCCCCTACAGGGAGATAGAGCCTGATACAGATTACACCAGGGGTCTCTTCATTATCTCTCTATCCTATCAAAGTCCCGTACAGAGAGATAGAGCCTGATACAGATTACACCAGGGGTCTCTTCATTACCTCTTCCATCCTACCAACAATGCGTTGGGCCAGTAAAAGAAAGGTTGCTAGTTTGAATCCCGCAGCCAACATGGTGAGAAATCTGTCGATGTGCACTTTAGCAAGGCACCTAACCCGTATTGCTCCAGGGGCACTGGACAACGGTGACCCTGGCCGTGACCCCAATCTCAGGGGGAGTTGGTATATGCAAGAAACTCACACGTGTGAAATTCACACGTCATAGGACAAATGTAAGCACCCATCAAAGTATAGTTTTCTGTACCTTCCTGGGTACAGCTCTCAAACAGTAAATAGTGGTAGCTGGACTGGTAGATAGTGGTAGCTGGATGGTAGATAGTGGTAGGTGGACTGGTAGATAGTGGTAGCTGGGATGGTAGATAGTGGTAGCTGGGATGGTAGATAGCGGTAGCTGGATGGTAGGTAGTGGTAGCTGGATGGTAGATAGTGTTATCTGGGGTGGTAGATAGTGGTAGCTGGGATGGTAGATAGTGTTATCTGGGATGGTAGGTAGTGATAGCTGGATGGTATGTAGTGGTAGCTGGATGGTAGATAGTGTTATCTGGGGTGGTAGATAGTGGTAGCTGGGATGGTAGATAGTGGTATCTGGGATGGTAGATAGTGGTATCTGGGATGGTAGATAGTGGTATCTGGATGGTACATAGTGGTATCTAGGATGGTAGATAGTGGTAGCTGGATGGTAGGTAGTGGTAGCTGGATGGTACATAGTGGTAGCTGGATGGTAGATAGTGGTATCTGGATAGTAGATAGTGGTAGCTGGATGGTATATAGTGGTATCTGGGATGGTAGATAGTGGTATCTGGGATGGTAGATAGTGGTAGCTGGATGGTAGATAGTGGTATCTGGGATGGTAGATAGTGGTATCTGGATGGTACATGGTGGTATCTCGGGTGGTAGATAGTGGTATCTGGACTGGTAGATAGTGGTATCTGGGATGGTAGATTGTGGTAGCTGGATGGTACATAGTGGTATCTGGGATGGTAGATTGTGGTAGCTGGATGGTACATAGTGGTATCTGGGATGGTAGATGGTGGTAGCTGGATGGTACATAGTGGTATCTGGGATGGTAGATAGTGGTAGCTGGATGGTAGACATCCATCTCCCTCCATCTCCCCCACCCCCCCCATCTCCCTCCATCCCCCTCCATCTCCCTCCATCTCCATCCATCTCCATCCATCTCCCTCCATCTCCATCCATCTCCATCCATCTCCCCCACCCCCTCCATCTCCCTCCATCTTCCCCACCTCCTCCATCTCCTTCCATCTCCCCCACCCCCTCCATCTCCCTACATCTCCCTCCATCCCCCTCCATCTCCATCCATCTCCCTCCATCTCCCTCCATCCCCATACATCTCCATCCATCTCCCTCCATCTCCATCCATCTCCATCCATCTCCCTCCATCTCCCTCCATCCCCATCCATCTCCATCCATCTCCCTCCATTTCCCTCCATCTCCCTCCATCTCCCCCACCCCTCCATCTCCCCCACCCCCTCCATCTCCCCCACCCCCTCCATCTCCCTCCATCTCCATCCATCTCCCTCCATCTTCCTCCATCTCCCCCACCCCCTCCATCTCCCTCCATCTCCCCCACCCCCTCCATCTCCATCCATCTCCCTCCATCTCCCCCACCCCCTCCATCTCCATCCATCTCCCTCCATCTCCATCCATCTCCCTCCATCTCCCTCCATCTCCATCCATCTCCCTCCATCTCCCTCCATCTCCCTCCATCCCCATCCATCTCCATCCATCTCCATCCATCTCCCTCCATCTCCCTCCATCTCCCCCACCCCCTCCATCTCCATCCATCTCCCTCCATCTCCCTCTATTTATTCTGACTTACACTACATGTTCAGTACCAACAACCGTCCCCTAACCTTGGCCCTACAGGCTGGGGTTCTGTGGGCAGAGGGCAACCGGGTTGATTTGGTTGTTTACTGACTCCCACCTGTACAGGGAAGGACTGTTCAGTTGATGCGATCGCCAAAGGGGCACAGTCACCATGACAACCAGTACACAATCCAGAAGCATGAATGTACCCCAACTGGATTAAAGCCAGAGATAATGCATCAATCTGTCCACACACACCATCTCAACACAGTGCGTTGGGATCTCTTGACTAAAAACAAGATATTTCTCCCAACTGATGGTGTGTCAAAGAACCGATAGTGAACAGCTAAAGGCAGTATAACACGTGTAATCTCTAGTCGTATAAAAGACGTTGACTCGGTATCTTTCCTCATCAGTTGAATGACTGCGCGAGTATTGTCCGCATCCCAAATGACACCCTTTTCCCCTATATAGTGCACTACTTCTGAAGCAGCCTATCTCTTCCATAAGGGGGAATACTAGAGTTACTATACTAGACTAGACCATACTAGAGTTTGCTACTTCTGTCATAATCAGGTCTGTCTCTGCCAGACACACAGGAACAATTGTATCAGAGTGATGGATATCTGATGCCTGGTTGTGCTCTGCTGTGACCTCTCTCTATATATATATTCTCTCTCTCTCTCTCTCTCTCTCTCTCTCTCTCTCTCTCTCTCTGTCTCTGTCTCTCTGTCTCTGTCTCTGTCTCTGTCTCTCTCTGTCTCTGTCTCTGTCTCTCTCTCTCTCTCTCTCTCTCTCTCTCTCTGTCTCTGTCTCTCTCTCTCTGTCTCTGTCTCTCTCTGTCTCTGTCTCTGTCTCTCTCTCTCTCTCTCTCTATTTCTCTCTCTCTCTCTCTCTCTCTATCCCTCTATCTCACTCTCTCTCTCGTTCTCTCTCCCTCTCTGTCTCTCTCTGTCTGTCTCCCCCTCCTTGTCTTCTTTTATCTGCTGTGACCTCTAACCCATACATGTGGAAACCATGTCCGTGTGTTTTGGAAGCCGTCTGTGTTTCATCCCTGCACTGGGTCCCTCTGAAGGCCGTTTGGTGCTTCTTTAAGGAGTCTATCCACATTAACGACCAGTCAGTCGACCATTAGGGATTAACCTAAACCCCTGTGATGTGGATCAAATCACATCAAATAAAAATACAGTTTAATTTGTCACGTGTGTAGACCTTACAGTGAAATTCTTACTTACAAGCCCTTAACCAACAAAGCTACAAGAAGTTAAGGGAAAAAATAGATAAGTAAAAAATAAAAATAGAAAATAAAAGTAAGAAATAATTAAACAGCAGCAGTAAAATTACAATAGCGAGGCTATATACAAGGGGACACCGGTTAGTCGAGGTAATGGAGGTAATATGTACAGTATAGTAAAGTATTGTAAAGTATTCGGCCCCCTTGAACTTTGCCACCTTTTGCCACATTTCAGGCTTCAAACATAAAGATATAAAACTGTATTTTTTTGTGAAGAATCAACAACAAGTGGGACACAATCATGAAGTGGAACGACATTTATTGGATATTTCAAACTTTTTTAACAAATCAAAAACTGAAAAATTGGGCGTGCAAAATTATTCAGCCCCCTTAAGTTAATACTTTGTAGCGCCACCTTTTGCTGCGATTACAGCTGTAAGTCGCTTGGGGTATGTCTCTATCAGTTTTGCACATCGAGAGACTGAATTTTTTTTCCCATTCCTCCTTGCAAAACAGCTCGAGCTCAGTGAGGTTGGATGGAGAGCATTTGTGAACAGCAGTTTTCAGTTCTTTCCACAGATTCTCGATTGGATTCAGGTCTGGACTTTGACTTGGCCATTCTAACACCTGGATATGTTTATTTTTGAACCATTCCATTGTAGATTTTGCTTTATGTTTTGGATCATTGTCTTGTTGGAAGACAAATCTCCGTCCCAGTCTCAGGTCTTTTGCAGACTCCATCAGGTTTTCTTCCAGAATGGTCCTGTATTTGGCTCCATCCATCTTCCCATCAATTTTAACCATCTTCCCTGTCGCTGCTGAAGAAAAGCAGGCCCAAACCATGATGCTGCCACCACCATGTTTGACAGTGGGCATGGTGTGTTCAGGGTGATGAGCTGTGTTGCTTTTACGCCAAACATAACGTTTTGCATTGTTGCCAAAAAGTTCAATTTTGGTTTCATCTGACCAGAGCACCTTCTTCCACATGTTTGGTGTGTCTCCCAGGTGGCTTGTGGCAAACTTTAAACAACACTTTTTATGGATATCTTTAAGAAATGTCTTTCTTCTTGCCACTCTTCCATAAAGGCCAGATTTGTGCAATATGCGACTGATTGTTGTCCTATGGACAGAGTCTCCCACCTCAGCTGTAGATCTCTGCAGTTCATCCAGAGTGATCATGGGCCTCTTGGCTGCATCTCTGATCAGTCTTCTCCTTGTATGAGCTGAAAGTTTAGAGGGACGGCCAGGTCTTGGTAGATTTGCAGTGGTCTGATACTCCTTCCATTTCAATATTATCGCTTGCACTGTGCTCCTTGGGATGTTTAAAGCTTGGGAAATCTTTTTGTATCCAAATCCGGCTTTAAACTTCTTCACAACAGTATCTCGGACCTGCCTGGTGTGTTCCTTGTTCTTCATGATGCTCTCTGCGCTTTTAACGGACTATCACAGTGCAGGTGCATTTATACGGAGACTTGATTACACACAGGTGGATTGTATTTATCATCATTAGTCATTTAGGTCAACATTGGATCATTCAGAGATCCTCACTGAACTTCTGGAGAGAGTTTGCTGCACTGAAAGTAAAGGGGCTGAATAATTTTGCACGCCCAATTTTTCAGTTTTTGATTTGTTAAAAAAGTTTGAAATATCCAATAAATGTCGTTCCACTTCATGATTGTGTCCCACTTGTTGTTGATTCTTCACAAAAAAATACAGTTTTATATCTTTATGTTTGAAGCCTGAAATGTGGCAAAAGGTCGCAAAGTTCAAGGGGGCCGAATACTTTCGCAAGGCACTGTACATGTAGGTAGAGTTAAAGTGACTATGTATAGATAATAAACAGAGAGTAGCAGCAGTGTAAAAGAGGGGTCTGGGTAGCCATTTGATTAGCTGTTTAGGAGTCTAATGGCTTGTGGGTAGAAGCTGTTTTAGATGCCTCTTGGACCTAGACTTGGCGCTCCGGCACCGCTTGCCGTGCGGTAGTAGAAGGGAGCTCTTCCACTCTGTGTATTATATGCACAGCATTATGGGTATTATAGCACGTTAGTGGGCCTTATGGGTATTATAGCACGTTAGTGGGCCTTTTCAGTGTATTTGGCCTGTTAAGAGAATTAGTCATTTCTAGTTGGTCCCGCCTTAGATGGCGTCAGAGCATGTTACTATGGATATTGTATTAGGTCCCACCCTTTCCGGGGTCCTTATAGGTCATATTCTTTCAGTTTAGTCATTCATAAAGACCTAAGCTGTGTTCGAATACTCATACTAATTTACTGTATACTACATACGTAATGAGTACTTACTACATACTATACACTATTAGTTAATTTTAGTATACTGTAAACGAACAGTATGCTTTCAGTTGAGCGTTCTAGCTCTTCGCCTGTCTACCGGAAGTTGATGCTGTTGCTATGCAACCTCTTGCTAGCTAGTTAGCATTACAAGCTACTAGCTAGACATTTTACGACTTTGGGTGTGTTCTTAAATTCAATATGGAGTGCCAAAGTGCGGTTGTAAATTCAGAGCGTTGTCAGATTGTCAGTTTGTAAATTCAGAGCGTTGTCAGATTGTCTGTAGTGTTTCTCGGAGCACACACTGGACGCTCGGGCCGCGGAGTAGGGATGATTTGAGCATTCTGACCTCACAACGGCAGTCAAGCACCCAAGCTAACGTTGGCAAGCTTGCTAGCTACTTCATTACACAAATGAGAGAATACCTCACTCTGACCCTTTACTCTCCCTAGCAGAGCTAGTTAATTAATATGTTTGATGTACAGTGCCTTGCGAAAGTATTCACCCCCCTTGGGATTTTTCCTATTTTGTTGCCTTACAACCTGGAATTAAAATAGAGGTTTGGAAGGTTTGTATCATTTGATTTACACAACATGCCTACCACTTTGAAGATGCAAAATATTTTTTATTGTGAAACGAAGAAGAAATAAGACTTGAGTTTGCATAACTATTCACCCCCCCCCAAAAGTCAATACTTTGTAGAGCCACCTTTTGCAGAAATTACAGCTGCATGTCTCTTGGGGTATGTCTCTATAAGCTTGGCACATCTAGCCACTGGGATTTTTGCCCATTCTTCAAGACAAAACTGCTCCAGCTCCTTCAAGTTGGATGGGTTCCGCTGGTGTGCAGCAATCTTTAAGTCATACCACAGATTCTCAATTGGATTGAGGTCTGGGCTTTGACTAGGCCATTCCAATACATTTAAAATGTCTCCCCTTAAACCACTCGAATGTTGCTTTAGCAGTATGCTTAGGGTCATTCAACCTGCTGGAAGGTGAACCTCCGTCCCAGTCTCAAATCTCTGGAAGACTGAAAAAGTTTCCCTCAAGAATTTTCCTGTATTTAGCGCCATCCATCATTCCTTCAATTCTGACCAGTTTCCCAGTCACTGCTGATGAAAAACATCCCCACAGCATGATGCTGCCACCACCATGCTTCACTGTGGGGATGGCGTTATCGGGGTGATGGAAGGCGTTGGGTTTGCGCCAGACATAACATTTTCCTTGATGGCCAAAAAGCTACATTTTAGTCTCAACTGACCAGAGTACCTCCTTCCATATGTTTGGGAAGCCTTTTTGCAAACACCAAATATAATTGTTTATTTTTCTCTTTAAGCAATGCCTTTTTTCTGGCCAGTCTTCCATAAAGCCCAGCTCTGTGGAGTGTATGGCTTAAAGTGGTGCTATGGACAGATACTCTTCATGGTGTCATTTGCTTGGTGGTGCCCCTTGCTTAGTGGTGTTGCAGACTCTGGGGCCTTTCAGAACAGATATACTGACATCATGTGACAGATCATGTGACACTTAGATTGCACACAGGTGGACTTTATGTAACTAATTATGTGACTTCTGAAGGTAATTGGTGGCACCAGATCTTATTTAGGTGCTTCATAGCAAAATATTCCGTTCTCTGTTTTTATTATTTTTGAATTTTTGAAGTAAGTTATTTTTTTCATTTCATTTCACCAATTTGGACTATTTTGTGTTTGTTGCATAAGTAGCCAACTAAAGTTAGGTAGCTAGTGTAACAGGGTTATATTGGTGATTCTCCTTGCCACTTTATTGTTAAGCCAATGAGTTTTTGGTTTGAGTTTGTCTTGCCTTCACCTACTCAACATGACATCTTATTGGCTGGTTTGCGTAGCTTGCTTACGAGGGGGGATGTTCCAGTTAGAATCGTCCCAGTGAACAAGCACCAAACCCGCTGTAAGTTGTTGGTTGCAAAGCACTGTACGTCAAAAGTGATTTTTATACCCCCAAGTGATGATTTAAATGTACAATTTATATACATTTGTTTGTAAATGTTATTCGAATAAGATGCAGCGTTTTTTGAAGAATATTTGTTATGCATTTAGTTCTAGAGAATTCCCGGCTAATATTAGCTAACAACTTACTGTGTCTGGTGGGGGGGTTGGTATATTTTGTACAGTGCGTGAGTGTGTCTGGTGGGGGGGTTGGTATAGTTTGTACAGTGTGTGAGTGTGTCTGGTGGGGGGGTTGGTATAGTTTGTACATTGCATGACGTGCAATTTTGTGCTGTTCCTATCAGAGTAAATCTCCATGACTGGTGCTACAGGTTGGAGTTCATGTCGATGACTGATTGTACACAACGCAAGCAGAGTACTGTTACACTAGCTAACATACCGGCACATACAGTTGAAGTCGGAGGTTTACATACACCTTAGCTAAATACATTTAAACTCAGTTTTTCACAATTCCTGATATTTAATCCTAGTAAAAATGCCCTGTCTTTCGGTCAGTTAGGGTCACCACTTTATTTTAAGAATGTGAAATGTCAGAATAATAGTAGAGAGAATGATTTATTTCAGCTTTTATTCCCAGTGGGTCAGAAGTTTACATACACTCAATTAGTATTTGGTAGCATTGCCTTTAAATTGTTTAACTTGTGTCAAATGTTTTGGGTAGCCTTCCAAAAGCTTCCCACAATAAGTTTGGTGAATTCTGGTCCATTCCTCCTGACAGAGCTGGTGTAACTGAGTCAGGTTTGTAGGCCTCCTTGCTCACATACGCTTTTTCAGTTCTGCCCTCAAATGTTCTATAGGATTGAGGTTAGGGCTTTGTGATGGCCACTCCACTACCTTGACTTTGTAGATCTTAAGCCATTTTGCTACAACTTTAGAAGTATGCTTGGGGTCATTGTCCATTTGGAAAACCCATTTGCGACCAAGCTTTAACTTCCTAACAAATTGTCCTCCCTCATGAAGTCATCTTTTTTGTGAAGTGCACCAGTCCATCCTGCAGCAAAGCACCGCCACAACATGATGCTGCCACCCCCGTGCTTCACGGTTGGGATGGTGTTCTTCGGCTCGCAAGCCTCCCCCTTTTTCTTTATGGCCAAACAGTTCTATTTTTGTTTCATCAGACCAGAGGACATTTCTCCAAAAAAGTACAATATTTTTCCCCATGTGCAGTTGCAAACCGTAGTCTGGCTTTTTTATGGCGGTTTTGGGGCAGTGGCTTCTTCCTTGGTACATACATACTATATACTCAATTCACCTCACAAATAGTACAGTTAGTACTGTTAGTATGAGTATTCTAACACAGCTCTAGTCATTAATGCGTTACTACTGCCACCTAGTGGTGATATAGACCTTTATATCAAGTAACATGGTCTGTCACCTAGTGGTGATATAGACATTAATATGTAGTAACATGGTCTGCCACCTAGTGGTGATATAGACATTAATATGTAGTAACATGGTCTGCCACCTAGTGGTGATATAGACATTCATATGTAGTAACATGGTCTGCCACCTAGTGGTGATATAGACATTCATATGTAGTAACATGGTCTGCCACCTAGTGGTGATATAGACATTAATATGTAGTAACATGGTCTGCTACCTAGTGGTGATATAGACATTCATATGTAGTAACATGGTCTGCCACCTAGTGGTGATATAGACATTAATATGTAGTAACATGGTCTGCCACCTAGTGGTGATATAGCCTTTTAATATCTAGTAACATGGTCTGCCATCTAGTGGTGATATAGACATTAATATGTAGTAACATGGTCTGCCACCTAGTGGTGATATAGACATTAATATCTAGTAACATGGTCTGCCATCTAGTGGTGATATAGACATTCATATGTAGTAACATGGTCTGCCACCTAGTGGTGATATAGACATTAATATGTAGTAACATGGTCTGCCACCTATTGGTGATATAGACATGAATTAATATGTAGTAACATGGTCTGCCACCTAGTGGTGATATAGACATGAATTAATATGTAGTAACATGGTCTGCCATCTAGTGGTGATATAGACATTAATATGTAGTAACATGGTCTGCCACCTATTGGTGATATAGACATGAATTAATATGTAGTAACATGGTCTGCCATCTAGTGGTGATATAGACATTAATATGTAGTAACATGGTCTGCCATCTAGTGGTGATATAGACATTAATTAATATGTAGTAACATGGTCTGCCACCTAGTGGTGATATAGACATTAATATGTAGTAACATGGTCTGCCACCTAGTGGTGATATAGACATTAATATGTAGTAACATGGTCTGCCACCTATTGGTGATGTAGACATTAATTAATATGTAGTAACATGGTCTGCCATCTAGTGGTGATATAGACATTATTTAATATGTAGTAACATGGTCTGCCATCTAGTGGTGATATAGACATTAATTAATATGTAGTAACATGGTCTGCCATCTAGTGGTGATATAGACATTAATTAATATGTAGTAACCTAGAAGGCCAGCACCTCTTCACTGTTGACGTTGAGACTGGTGTTTTGCGGGTACTATTTAACAAAGCTGCCAGTTGAGGACTTGTGAGGCGTCTGTTTCACAAACTAGACACTCTAATGTTCTTGACCTCTTGCTCAGTTGTGCACCGGGGCCTCCCACTCCTCTTTCTATTCTGGTTATGGCCAGTCTCCTCTGTTCTGTGAAGGGAGTAGTACACAGCGTTGTACGAGATCTTCAGTTTCTTGGCAATTTCTCGCATGGAATTTCTCAGAACAAGAATAAACTGACAAGTTTTTTTGGCCATTTTGAGCCTGTAATCGAACCTACAAATGCTCCAGATACTCAACTAGTCTAAAGGTCACAGGAGTGATGGTTGCTGATAATGAGCCTCTGTACGCCTATGTAGATATTCCATTACAAAAATCAGCCGTTTCCAGCTACAATAGTCATTTACAACATTAACAATGTCTACACTGTATTTCTGATCAATTTGATGTTATTTTAATTTGACCCCCCTAAAAAATGTTATTTTCTTTCAAAAACAAGGGCATTTCCATGTCCCCCCAAACTGTTTCACCGGTAGATTACTTCCCGTTCATGTTTTTAATACTGATACTGGGGACCTACAGACGAGTCCCAGAGGAAACAGTTCGGATGCTACAGATGGGTTTTTTCTTCGAGAGAAGACCGATTTTCGGGCTTGTCTCATGTTCTGAGAAACACCGCTCTCTAGCTCTGCCACCTTTCACCGCGCTAATGGGGAAGGGCGATAATCAGGGCGCCCAGAGGTCAGGGCCCCTGGAGGTCAGGGCCCCCGGAGGTCAGGGCTCCCGGAGGTCAGGGCTCCCGGAGGTCAGGGTTCCCGGAGGTCAGGGTCCCCGGAGGTCAGGGTCCCCGGAGGTCAGGGTCCCCGGAGGTCAGGGTCCCCGGAGGTCAGGGCTCCCGGAGGTCAGGGCTCCCGGAGGTCAGGGCGCCCGGAGGTCAGGGCGCCCGGAGGTCAGGGTCCCTGGGCGCGTGCTCTGCGTGCCTGGTCAGTATTCTGGCATGATTACTACAAGTTTAGGTAGCAGGCTAGATTAATTTACCAATCTAATAATGCCTAGCTGACATGGCTAATGTAGTGCCTGTCACTGGTAGCAGGCTAGATTAATTTACCAATCTAATAATGCCTAGCTGACATGGCTAATGTAGTTCCTGTCACTGGTAGCAGGCTAGATTAATTTACCAATCTAATAATGCCTAGCTGACATGGCTAATGTAGTGTCTGTCACTGGTAGCAGGCTAGATTAATTTACCAATCTAATAATGCCTAGCTGACATGGCTAATGTAGTGCCTGTCACTGGTAGCAGGCTAGATTAATTTACCAATCTAATAATGCAGTTAATAATAATAATCTAATAATTCCCCATAGGGCTCTGGCACTCTATTCCCCGTAGGGCTCTGGCACTCTATTCCACATAGGGCTCTGGCACTCTATTCCCCACAGGGCTCTGGCACTCTATTCCCCACAGGGCTCTGGCACTCTATTCCACATAGGGCTCTGGCACTCTATTCCCCGTAGAGCTCTGGCACTCTATTCCACATAGGGCTCCGGCACTCTATTCCACATAGGGCTCTGGCACTCTATTCCCCGTAGGGCTCTGGCACTCTATTCCCCATAGGGCTCTGGCACTCTATGCACTAGATAGGGAATAGGGTGCCATGTAGTGCACTAAATAGGCAATAGAGTGCCATGTAGTGCACTATATAGGGAATAGGGTGTCATGTAGGGCACTATATAGGGAATAAGGTGCCATGTAGTGCACTATATAGGGAATAGGGTGCCATTGGGGACTTTAATTCTGACTCACCTGGTGAGAGATGCTGTAAACTCTCCCTGATGGGGTGATGATGTCATAATGAGACACAGAACAGGTGTTAAACACAGCAGCTGATGTTCCCCATGACCGTTTCCTGATGAATCTAGTGGACTTTACACTGGTGGGCTGAGAACCAGCTGCCCTGTGTCCGGAGTCAAGTAGGTTTACAGTAGGTTTCCACGCTGGGAAAAAGAACGAGAACAATCTTCCCCAAATGCTGTGCTGGGATTGGTCGGCTATACCTTACGAGGTGATCACATGACATTACCACATGGCCAGGGGTGTTCTACCCGTCACGCCTTACAGAACTTCCCACCTCAGGGTTCTCACTAGTTACCACAGCCACAAAGTCATAAACCACACCTATTTCTAAAATGTTCTCTTCTTAAATGTGGATTATACACCTCTCCCTAACCTTAACCACACATGGCTAACCTCATGTCTAACCCTAACCTTAAATTAAGACCCAAAAGCACATTTTTGTTTTCATAAATTTTTATGACATAGCCAATTTCGACTTTGTGTCTGTGGGAACTAGTGGAAACCCAAACTCATTTATCCCTGCCCCTGTGGATCCAGGAAGATGGCAGTTTCCACAACTACTGTAGACACAGAACATGCCGGTGAGCCACTGAGAGACTTTGACACTGATTAGCTGTTTTACTATAGATCCCGTGGCTCTGAGTCATCCCATGGCCTAGTTAAAGGTTAAAGGTTAAAGGTTAAATAGTAGTACATTTGAAAAAAGAAGCCTCCTTAGCCAGTCTGTCTCCCCTCCATTCAGCCATATCAGAGGTGACCATTCCAAACCCCGACTCAGTATCCCAGGCAAGTGGATTCAGTCTGTTTCAGCTGTAGCTGGATGACTGTTTCAGCTGTAGCTGGCTGGCTGTGTCAGCTGTAGTTGGATGTCTGTTTCAGCTGTAGCTGGCTGGCTGTGTCAGCTGTAGTTGGATGTCTGTTTCAGCTGTAGCTGGCTGGCTGTGTCAGCTGTAGTTGGATGTCTGTTTCAGCTGTAGCTGGATGACTGTTTCAGCTGTAGCTGGCTGGCTGTGTCAGCTGTAGTTGGATGTCTGTTTCAGCTGTAGCTGGCTGGCTGTGTCAGCTGTAGTTGGATGTCTGTTTCAGCTGTAGCTGGATGACTGTTTCAGCTGTAGCTGGCTGGCTGTTTCAGCTGTAGCTGGCTGGCTGTGTCAGCTGTAGCTGGATGACTGTTTCAGCTGTAGCTGGCTGGCTGTGCCAGCTGTAGTTGGATGTCTGTTTCAGCTGTAGCTGGCTGGCTGTGTCAGCTGTAGTTGGATGACTGTTTCAGCTGTAGTTGGATGACTGTTTCAGCTGTAGTTGGATGTCTGTTTCAGCTGTAGCTGGCTGGCTGTGCCAGCTGTAGTTGGATGACTGTGTCAGCTGTAGTTGGATGACTGTTTCAGCTGTAGTTGGATGACTGTGTCAGCTGTAGTTGGACGACTGTTTCAGCTGTAGTTGGACGACTGTTTCAGCTGTAGTTGGATGACTGTTTCAGCTGTAGTTGGATGACTGTTTCAGCTGTAGTTGGATGACTGTTTCAGCTGTAGTTGGACGATTGTTTCAGCTGTAGTTGGATGACTGTTTCAGCTGTAGTTGGATGACTGTTTCAGCTGTAGTTGGATGACTGTTTCAGCTGTAGTTGACTGACTGTTTCACCTGTAGTTGGATGTCTGTTTCAGCTGTAGCTGGCTGGCTGTGTCAGCTGTAGTTGGATGTCTGTTTCAGCTGTAGTTGGATGTCTGTTTCAGCTGTAGCTGGCTGGCTGTGTCAGCTGTAGTTGGATGACTGTTTCAGCTGTAGCTGGCTGACTGTTTCAGCAGTAGTTGGATGACTGTTTCGGCTGTAGTTGGATGACTGTTTCAGCTGTAGTTGGATGACTGTTTCGGCTGTAGTTGGATGACTGTTTCAGCTGTAGCTGGCTGGCTGTGTCAGCTGTAGTTGGATGACTGTTTCAGCTGTAGCTGGCTGACTGTTTCAGCTGTAGTTGGATGTCTTTTTCGGCTGTAGTTGGATGACTGTTTCAGCTGTAGTTGGATGACTGTTTCGGCTGTAGTTGGATGACTGTTTCAGCTGTAGTTGGATGACTGTTTCAGCTGTAGTTGGATGACTGTTTCAGCTGTAGCTGGATGACTGTTTCGGCTGTAGTTGGATGACTGTTTCAGCTGTAGTTGGATGACTGTTTC
This sequence comes from Oncorhynchus clarkii lewisi, assembly GCF_045791955.1. Classification (NCBI taxonomy): domain Eukaryota; kingdom Metazoa; phylum Chordata; class Actinopteri; order Salmoniformes; family Salmonidae; genus Oncorhynchus; species Oncorhynchus clarkii. The sequence continues at coordinate 49,843,544 of NC_092172.1, read as the reverse complement.
AGCTGTAGCTGGATGACTGTTTCAGCTGTAGTTGGATGACTGGTTCAGCTGTAGTTGGATGACTGTTTCAGCTGTAGTTGGATGACTGTTTCAGCTGTAGTTGGACGATTGTTTCAGCTGTAGTTGGATGACTGTTTCAGCTGTAGTTGGATGACTGTTTCAGCTGTAGTTGGATGACTGTTTCAGCTGTAGTTGACTGACTGTTTCACCTGTAGCTGGGTGACTGTTTGAGCTGTGGGTGGGTGACTGTTTGAGCTGTGCCTGGGTGACTGTTTCAGCAGCTGTAGTTGGATGACTGTTTCAGCTGTAGTTGGATGACTGTTTCAGCTGTAGTTGGACGACTGTTTCAGCTGTAGTTGGATGACTGTTTCAGCTGTAGTTGGATGACTGTTTCAGCAGTAGTTGGACGACTGTTTCAGCTGTAGTTGACTGACTGTTTCACCTGTAGCTGGGTGACTGTTTGAGCTGTAGTTGGATGACTGTTTGAGCCGTGGCTGGGTGACTGTTTGAGCCGTGGCTGGGTGACTGTTTCAGCTGTAACTGGGTGACTGTTTGAGCCGTGGCTGGGTGACTGTTTCACCTGTAACTGTGTGACTGTTTGAGCCGTGGCTGGGTGACTGTTTCACCTGTAACTGGGTGACTGTTTGAGCCGTGGCTGGGTGACTGTTTGAACAGTGGCTGAGTGACTGTTTGAGCCGTGGCTGGGTGACTGTTTGAACAGTGGCTGAGTGACTGTTTGAGCCGTGGCTGGGTGACCGTTTGAGCAGTGGCTGAGTGACTGTTTGAGCCGTGGCTGAGTGACTATTTGAGCCGTGGCTGGGTGACTATTTGAGCCGTGGCTGAGTGACTATTTGAGCCGTGGCTGGGTGACTGTTTGAGCCGTGGCTGGGTGACCGTTTGAGCCGTGGCTGGGTGACCGTTTGAGCCGTGGCTGGGTGACCGTTTGAGCCGTGGCTGAGTGACTGTTTGAGCCGTGGCTGAGTGACTATTTGAGCCGTGGCTGGGTGACTATTTGAGCCGTGGCTGGGTGACTGTTTGAGCCGTGGCTGGGTGACCGTTTGAGCCGTGGCTGGGTGACCGTTTGAGCTGTGGCTGGGTGACCGTTTGAGCCGTGGCTGAGTGACTGTTTGAGCCGTGGCTGAGTGACTGTTTCACCTGTAACTGGGTGACTGTTTGAGCTGTGGCTGGGTGACTGTTTGTGCCGTGGCTTGGTGACCGTTTGAGCCATGGCTGAGTGACTGTTTCACCTGTAACTGGGTGACTGTTTGAGCTGTGGCTGAGTGACTGTTTGAGCCGTGGCTGGGTGACTGTTTGAGCCGTGGCTGGGTGACTGTTTGAGCCGTGGCTGGTTGACTGTTTGAGCCGTGGCTGAGTGACTATTTGAGCCGTGGCTGGGTGACTATTTGAGCCGTGGCTGGGTGACTGTTTGAGCTGTGGCTGAGTGACTGTTTGAGCCGTGGCTGGGTGACTGTTTGAGCCGTGGCTGGGTGACTGTTTGAGCTGTGGCTGAGTTACTATTTGAGCCGTGGCTGAGTGACTATTTGAGCCGTGGCTGAGTGACTATTTGAGCCGTGGCTGAGTGACTATTTGAGCCGTGGCTGAGTTACTATTTGAGCCGTGGCTGAGTGACTATTTGAGCCGTGGCTGAGTGACTATTTGAGCCGTGGCTGAGTGACTATTTGAGCCGTGGCTGGGTGACTATTTGAGCCTTGGCTGGGTGACTATTTGAGCTGTGGCTGAGTGACTATTTGAGCCGTGGCTGGGTGACTATTTGAGCCATGGCTGGGTGACTGTTTGAGCCGTGGCTGAGTGACTGTTTGAGCCGTGGTTGGTTGACTATTTGAGCCGTGGCTGGGTGACTATTTGAGCCGTGTCTGGGTGACTATTTGAGCCGTGGCTGAGTGACTATTTGAGCCGTGGCTGGGTGACTATTTGAGCCGTGGCTGAGTGACCAATTGAGCCGTGGCTGAGTGACCATTTGAGCCGTGGCTGGTTGACTATTTGAGCCGTGGCTGGGAGACTATTTGAGCCGTGGCTGGGTGACTATTTGAGCCTTGGCTGGGTGACTGTTTGAGCCGTGGCTGGGTGACTATTTGAGCCATGGCTGGGTGACTGTTTGAGCAGTGGCTGAGTGACTGTTTGAGCCGTGGCTGAGTGACTATTTGAGCCGTGGCTGGGTGACTATTTGAGCCGTGGCTGGGTGACTATTTGAGCCGTGGCTGAGTGACTATTTGAGCCGTGGCTGGGTGACCGTTTGAGCCGTGGCTGGGTGACCGTTTGAGCCGTGGCTGGGTGACCGTTTGAGCCGTGGCTGGGTGACCGTTTGAGCCGTGGCTGGGTGAGCGTTTGAGCCGTGGCTGGGTGACCGTTTGAGCCGTGGCTGAGTGACTGTTTGAGCCGTGGCTGAGTGACTGTTTGAGCCGTGGCTGAGTGACTATTTGAGCCGTGGCTGGGTGACTGTTTGAGCCGTGGCTGGGTGACCGTTTGAGCCGTGGCTGGGTGACCGTTTGAGCCGTGGCTGGGTGACTGTTTGAGCTGTGGCTGGGTGACTGTTTGTGCCGTGGCTTGGTGACCGTTTGAGCCATGGCTGAGTGACTGTTTCACCTGTAACTGGGTGACTGTTTGAGCTGTGGCTGAGTGACTGTTTGAGCCGTGGCTGGGTGACTGTTTGAGCCGTGGCTTGGTGACTGTTTGAGCCGTGGCTGGGTGACTGTTTGAGCCGTGGCTGAGTGACTATTTGAGCCGTGGCTGGGTGACTATTTGAGCCGTGGCTGGGTGACTGTTTGAGCTGTGGCTGAGTGACTGTTTGAGCCGTGGCTGGGTGACTGTTTGAGCCGTGGCTGGGTGACTGTTTGAGCCGTGGCTGAGTGACTATTTGAGCCGTGGCTGAGTGACTATTTGAGCAGTGGCTGAGTTACTATTTGAGCCGTGGCTGAGTGACTGTTTGAGCCGTGGCTGAGTGACTATTTGAGCCGTGGCTGGGTGACTATTTGAGCCGTGGCTGGGTGACTGTTTGAGCCGTGGCTGAGTGACTATTTGAGCCGTGGCTGGGTGACTATTTGAGCTGTGGCTGAGTGACTATTTGAGCCGTGGCTGGGTGACTATTTGAGCCATGGCTGGGTGACTGTTTGAGCCGTGGCTGAGTGACTGTTTGAGCCGTGGCTGAGTGACTATTTGAGCCGTGGCTGGGTGACTATTTGAGCCGTGTCTGGGTGACTATTTGAGCCGTGGCTGAGTGACTATTTGAGCCGTGGCTGGGTGAGTATTTGAGCCATGGCTGGGTGACTGTTTGAGCCGTGGCTGAGTGACTGTTTCAGCTGTAGTTGGACGACTGTTTCAGCTGTAGTTGGATGACTGTTTCAGCTGTAGTTGGATGACTGTTTCACCTGTAGCTGGGTGACTGTTTGAGCTGTGGCTGGGTGACTGTTTGAGCTGTGTCTGGGTGACTGTTTTAGCTGTAGTTGGATGACTGTTTCAGCTGTAGTTGGATGACTGTTTCAGCTGTAGTTGGATGACTGTTTCAGCTGTAGTTGGATGACTGTTTCAGCTATAGTTGGACGACTGTTTCAGCTGTAGTTGGATGACTGTTTCAGCTGTAGTTGACTGACTGTTTCACCTGTAGCTGGGTGACTGTTTGAGCTGTGGCTGGGTGACTGTTTCAGCTGTAGTTGGATGACTGTTTGAGCCGTGGCTGGGTGACTGTTTGAGCCGTGGCTGAGTGGCTGTTTGAGCCGTGGCTGAGTGACTGTTTGAGCTGTGGCTGAGTGACTGTTTGAGCCGTGGCTGAGTGACTGTTTGAGCCATGGCTGAGTGGCTGTTTGAGCTGTGGCTGGGTGACTGTTTGAGCCGTGGCTGGGTCACTATTTGAGCCGTGGCTGAGTGGCTGTTTGAGCTGTGACTATTTGAGCCGTGGCTGGGTGACTATTTGAGCCGTGGCTGGGTGACTATTTGAGCCGTGGCTGGGTGACTATTTGAGCCGTGGCTGAGTGACTATTTGAGCCGTGGCTGGGTGACTGTTTGAGCCGTGGCTGGGTGACCGTTTGAGCCGTGGCTGGGTGACCGTTTGAGCCGTGGCTGGGTGACCGTTTGAGCCGTGGCTGGGTGAGCGTTTGAGCCGTGGCTGGGTGACCGTTTGAGCCGTGTCTGAGTGACTGTTTGAGCCGTGGCTGAGTGACTATTTGAGCCGTGGCTGGGTGACTGTTTGAGCCGTGGCTGGGTGACCGTTTGAGCCGTGGCTGGGTGACCGTTTGAGCCGTGGCTGGGTGACCGTTTGAGCCGTGGCTGAGTGACCGTTTGAGCCGTGGCTGAGTGACTGTTTCACCTGTAACTGGGTGACTGTTTGAGCTGTGGCTGGGTGACTGTTTGTGCCGTGGCTTGGTGACCGTTTGAGCCATGGCTGAGTGACTGTTTCACCTGTAACTGGGTGACTGTTTGAGCTGTGGCTGAGTGACTGTTTGAGCCGTGGCTGGGTAACTGTTTGAGCCGTGGCTGGGTGACTGTTTGAGCCGTGGCTGGGTGACTGTTTGAGCCGTGGCTGAGTGACTATTTGAGCCGTGGCTGGGTGACTATTTGAGCCGTGGCTGGGTGACTGTTTGAGCTGTGGCTGAGTGACTGTTTGAGCCGTGGCTGGGTGACTGTTTGAGCCGTGGCTGAGTGACTATTTGAGCCGTGGCTGAGTGACTATTTGAGCCGTGGCTGGGTGACTATTTGAGCCGTGGCTGAGTGACTATTTGAGCCGTGGCTGGGTGACTATTTGAGCCATGGCTGGGTGACTGTTTGAGCCGTGGCTGAGTGACTGTTTGAGCCGTGGCTGAGTGACTATTTGAGCCGTGGCTGGGTGACTATTTGAGCCGTGGCTGGGTGACTATTTGAGCCGTGGCTGAGTGACTATTTGAGCCGTGGCTGGGTGACTATTTGAGCCGTGGCTGAGTGACCGTTTGAGCCGTGGCTGAGTGACCATTTGAGCCGTGGCTGGTTGACTATTTGAGCCGTGGCTGGGTGATTATTTTAGCCGTGGCTGGGTGAGTATTTGAGCCATGGCTGGGTGACTGTTTGAGCCGTGGCTGAGTGACTGTTTCAGCTGTAGTTGGACGACTGTTTCAGCTGTAGTTGGATGACTGTTTCAGCTGTAGTTGGATGACTGTTTCACCTGTAGCTGTGTGACTGTTTGAGCTGTGGCTGGGTGACTGTTTGAGCTGTGTCTGGGTGACTGTTTTAGCTGTAGTTGGATGACTGTTTCAGCTGTAGTTGGATGACTGTTTCAGCTGTAGTTGGATGACTGTTTCAGCTGTAGTTGGATGACTGTTTCAGCTATAGTTGGACGACTGTTTCAGCTGTAGTTGGATGACTGTTTCAGCTGTAGTTGGATGACTGTTTCAGCTGTAGTTGACTGACTGTTTCACCTGTAGCTGGGTGACTGTTTCAGCTGTAGTTGGATGACTGTTTGAGCCGTGGCTGGGTGACTGTTTGAGCCGTGGCTGAGTGGCTGTTTGAGCCGTGGCTGAGTGACTGTTTGAGCTGTGGCTGAGTGACTGTTTGAGCCGTGGCTGAGTGACTGTTTGAGCCATGGCTGAGTGGCTGTTTGAGCTGTGGCTTGGTGACTGTTTGAGCCGTGGCTGGGTCACTATTTGAGCCGTGGCTGAGTGGCTGTTTGAGCTGTGACTATTTGAGCCGTGGCTGGGTGAATGTATGAGCCGTGGCTGAGTGACTATTTGAGCCGTGGCTGGGTGACTATTTGAGCCGTGGCTGAGTGACTATTTGAGCCGTGGCTGGGTGACTGTTTGAGCCGTGGCTGGGTGACTATTTGAGCCATGGCTGGGTGACTGTTTGAGCAGTGGCTGAGTGACTGTTTGAGCCGTGGCTGAGTGACTATTTGAGCCGTGGCTGGGTGACTATTTGAGCCGTGGCTGGGTGACTATTTGAGCCGTGGCTGAGTGACTATTTGAGCTGTGGCTGAGTGACTATTTGAGCCGTGGCTTGGTGACTATTTGAGCCGTGGCTGAGTGACCGTTTGAGCCGTGGCTGAGTGACCGTTTGAGCCGTGGCTGAGTGACCGTTTGAGCCGTGGCTGAGTGACCGTTTGAGCCGTGGCTGGGTGACTATTTTAGCCGTGGCTGAGTGACTGTTTGAGCCGTGGCTGAGTGACTGTTTGAGCCGTGACTGAGTGACTAATTGAGCCGTGGCTGAGTGACTGTTTTAGCCGTGGCTGAGTGACTGTTTGAGCCGTGGCTGAGTGACTGTTTGAGCCGTGGCTGAGTGACTGTTTGAGCCGTGGCTGAGTGACTATTTGAGCCGTGGCTGGGTCAGTTGTACTGAAGCACTGAAGTGGGACACGTTGTTTTATTCATGACTAACTCAGACACACGGTGAAGTCAAAGGTTACCGTGACGACAGCAGGATAACGTAGCCAAATGTTTAATTAAGATAAGAGCAGATAAAAAGGTATCTGTGTGAACCTGAATGTAGTGTCAAGAATGGCAACCTGTTACGTACGTAGTGAACCACTGTTTACCAGGACGCAGAAGACTCTGGTCAAAAGTAGCGCACTACGTAGGACGTAGGGTCCCATTGAGGAGGCATGTAATGGTCTAGTTCAGGGTTATCGAAAGGACAAGAAGGTGTTCTCATGTTCACCTTATAACATGTATCTTGCATTTTCAAATATTTGAGCAATGAGGTAGAGAAGGCAGAGTAAACGGATTGAAAGTACTACGGTCATGAGTTTTTTGCTTTGACAAAATGTACCGATTAAAGATTATGATCATGCCAAATAAATGTTAATTATTTTGATTGTGAGCAGTGTTCTTTCTGTCCCCACACTATGATCTATTTAACCTCAGTAAGCTGAAGATGATGAAGATATAAGAGGCCTTCATCAACCACGTCCCGTTGTATTAGCGCCCCCGTCTCTCCCCTAGTGCCCGCTAGCTGACACGGCATCTTCCCTCCCTCCCTCCCTCCCTCCCTCCCTCCCTCCCTCCCTCCCTCCCTCCCTCAGTCCACACTACACACTCTCTCTCTCCACACATTCTAGAATCAGTCATATCAGGATGGAATCCCCTGCAGAATTCCACAGCATCACTAATGGACTTGTCAGACACAGCCATGACTTCTGCCCTCCAAATCTGCATCGAGTTGTACCAGGGCTATAATCCCTTGGCGAATGAGGAGAGAGGGTGGAGAAAGAAGGGGTGGAGGGGAGTTGACTGGAACCCTGATAACGCGACGCCAAGGCGTGATTTACTTCCTCCTAACCACTCGCACCCTCACCACCTCCTCCCCCCTCACCCCTCCCCTCATCCAGCCCTGTAAACAGAGAGTCCCAGCCAGGCCATGGATGGACGATGGAAAGGTCAGGACAGCATCCTGCAGAGGTATGTCTGAAAGGGGTGCCAGGGCATCCAGCCCAGCCTCATCCGACCTCGCTGGGGTCAGAGTTACACACATAGGAACAGACACTGGCAGACAGACAGAGAGAGAGAGAGAGAGAGAGAGAGAGAGAGAGAGAGAGGTGTCCAGACCAAGCCTCCCGAGTCTCCCTGCAACAACTGGTGGAGAGTTCAGACAGACCGACGGAGGGCTGTTTAGCCAGCCAGGCAGGGAGACAGAGAGACAGGGAGGCCGGGAGACAGGGAGGGAGACAGGGAGGCAGGGAGACAGGGAGGCACGGAGACAGGGAGGCAGGGAGACAGGGAGGCAGGGAGGGAGGCAGGGAGGCAGGGAGACAGGGAGACAGGGAGGCAGGGAGGCAGGTAGACAGGGAGGTAGGGAGGCAGGGAGACAGGGAGGCAGGAAGACAGGGAGACAGGGAGGCAGGGAGACAGGGAGGCAGGGAGACAGGGAGACAGGGAGACAGGGAGGCAGGGAGACAGGGAGACAGGGAGGGAGACAGGGAGGCAGGGAGACAGGGAGACAGGGATACAGGGAGGCAGGGAGACAGGGAGGCAGGGAGACAGGGAGGCAGGGAGACAGGGAGACAGGGAGGGAGACAGGGAGACAGGGAGGGAGACAGGGAGACAGGGAGGCAGGGAGACAGGGAGACAGGGAGACAGGGAGACAGGGAGGTAGGGAGACAGGGAGGGAGCAGGTCTAGGGCCAGAGAGGGCCACACAGGGCCAGGCAGCACGAGGCCAGGACACGCCATGGACCCAGCACGGACCTAGCACGCTTCCAGATTGCTCAACGCACCCACAATGCACAACGCAGCCCGGGGGCCCCTGCCCTCCTCGGAGAGGGAGAGGGAGGAGAGGACAGAGGGAAGCCAAGGGAGATGGTTGGAGAACAGGGAGAGAGAGAGCGAAAAAGAGATGTAGAAAGAGAGAGAGAGAGAGATCTGTTGCAATGCCCCTGTTTGGCCTAGACGTGATGTTTGAGTTGATGTTTGGTCTTTGGGGTTCTAGCCGACACAATGCAACACACGCAGTGTTGAGCAGGAATGATGGAGAGTTGGACAGAATCTATACTGTTGGGACAGATACAACCTCACACAGCCCATTTTCTAAACTATCTTGCCTTGCAAAAAAAATAAAAATATTAGAATCACTGGCAAACTCTCAGCGAAGAACTTTTATTTATTTTTTAAACTTCAAATGTTAATCTTAATGTCCGTGTGAGTTTAGACGTGGACACAAAACTGTTTCAGCCACTACTCTTGACTTAAATGATGTGTACAAAGAGATCATAGGAATCGCTGTGCTTATAGACCTATCTAAAAGCCTTAGATACTGTCCAAAATCCCCGTTCTCATTCAAAGGTTGTCGACCAGGCGTCTTGCAAGTAGTTTCGGGAACGACACTTCATGACCAAAAATATGCGGACACCTGCTCGTCGAACATCTCATTCCAAAATCATGGGCATTAATGTGGAGTTGGTCCCCTCCATTGCTGCTATAACAGCCTCCTCTCTTCTGGGAAGGCTTTCCACTAGATGTTGGAACATTGCTGCTATAACAGCCTCCGCTCTTCTGGGAAGGCTTTCCACTAGATGTTGGAACATTGCTGAGGGGACTTGCTTCCATTCAGCCACAAGAGCATTAGTGAGGTCGGGCACTGATGTTGGGCGATTAGGCCTGGCTCGCAGTCGGCGTTCCAATTCATCTCAAAGGTGTTCAATGGTGTTGAGGTTAGGGCTCTGTGCAGGCCGGTCAAGTTCTTCCACTCCGATCTCAACAAACCATTTCTGTATGGACCTCGCTTTGTGCACGGGGGTATTGTCATGCTGAAACAGGAAAGGGCTTTGAGATTTCCCTTCACTGGAACTAAGGGGCCCGAACCAATGAAAAAACAACCCCAGACTATTATTCCACCTCCACCAAACTTTACAGTGGGCACCATGCATTTGGGCAGGTAGCGTTCTCCTGGCATCTACCAAACCCAGATTAGTCTGTCGGACTGCCAGATGGTGAAGCATGATTCATCCCTCCAGAGAAATCGTTTCCACTGTTTCAGAGTCCAATGGCAGCGAGCTTTACACCCACTCCAGCCAACGCTTGGCATTTCATGAAGCTCTCGACGAACAGTTCTTGTGCTGACGTTGCTTCCAGGGGCAGTTTGGAACTCGGTAGTGGAGTGCAACCCGAGGACAGATGATTTTTACACGCTACAAACTTCAGCACTCGCTGGTCTCATTCTGTCAACTTGTGTGACCTATCCACTTCCCGTTCAGCCACGAATCCACTAATTTGAAGGGGTGTCCACATACTTCTGTATATATAGTGGCATCTGACAGGATGGTGTCAAGTTACCTGGATGTCACTAAAGGTGTCCCACAGAGGGGTCGATTTTGGGACCTGATTTACAGACGTATATAGATCATATTGGTCTATCTGTAAAGACCTTTAACTTTCCTCTGTATGCAAATGGCACTGTTATGTAGGCTACTGTCCCTTCTGCTGACCAGGCTATGTTAGAGCTGCAATCTGATTGGGTTGCCTTGCAGAAAAGCCCTGGTTGATTTAAAATGGATACTTAAAGGGGAAAAACGAAATGTATGTTATTGTCTAATTGCAGATATCTCAGATGTTTGTTTTTTTACACATGTATGCATTTGGATGGTTCTTTCATCGAGCAGGTTCCCCGCTTATCTGGTATTTTTGGGAGGGATCGACACAAATGTGACGTTTATAAACCATATGGAGGAGTTGGTGAAGGTTCTGGACTAGTAGTGAGCAGGTCAGCTGTTCGTCCATCCGCAACGGCCCGACAATAGGTGATAAAGTAACAATCTGAGGCTCTCACCCAACCCAAACACGCTAATATAGAACAATGTGTTGCCGGACACAGTCAAAGACGGCGGAGATATTTGTTTGACAGGGTGCAGGATTTTTTGTTGTTGTTGTTGCTTGATTTAGATGTGTTTTTTTGTTATAATTTCCGACATTTTGGGAAGGCTATTTTATTTGTTAGTCAACTTGTCTATAATTAGATACATGCAGACTATATAAACCCTTGCTCAACAGAATAATGTCATAGATCGATAGAATGAATGTTTCAATCTAGTTGACATCGATGAAGTTTTCCTCTGTCATCGTCCATGAAGAGAAGACGTTTAGGGACCGGAGAGAAAATACGTCAAGGAAAAAACAAACGGGAAAGATTTTCTGATAAAAATGTCCAAAATGACATCAGTTGTAAGGACAAAGAAAGCTGTGAAAACGACCCAACGTGTGTCTGTTAAAACTTCAGTTCGGCTTCGATGCATATTTTTTGACGTGGTTGAATTACTATCAGCTCGTAATGATTCCGATCACCCCAGCATGGTATCTAACTCAGCGTTGCATTCTCCCGACATGCAGACAGAAAGACATCATATTTCTCCACTCCTGTACCCAAGTCAAAATGCACATTTGGTGTATAATTTTACTGCAAAAAAAGAACAAGAAAAAGCCTAATTCTACAGGGGTGAATATGAAGGCTATCGGTCTATTCACACCGGACCGGTATTACTAGAGAAGGTTGGTTGTGTATTTATCACCCCAGAATGTCTGTTGTTCCAGAGGCTCAATATATATTTTTGAAATGATGCATTTTTGGCGATGTTCAATTCATTCGCACAAAACATAATAACCAAAAGCATTGACTGTGAACGTCGATACATGTAGGACGTTTATATCGAGGCGCTGCGTTCAGAACTTCGGTCAATCTAATCACGTATTGCTTTCTTGCTCAAACGACACGGGACTAGTATTATCAGAGGGACTTTGGAGTTTGCCAAAAAAAAAAAAAAACACAGGAGGTTATTCTGGTTAGTCAATGTCCAGATGTCAGTTTCCATTAAAGCCATCTAAAACTGCAGGCTACAGATCCATTGAGATGCCATTAGGCCTATTTAAAGACCCGTCTTGTGACTGGTGAATGTGTGTCTCACAATCATCCCGCATAACACTGCAATCATCCTCTTTTACCTCTTTTACCACGTAGTCAAATATTTGACAAACAAACATGGACTTTTCTGGCCCTTCCCTCTCTTTATGTTCAACTCTCCATTTCACAGCTTTTGTCTTTGTTGAATTCAACTTTGACAATTTCCTTTTTGCCTCGGTGGACTGACTTTTTCTGCCCGTTCCTAAAATCATTGGCGATTTGCTTGTTTCGGGCTGTTTGGCTCGCGCACAGTTAAACCCTGAAGTTTAGGCTTATGCAGTAATACCAGATAACCTAAAACAATGAAGGAAAAACCTCAATGTAGCCTATAGATAGATATACATTTCACAATAATGATCCCATGTATGTATTGTTTCTCTTTATTCCACACGCCGCGGATATAACTGCGGACCACTGCGCTTTATGGAGTCAACCCGCGCATCACTAGTCTGGACCTCAAATTCCCCAACGTCACTTCATTTATCTAATTTTTTGTTGCCAAGCGACAAATCTCTGTTGCCAAGCGACACATCTCTGTTGCCAAGCGCCCAACATATCTCACTTCGTTGTTGTCATTAAAAGTAGAAACATTATTAGGCACCAAAACCGCTCACAGGTTTGGTTAAACTTTTTCGTGTTCTTCGTGTCTCCACCAACCCAGGTACATCAGCCTTCATTCAGCTTTAACGCCCCCCTCCCCGTATTTGGAATAAAAAGCGCATGTTGGTCTCTGGTTCCCAATAGGGCAGTTTAGTTCGCTGAGGAGGAATGAACTCACTGGGGGAAGCCAGTGTTTTGGTTGACTGTCATAATGTATTTGTGCTGTGGTAATGTAACGTATCTGTTGCAGTGGTGGGAAAAGTACACAATTGTCAGACTTGAGTAAAAGTAAAGACACCTTCATAGAAACAAAATGTCACCCAGTACAATTCCACTTGAGTAAAAGTCTAAAAGTATTTGGTTTAAATATATATTTAACTATCAAAAGTAAAAGTATAAATAATTTCAAATTCCTGATATTAAGGAAACCAGACAGCACGGGCACATTTCAACATTCAGACATCATTTACAAACGAAGCATCAGACCAGAGGCAGTAGGGATGACCAGGGATGTTCTCTGTTTAGTGAGTCCTCCAGATCAGAGGCAGTAGGGATGACCAGGGATGTTCTCTGTTTAGTGAGTCCTCCAGATCAGAGGCAGTAGGGATGACCAGGGATGTTCTCTGTTTAGTGAGTCCTCCAGATCAGAGGCAGTAGAGATGACCAGGGATGTTCTCTGTTTAGTGACTCCTCCAGATCAGAGACAGTAGGGATGACCAGGGATGTTCTCTGTTTAGTGAGTCCTCCAGATCAGAGGCAGTAGGGATGACCAGGGATGTTCTCTGTTTAGTGAGTCCTCCAGATCAGAGGCAGTAGGGATGACCAGGGATGTTCTCTGTTTAGTGAGTCCTCCAGATCAGAGGCAGTAGGGATGACCAGGGATGTTCTCTGTTTAGTGAGTCCGCCAGATCAGAGGCAGTAGGGATGACCAGGGATGTTCTCTGTTTAGTGAGTCCTGCAGATCAGAGACAGTAGTGATGACCAGGGATGTTCTCTGTTTAGTGAGTCCTCCAGATCAGAGGCAGTAGGGATGACCAGGGATGTTCTCTGTTTAGTGAGTCCTCCAGATCAGAGACAGTAGTGATGACCAGGGATGTTCTCTGTTTAGTGAGTCCTCCAGATCAGAGGCAGTAGGGATGACCAGGGATGTTCTCTGTTTAGTGAGTCCTCCAGATCAGAGGCAGTAGGGATGACCAGGGATGTTCTCTGTTTAGTGAGTCCTCCAGATCAGAGGCAGTAGGGATGACCAGGGATGTTCTCTGTTTAGTGAGTCCTCCAGATCAGAGGCAGTAGGGATGACCAGGGATGTTCTCTGTTTAGTGAGTCCTCCAGATCAGAGGCAGTAGGGATGACCAGGGATGTTCTCTGTTTAGTGAGTCCTCCAGATCAGAGGCAGTAAGGATGACCAGGGATGTTCTCTGTTTAGTGAGTCCTCCAGATCAGAGGCAGTAGAGATGACCAGGGATGTTCTCTGTTTAGTGAGTCCTCCAGATCAGAGGCAGTAGGGATGACCAGGGATGTTCTCTGTTTAGTGAGTCCTCCAGATCAGAGGCAGTAGGGATGACCAGGGATGTTCTCTGTTTAGTGAGTCCTCCAGATCAGAGGCAGTAGGGATGACCAGGGATGTTCTCTGTTTAGTGAGTCCTCCAGATCAGAGGCAGTAGGGATGACCAGGGATGTTCTCTGTTTAGTGAGTCCTCCAGATCAGAGGCTAGTAGGGATGACCAGGGATGTTCTCTGTTTAGTGAGTCCTCCAGATCAGAGGCAGTAGGGATGACCAGGGATGTTCTCTGTTTAGTGAGTCCTCCAGATCAGAGGCTAGTAGGGATGACCAGGGATGTTCTCTGTTTAGTGAGTCCTCCAGATCAGAGGCAGTAGGGATGACCAGGGATGTTCTCTGTTTAGTGAGTCCTCCAGATCAGAGGCTAGTAGGGATGACCAGGGATGTTCTCTGTTTAGTGAGTCCTCCAGATCAGAGGCAGTAGGGATGACCAGGGATGTTCTCTGTTTAGTGAGTCCTCCAGATCAGAGGCTAGTAGGGATGACCAGGGATGTTCTCTGTTTAGTGAGTCCTCCAGATCAGAGGCAGTAGGGATGACCAGGGATGTTCTCTGTTTAGTGAGTCCTCCAGATCAGAGGCAGTAGGGATGACCAGGGATGTTCTCTGTTTAGTGAGTCCTCCAGATCAGAGGCAGTAGGGATGACCAGGGATGTTCTCTGTTTAGTGAGTCCTCCAGATCAGAGGCAGTAGGGATGACCAGGGATGTTCTCTGTTTAGTGAGTCCTCCAGATCAGAGGCAGTAGGGATGACCAGGGATGTTCTCTGTTTAGTGAGTCCTCCAGATCAGAGGCAGTAGGGATGACCAGGGATGTTCTCTGTTTAGTGAGTCCTCCAGATCAGAGGCAGTAGGGATGACCAGGGATGTTCTCTGTTTAGTGAGTCCACCAGATCAGAGGCAGTAGGGATGACCAAGGATGTGCTCTGTTTAGTGAGTCCTCCAGATCAGAGGCAGTAGGGACGACCAGGGATGTTCTCTGTTTAGTGAGTCCTCCAGATCAGAGGCAGTAGGGATGACCAGGGATGTTCTCTGTTTAGTGAGTCCTCCAGATCAGAGACAGTAGGGATGACCAGGGATGTTCTCTGTTTAGTGAGTCCTCCAGATCAGAGGCAGTAGGGATGACCAGGGATGTTCTCTGTTTAGTGAGTCCTCCAGATCAGAGGCAGTAGGGATGACCAGGGATGTTCTCTGTTTAGTGAGTCTGTCAGATCAGAGGCAGTAGGGATGACCAGGAATGTTCTCTGTTTAGTGAGTCCTCCAGATCAGAGGCAGTAGGGATGACCAGGGATGTTCTCTGTTTAGTGAGTCCCCCAGATCAGAGGCAGTAGGGATGATCAGGGATGTTCTCTGTTTAGTGAGTCCTCCAGATCAGAGGCAGTAGGGATGACCAGGGATGTTCTCTGTTTAGTGAGTCCTCCAGATCAGAGGCAGTAGGGATGACCAGGAATGTTCTCTGTTTAGTGAGTCCTCCAGATCAGAGGCAGTAGGGATGACCAGGGATGTTCTCTGTTTAGTGAGTCCTCCAGATCAGAGGCAGTAGGGATGACCAGGGATGTTATCTGTTTAGTGAGTCCTCCAGATCAGAGGCAGTAGGGATGACCAGGGATGTTCTCTGTTTAGTGAGTCCTCCAGATCAGAGGCAGTAGGGATGACCAGGGATGTTCTCTGTTTAGTGAGTCCTCCAGATCAGAGGCAGTAGGGATGACCAGGGATGTTCTCTGTTTAGTGAGTCCTCCAGATCAGAGGCAGTAGGGATGACCAGGGATGTTCTCTGTTTAGTGAGTCCTCCAGATCAGAGGCAGTAGGGATGACCAGGGATGTTCTCTGTTTAGTGAGTCCTCCAGATCAGAGGCAGTAGGGATGACCAGGAATGTTCTCTGTTTAGTGAGTCCTCCAGATCAGAGGCAGTAGGGATGACCAGGGATGTTCTCTGTTTAGTGAGTCCTCCAGATCAGAGGCAGTAGGGATGACCAGGGATGTTCTCTGTTTAGTGAGTCCTCCAGATCAGAGGCAGTAGAGATGACCAGGGATGTTCTCTGTTTAGTGAGTCCTCCAGATCAGAGGCAGTAGGGATGACCAGGGATGTTCTCTGTTTAGTGAGTCCTCCAGATCAGAGGCAGTAGGGATGACCAGGGATGTTCTCTGTTTAGTGAGTCCTCCAGATCAGAGGCAGTAGGGATGACCAGGGATGTTCTCTGTTTAGTGAGCACCAGATCAGAGACAGTAAGGATGACCAGGGATGTTCTCTGTTTAGTGAGCACCAGATCAGAGACAGTAGGGATGTTTAGTGAGTCCTCCAGATCAGAGACAGTAGGGATGTTTAGTGAGTCCTCCAGATCAGAGGCAGTAGGGATGACCAGGGATGTTCTCTGTTTAGTGAGCACCAGATCAGAGACAGTAAGGATGACCAGGGATGTTCTCTGTTTAGTGAGCACCAGATCAGAGGCAGTAAGGATGACCAGGGATGTTCTCTGTTTAGTGAGTCCTCCAGATCAGAGACAGTAGGAATGACCAGGGATGTTCTCTGTTTAGTGAGTCCTCCAGATCAGAGGCAGTAAGGATGACCAGGGATGTTCTCTGTTTAGTGAGTCCTCCAGATCAGAGGCAGTAGGGATGACCAGGGATGTTCTCTGTTTAGTGAGTCCTCCAGATCAGAGGCAGTAGGGATGACCAGGGATTTTCTCTGTTTAGTGAGTCCTCCAGATCAGAGGCAGTAGGGATGACCAGGGATTTTCTCTGTTTAGTGAGTCCTCCAGATCAGAGGCAGTAGGGATGACCAGGGATGTTCTCTGTTTAGTGAGTCCTCCAGATCAGAGGCAGTAGGGATGACCAGGAATGTTCTGTTTAGTGAGTCCTCCAGATCAGAGGCAGTAGGGATGCCCAGGAATGTTCTCTGTTTAGTGAGTCCAACAGATCAGAGACAGTAGGGATGACCAGGAATGTTCTCTGTTTAGTGAGTCCTCCAGATCAGAGGCAGTAGGGATGACCAGGGATGTGCTCTGTTTAGTGAGTCTGCCAGATCATAGGCAGTAGGGATGACCAGGGATGTTCTCTGTTTAGTGAGTCCTCCAGATCAGAGGCAGTAGGGATGACCAGGGATGTTCTCTGTTTAGTGAGTCCTCCAGATCAGAGACAGTAGGGATGACCAGGGATGTTCTCTGTTTAGTGAATCCACCAGATCAGAGACAGTAGGGATGACCAGGGATGCTCTCTGTTTAGTGAGTCCTCCAGATCAGAGGCAGTAGGGATGACCAGGGATGTTCTCTGTTTAGTGAGTCCTCCAGATCAGAGGCTAGTAGGGATGACCAGGGATGTTCTCTGTTTAGTGAACAGATCAGAAGCGGAAAATGTTTGGAGTAAAAAGTACATTATTTTCTTTAGGAATGTAGTGAAGTAAAAGTTGTCAAAAATATAAATAGTAAAGTAAAGATACCCCCCCAAAAAACTACTTTAATACTTTAAAGTATTTTAACGTAAGTAGTTTACACCACTGGTATGTTGTGGATTCTGAAACAATAAAACAAATATATAAGTTAAATAAAAAGATAAACACACAACTAATGGAAGATTGTTGTATTTAGTCGTTAGTCACATCAGAAGACCCAGAGTTTATCCTGACCAGACAGAAGACTAGTACCCAGAGTTTATCCTGACCAGACAGAAGACTAGTACCCAGAGTTTATCCTGACCAGACAGAAGACTAGTACCCAGAGTTTATCCTGACCAGACAGAAGACTAGTACCCAGAGTTTATCCTGACCAGACAGAAGACTAGTACCCAGAGTTTATCCTGACCAGACAGAAGACTAATACCCAGAGTTTATCCTGACCAGACAGAAGACTAGTACCCAGAGTTTATCTTGACCAGACAGAAGACTAGTACCCAGAGTTTATCCTGACCAGACAGAAGACTAGTACCCAGAGTTTATCCTGACCAGACAGAAGACTAGTACCCAGAGTTTATCCTGACCAGACAGAAGACACTGTAGAAGGCTGTTGTCCAAGGAAACTAACTTCCCCCACGAGAATCAAACCCACATCCCTGGTGTAGTAGACACCAAGCTGTACTGACTGGACCACAGAGGATCAGTCATCTGATAGGTAGTTGGAGTCTTTGTGTTCTGTTCAAGGTGATAAACACTTCTCTGCCCATATCATTGAGTAATTCTCCTCAATTGAGTAACTCCCAGCCCCACCACCACCACCACCACCCACAGTGGGGTCTTGCCCAATCCCCTGTTCTCTGTTTGTGGTCTGCCAATCGCACAGCAGACATCAGGGGTCTCTGAGGCATCAGTCTGTGGCAGGATTGCGTCCTCTCTCTCTCTCTGTCTCTCTCTCTCTGTCTCTCTCTCTCTCTGTCTCTCTCTCTCTGTCTCTCTGTCTCTCTCTCTCTGTCTCTCTGTCTCTCTCTCTCTGTCTCTCTGTCTCTCTCTCTCTCTCTCTCTCTCTCTCTCTCTCTCTCTCTCTCTCTCTCTCTGTCTCTCTGTCTCTCTCTGTCTCTGTCTATGTCTCTCTCTCTCTCTCTCTGTCTCTCTGTCTCTCTCTGTCTCTGTCTATGTCTCTCTCTCTCTGTCTCTCTCTCTGTCTCTGCCTCTGTCTCTGTCTCTCTGTCTATCTATATCTGTCTCTGTCTCTCTCTCTGTCTCCCTCTCTCTCTCTCTCTCTCAATTCAATTCAAGGGGCTTTATTGTCATGGGAAACATATGCTAACGTTGCCAAAGCAAGTGAGGTAGATAATAAACAAAAGTGAAATAAACAATTAAAATTAACAGTAAACATTACAGTCATAGAAGTTCCAAAAGAATAAAGACATTACAAATGTCATATTATATATTATATATATATACAGTGTTGTAACGATGTGCAAATAGTTAAAGGACACAAGGGAAAATAAATAAACATAAATATGGGTTGTATTTACAATGGTGTTTGTTCTTCACTGGTTGCCCCTTTCTCGTGGCAACAGGTCACAAATCTTGCTGCTGTGATGTCACACTGTGGTATTTCACCCAGTAGATATGGGAGTTTATCAAAATTGGGTTTGTTTTCGAATTCCTTATGGATCTGTGTAATCTGAGGGAAATATGTGTCTCTAATATAGTCATACATTGGGCAGGAGGTTAGGAAGTGCAGCTCTCTCTCTCTCTCTCCCTCTCTCTCTCTCTCTCTCTGTTGAAGAGCAGGTCTTAGTGCCTTGTACTTCCTGTTGAAGAGCAGGTCTTAGTGCCTGATAGTTCCTGCTGAAGAGCAAGTCTTAGTGCCTGGTAGTTCCTGTTGAAGAGCAGGTCTTAGAGCCTGGTAGTTCCTGTTGAAGAGCAGGTCTTAGTGCCTAGTAGTTCCTGTTGACTAGCAGGTCTTAGTGCCTAGTAGTTCCTGTTGAAGAGCAGGTCTTAGTGCCTAGTAGTTCCTGTTGACTAGCAGGTCTTACTGCCTAGTAGTTCCTGTAGACTAGCAGGTCTTAGAGCCTGGTAGTTCCTGTTGAAGAGCAGGTCTTAGTGCCTGGTAGTTCCTGTTGACTAGCAGGTCTTAGTGCCTAGTAGTTCCTGTAGACTAGCAGGTCTTAGAGCCTGATAGTTCCTGTTGAAGAGCAGGTCTTAGTGCCTGGTAGTTCCTGTTGACTAGCAGGTCTTAGTGCCTAGTAGTTCCTGTAGACTAGCAGGTCTTAGAGCCTGGTAGTTCCTGTTGAAGAGCAGGTCTTAGTGCCTGGTAGTTCCTGTTGACTAGCAGGTCTTAGTGCCTGGTAGTTCCTGTAGACTAGCAGGTCTTAGAGCCTGGTAGTTCCTGTTGAAGAGCAGGTCTTCGTGCCCGGTACTTCCTGTTGAAGAGCAGGTCTTAGTGCCTGGTACTTCTTGTAGTGATGATGTAGGAGTTCTGTCAGTCCAGTACAGCTGAACTTCATGACAGCCGACTGACATCATATCTGCTCACTACAAGTAAACAATGAACAGATTATAACAGCCATTTGGGTCTGTTCAGAAGATAGAGAGGATACAGATAGATTATAACAGCCATTTGGGTCTGTTCAGAAGATAGAGAGGATACCGATAGATTATAACAGCCATTTGGGTCTGTTCAGAAGATAGAGAGGATACAGATAGATTATAACAGCCATTTGGGTCTGTTCAGAAGATAGAGAGGATACAGATAGATTATAACAGCCATTTGGGTCTGTTCAGAAGATAGAGAGGATACAGATAGATTATAACAGCCATTTGGGTCTGTTCAGAAGATCGAGAGGATACAGATAGATTATAACAGCCATTTGGGTCTGTTCAGAAGATAGAGAGGATACAGATAGATTATAACAGCCATTTGGGTCTGTTCAGAAGACAGAGAGGATACAGATAGATTATAACAGCCATTTGGGTCTGTTCAGAAGATAGAGAGGATACAGATAGATTATAACAGCCATTTGGGTCTGTTCAGAAGATAGAGATAGAGAGGATAGAGAGGATACAGATAGATTATAACAGCCATTTGGGTCTGTTCAGAAGATAGAGAGGATACAGATAGATTATAGCAGCCATTTGGGTCTGTTCAGAAGATAGAGAGGATACAGATATATTATAACAGCCATTTGGGTCTGTTCAGAAGATAGAGAGGATACAGATAGATTATAACAGCCATTTGGGTCTGTTCAGAAGATAGAGAGGATACAGATAGATTATAACAGCCATTTGGGTCTGTTCAGAAGACAGAGAGGATACAGATAGATTATAACAGCCATTTGGGTCTGTTCAGAAGATAGAGAGGATACAGATAGATTATAACAGCCATTTGGGTCTGTTCAGAAGATAGAGATAGAGAGGATAGAGAGGATACAGATAGATTATAACAGCCATTTGGGTCTGTTCAGAAGATAGAGAGGATACAGATAGATTATAACAGCCATTTGGGTCTGTTCAGAAGATAGAGAGGATACAGATAGATTATAACAGCCATTTGGGTCTGTTCAGAAGATAGAGAGGATACAGATAGATTATAACAGCCATTTGGGTCTGTTCAGAAGATCGAGAGGATACAGATAGATTATAACAGCCATTTGGGTCTGTTCAGAAGATAGAGAGGATACAGATAGATTATAACAGCCATTTGGGTCTGTTCAGAAGACAGAGAGGATACAGATAGATTATAACAGCCATTTGGGTCTGTTCAGAAGATAGAGAGGATACAGATAGATTATAACAGCCATTTGGGTCTGTTCAGAAGATAGAGATAGAGAGGATAGAGAGGATACAGATAGATTATAACAGCCATTTGGGTCTGTTCAGAAGATAGAGAGGATACAGATAGATTATAACAGCCATTTGGGTCTGTTCAGAAGATAGAGAGGATACAGATAGATTATAACAGCCATTTGGGTCTGTTCAGAAGATAGAGAGGATACAGATAGATTATAGCAGCCATTTGGGTCTGTTCAGAAGATAGAGAGGATACAGATATATTATAACAGCCATTTGGGTCTGTTCAGAAGATAGAGAGGATACAGATAGATTATAACAGCCATTTGGGTCTGTTCAGAAGATAGAGAGGATACAGATAGATTATAACAGCCATTTGGGTCTGTTCAGAAGACAGAGAGGATACAGATAGATTATAACAGCCATTTGGGTCTGTTCAGAAGATAGAGAGGATACAGATAGATTATAACAGCCATTTGGGTCTGTTCAGAAGATAGAGATAGAGAGGATAGAGAGGATACAGATAGATTATAACAGCCATTTGGGTCTGTTCAGAAGATAGAGAGGATACAGATAGATTATAACAGCCATTTGGGTCTGTTCAGAAGATAGAGAGGATACAGATAGATTATAACAGCCATTTGGGTCTGTTCAGAAGATAGAGAGGATACAGATAGATTATAACAGCCATTTGGGTCTGTTCAGAAGATCGAGAGGATACAGATAGATTATAACAGCCATTTGGGTCTGTTCAGAAGATAGAGAGGATACAGATAGATTATAACAGCCATTTGGGTCTGTTCAGAAGATAGAGAGGATACAGATAGATTATAACAGCCATTTGGGTCTGTTCAGAAGATCGAGAGGATACAGATAGATTATAACAGCCATTTGGGTCTGTTCAGAAGATAGAGAGGATACAGATAGATTATAACAGCCATTTGGGTCTGTTCAGAAGACAGAGAGGATACAGATAGATTATAACAGCCATTTGGGTCTGTTCAGAAGATAGAGAGGATACAGATAGATTATAACAGCCATTTGGGTCTGTTCAGAAGATAGAGAGGATACAGATAGATTATAACAGCCATTTGGGTCTGTTCAGAAGATAGAGAGGATACAGATAGATTATAACAGCCATTTGGGTCTGTTCAGAAGACAGAGAGGATACAGATAGATTATAACAGCCATTTGGGTCTGTTCAGAAGATAGAGAGGATACAGATAGATTATAACAGCCATTTGGGTCTGTTCAGAAGATAGAGATAGAGAGGATAGAGAGGATACAGATAGATTATAACAGCCATTTGGGTCTGTTCAGAAGATAGAGAGGATACAGATAGATTATAACAGCCATTTGGGTCTGTTCAGAAGATAGAGAGGATACAGATAGATTATAACAGCCATTTGGGTCTGTTCAGAAGATAGAGAGGATACAGATAGATTATAACAGCCATTTGGGTCTGTTCAGAAGATCGAGAGGATACAGATAGATTATAACAGCCATTTGGGTCTGTTCAGAAGATAGAGAGGATACAGATAGATTATAACAGCCATTTGGGTCTGTTCAGAAGACAGAGAGGATACAGATAGATTATAACAGCCATTTGGGTCTGTTCAGAAGATAGAGATAGAGAGGATAGAGAGGATACAGATAGATTATAACAGCCATTTGGGTCTGTTCAGAAGATAGAGAGGATACAGATAGATTATAACAGCCATTTGGGTCTGTTCAGAAGATAGAGAGGATACAGATAGATTATAACAGCCATTTGGGTCTGTTCAGAAGATAGAGAGGATACAGATAGATTATAGCAGCCATTTGGGTCTGTTCAGAAGATAGAGAGGATACAGATATATTATAACAGCCATTTGGGTCTGTTCAGAAGATAGAGAGGATACAGATAGATTATAACAGCCATTTGGGTCTGTTCAGAAGATAGAGAGGATACAGATAGATTATAACAGCCATTTGGGTCTGTTCAGAAGACAGAGAGGATACAGATAGATTATAACAGCCATTTGGGTCTGTTCAGAAGATAGAGAGGATACAGATATATTATAACAGCCATTTGGGTCTGTTCAGAAGATAGAGATAGAGAGGATAGAGAGGATACAGATAGATTATAACAGCCATTTGGGTCTGTTCAGAAGATAGAGAGGATACAGATAGATTATAACAGCCATTTGGGTCTGTTCAGAAGATAGAGAGGATACAGATAGATTATAACAGCCATTTGGGTCTGTTCAGAAGATAGAGAGGATACAGATAGATTATAGCAGCCATTTGGGTCTGTTCAGAAGATAGAGAGGATACAGATATATTATAACAGCCATTTGGGTCTGTTCAGAAGATAGAGAGGATACAGATAGATTATAACAGCCATTTGGGTCTGTTCAGAAGATAGAGAGGATACAGATAGATTATAACAGCCATTTGGGTCTGTTCAGAAGACAGAGAGGATACAGATAGATTATAACAGCCATTTGGGTCTGTTCAGAAGATAGAGAGGATACAGATAGATTATAACAGCCATTTGGGTCTGTTCAGAAGATAGAGAGAGATACAGATAGATTATAACAGCCATTTGGGTCTGTTCAGAAGATAGAGATAGAGAGGATAGAGAGGATACAGATAGATTATAACAGCCATTTGGGTCTGTTCAGAAGATAGAGAGGATACAGATAGATTATAACAGCCATTTGGGTCTGTTCAGAAGATAGAGAGGATACAGATAGATTATAACAGCCATTTGGGTCTGTTCAGAAGATAGAGAGGATACAGATAGATTATAACAGCCATTTGGGTCTGTTCAGAAGACAGAGAGGATACAGATAGATTATAACAGCCATTTGGGTCTGTTCAGAAGATAGAGAGGATACAGATAGATTATAACAGCCATTTGGGTCTGTTCAGAAGATAGAGATAGAGAGGATAGAGAGGATACAGATAGATTATAACAGCCATTTGGGTCTGTTCAGAAGATAGAGAGGATACAGATAGATTATAACAGCCATTTGGGTCTGTTCAGAAGATAGAGAGGATACAGATAGATTATAACAGCCATTTGGGTCTGTTCAGAAGATAGAGAGGATACAGATAGATTATAACAGCCATTTGGGTCTGTTCAGAAGATCGAGAGGATACAGATAGATTATAACAGCCATTTGGGTCTGTTCAGAAGATAGAGAGGATACAGATAGATTATAACAGCCATTTGGGTCTGTCCAGAAGACAGAGAGGATACAGATAGATTATAACAGCCATTTGGGTCTGTTCAGAAGATAGAGAGGATACAGATAGATTATAACAGCCATTTGGGTCTGTTCAGAAGATAGAGATAGAGAGGATAGAGAGGATACAGATAGATTATAACAGCCATTTGGGTCTGTTCAGAAGATAGAGAGGATACAGATATATTATAACAGCCATTTGGGTCTGTTCAGAAGATAGAGAGGATACAGATAGATTATAACAGCCATTTGGGTCTGTTCAGAAGATAGAGGATACAGATAGATTATAGCAGCCATTTGGGTCTGTTCAGAAGATAGAGAGGATACAGATATATTATAACAGCCATTTGGGTCTGTTCAGAAGATAGAGAGGATACAGATAGATTATAACAGCCATTTGGGTCTGTTCAGAAGATAGAGAGGATACAGATAGATTATAACAGCCATTTGGGTCTGTTCAGAAGACATAGAGGATACAGATAGATTATAACAGCCATTTGGGTCTGTTCAGAAGATAGAGAGGATACAGATAGATTATAACAGCCATTTGGGTCTGTTCAGAAGATAGAGAGGATACAGATAGATTATAACAGCCATTTGGGTCTGTTCAGAAGATAGAGATAGAGAGGATAGAGAGGATACAGATAGATTATAACAGCCATTTGGGTCTGTTCAGAAGATAGAGAGGATACAGATAGATTATAACAGCCATTTGGGTCTGTTCAGAAGATAGAGAGGATACAGATAGATTATAACAGCCATTTGGGTCTGTTCAGAAGATAGAGAGGATACAGATAGATTATAACAGCCATTTGGGTCTGTTCAGAAGATAGAGATAGAGAGGATAGAGAGGATACAGATAGATTATAACAGCCATTTGGGTCTGTTCAGAAGATAGAGAGGATACAGATAGATTATAACAGCCATTTGGGTCTGTTCAGAAGATAGAGAGGATACAGATAGATTATAACAGCCATTTGGGTCTGTTCAGAAGATAGAGAGGATACAGATAGATTATAGCAGCCATTTGGGTCTGTTCAGAAGATAGAGAGGATACAGATATATTATAACAGCCATTTGGGTCTGTTCAGAAGATAGAGAGGATACAGATAGATTATAACAGCCATTTGGGTCTGTTCAGAAGATAGAGAGGATACAGATAGATTATAACAGCCATTTGGGTCTGTTCAGAAGACAGAGAGGATACAGATAGATTATAACAGCCATTTGGGTCTGTTCAGAAGATAGAGAGGATACAGATAGATTATAACAGCCATTTGGGTCTGTTCAGAAGATAGAGATAGAGAGGATAGAGAGGATACAGATAGATTATAACAGCCATTTGGGTCTGTTCAGAAGATAGAGAGGATACAGATAGATTATAACAGCCATTTGGGTCTGTTCAGAAGATAGAGAGGATACAGATAGATTATAACAGCCATTTGGGTCTGTTCAGAAGATAGAGAGGATACAGATAGATTATAGCAGCCATTTGGGTCTGTTCAGAAGATAGAGAGGATACAGATATATTATAACAGCCATTTGGGTCTGTTCAGAAGATAGAGAGGATACAGATAGATTATAACAGCCATTTGGGTCTGTTCAGAAGATAGAGAGGATACAGATAGATTATAACAGCCATTTGGGTCTGTTCAGAAGACAGAGAGGATACAGATAGATTATAACAGCCATTTGGGTCTGTTCAGAAGATAGAGAGGATACAGATAGATTATAACAGCCATTTGGGTCTGTTCAGAAGATAGAGATAGAGAGGATAGAGAGGATACAGATAGATTATAACAGCCATTTGGGTCTGTTCAGAAGATAGAGAGGATACAGATAGATTATAACAGCCATTTGGGTCTGTTCAGAAGATAGAGAGGATACAGATAGATTATAACAGCCATTTGGGTCTGTTCAGAAGATAGAGAGGATACAGATAGATTATAGCAGCCATTTGGGTCTGTTCAGAAGATAGAGAGGATACAGATATATTATAACAGCCATTTGGGTCTGTTCAGAAGATAGAGAGGATACAGATAGATTATAACAGCCATTTGGGTCTGTTCAGAAGATAGAGAGGATACAGATAGATTATAACAGCCATTTGGGTCTGTTCAGAAGACAGAGAGGATACAGATAGATTATAACAGCCATTTGGGTCTGTTCAGAAGATAGAGAGGATACAGATAGATTATAACAGCCATTTGGGTCTGTTCAGAAGATAGAGATAGAGAGGATAGAGAGGATACAGATAGATTATAACAGCCATTTGGGTCTGTTCAGAAGATAGAGAGGATACAGATAGATTATAACAGCCATTTGGGTCTGTTCAGAAGATAGAGAGGATACAGATAGATTATAACAGCCATTTGGGTCTGTTCAGAAGATAGAGAGGATACAGATAGATTATAACAGCCATTTGGGTCTGTTCAGAAGATCGAGAGGATACAGATAGATTATAACAGCCATTTGGGTCTGTTCAGAAGATAGAGAGGATACAGATAGATTATAACAGCCATTTGGGTCTGTTCAGAAGACAGAGAGGATACAGATAGATTATAACAGCCATTTGGGTCTGTTCAGAAGATAGAGAGGATACAGATAGATTATAACAGCCATTTGGGTCTGTTCAGAAGATAGAGATAGAGAGGATAGAGAGGATACAGATAGATTATAACAGCCATTTGGGTCTGTTCAGAAGATAGAGAGGATACAGATAGATTATAACAGCCATTTGGGTCTGTTCAGAAGATAGAGAGGATACAGATAGATTATAACAGCCATTTGGGTCTGTTCAGAAGATAGAGAGGATACAGATAGATTATAGCAGCCATTTGGGTCTGTTCAGAAGATAGAGAGGATACAGATATATTATAACAGCCATTTGGGTCTGTTCAGAAGATAGAGAGGAT
This sequence comes from Oncorhynchus clarkii lewisi, assembly GCF_045791955.1. NCBI lineage: Eukaryota > Metazoa > Chordata > Actinopteri > Salmoniformes > Salmonidae > Oncorhynchus > Oncorhynchus clarkii. Next base: position 49,816,694 of record NC_092172.1, on the reverse strand, counting down.
ACAGATAGATTATAACAGCCATTTGGGTCTGTTCAGAAGATAGAGAGGATACAGATAGATTATAACAGCCATTTGGGTCTGTTCAGAAGACAGAGAGGATACAGATAGATTATAACAGCCATTTGGGTCTGTTCAGAAGATAGAGAGGATACAGATAGATTATAACAGCCATTTGGGTCTGTTCAGAAGATAGAGATAGAGAGGATAGAGAGGATACAGATAGATTATAACAGCCATTTGGGTCTGTTCAGAAGATAGAGAGGATACAGATAGATTATAACAGCCATTTGGGTCTGTTCAGAAGATAGAGAGGATACAGATAGATTATAACAGCCATTTGGGTCTGTTCAGAAGATGGAGAGGATACAGATAGATTATAACAGCCATTTGGGTCTGTTCAGAAGATCGAGAGGATACAGATAGATTATAACAGCCATTTGGGTCTGTTCAGAAGATAGAGAGGATACAGATAGATTATAACAGCCATTTGGGTCTGTTCAGAAGATAGAGACAGAGAGGATAGAGAGGGTGGAAAGGATACAGATAGAGATAGAGAGGGTAGAGATAGAGAGGGTAGAGATAGAGAGGATAGAGATAGAGAGGGTAGAGATAGAGAGGGTAGAGATAGAGATAGAGAGGGTAGAGCTAGAGATAGAGAGGGTAGAGATAGAGAGGGTAGAGATTAGAGAGAGGGTAGAGATAGAGAGGGTAGAGATAGAGATTCAGATAGAGAGGGTAGAGATAGAGAGGGTAGAGATAGAGATAGAGAGGGTAGAGTTAGAGATAGAGAGGGTAGATATTGAGATAGAGAGGATAGAGATAGAGAGGGTAGAGATAGAGATTCAGATAGAGAGGGTAGAGATAGAGATACAGATAGAGAGGGTAGAGATAGAGATAGAGAGGGTAGAGATGAGGATAGAGAGGGTAGAAGGATACATATAGTGATAGAGAGGATAGAGATAGAGAGGGTAGAGATAGAGATACAGATAGAGAGGGTAGAGATAGAGATACAGATAGAGAGGGTAGAGATAGAGAGGGTAGAGATAGAGATAGAGAGGGTAGAGATAGAGAAGGTAGAGATAGAGAGGGTAGAGATAGAGAGGGTAGAGATAGAGATAGAGAGGGTAGAGATAGAGAGGGTAGAGATAGAGATAGAGAGGGTAGAGATAGAGATACAGATAGAGAGGGTAGAGATAGAGAGGGTAGAGATAGAGATACAGATAGAGAGGGTAGAGATAGAGAGGATAGAGGGGTAGAGAGGGTATAGATAGAGGGGTAGAGAGGGTATAGATAGAGGGGTAGAGAGGGTATAGATAGAGAGGGTAGAGAAGGTATAGATAGAGAGGGTAGAGATAGAGATATAGAGTATAGATAGAGAGGGTAGAGATAGAGAGGGTAGAGATAGAGATATAGGGTATAGATAGAGAGGGTAGATAGGGTATAGATAGAGATAGAGAGGGTAGAAAGGGTAGCATAGTATCAACCTTATTTTTGGCACTAAACAGTCTCCATTCTTTTTTCCAACTGTTACCGGGGGACCTGAAGACAAGTGTTGTGTCACGACTACCGCCGAAGTCGATGCCTCTCCTTGTTCCGGCGGCGTTCGGCGGTCGGCGTCGCCCGTCTTCTAGCCATCAACGATCTACTTTTCATTTTCCATTTGTTTTGTCTTGTCTTCCCAAACACCTGGTTTCAATTCCATCAATTACATGTTGTGTATTTAACCCTCTGTTTCCCCCTAAGTCCTTGTCCGGTATTGTTTGTAGTGCGTGTGCACGTTATGCTGGTGTGAGACGGGTTTTGTCTGGTATTGTTTGTAGTGCGTGTGCACGTTATGCTGGTGTGAGACGGGTTTTGTCTGGTATTGTTTGTAGTGCGTGTGCACGTTATGCTGGTGTGAGACGGGTTTTGTCTGGTATTGTTTGTAGTGCGTGTGCACGTTATGCTGGTGTGAGATGGGTTTTGTCTGGTATTGTTTGTAGTGCGTGTGCACGTTATGCTGGTGTGAGATGGGTTTTGTCTGGTATTGTTTGTAGTGCGTGTGCACGTTATGCTGGTGTGAGACATGGTTTTGTCTGGTATTGTTTGTAGTGCGTGTGCACGTTATGCTGGTGTGAGACATGGTTTTGTCTGGTATTGTTTGTAGTGCGTGTGCACGTTATGCTGGTGTGAGACATGGTTTTGTCTGGTATTGTTTATAGTGCGTGTGCACGTTATGCTGGTGTGAGACGGGTTTTGTTACCCATTGATAGTTTGTTCTATTTTACGGTGTTTTTAAAAATGTTTTAAACTGCTCAGTTGGAACTCACCCATTACATGTTGCGAGACCTCTGGGCGTCCTAGAGCAAAATGGAGGACACCATTGTGTTCGTGAAAGTCTCATCTTTCCAGAGAGGGCGGTATAATAGGTTTTGTAGGCCAAACCGCTACAGACGATTTTGTGAGAAGAACGATTTTGGGGATGTATCATGCGTGGTCTGACTAAACACCACTCTGCCACCTTTCACCTCAGATTGGATGTCTCCTGGTCTGACTAAACACCTCTCTGTCACCTTTCACCTCAGATACGGAGGTGTGACATCAGCGAATGTGCTGGATCCAGATGCATTCACTTGATATCTCTGTCTGTAACTGACACATTGTAATGGGGGGGGGGGGGGGGTTCTGTTGTGTTTATTGGATCTCTGCGGGGGAGAGGACATCGATCTCAGGAGGAGTCTGTGTTTCCCTGTATTACTGGAAGACACTGAACCACTTCAAAGGAGTAGTTACATTAGAACACAGCTCTGGCCTGACCAAACTTTACAAACTCACGCACTTAGACTGATTTCCTCTTGGTACGGTTTTGCAAAAGTGAGATTCCAGTGGGGGAATGAACAGAACAGCACAGAAGGAACAGAAGGAGAGGGAGAGCCAGGAGGAGAGAGAGAGACAGAGAGATAGAGAGAGAGAGAGAGAGAGAGAGAGAGAGAGAGAACAGGAGGAGAGAGAGAGAGGGAGAGAGAGAGAGAGAGAGAGCGAGGAGGAGAGAGGGAGAGTGAGAGAGAGAGAGAGAGAGAGAGAGAGAGAGGAACAGGAGGAGAGAGAGAGAGGGAGAGAGAGAGAGGAACAGGAGGAGAGAGTGAGACAGAGAGAGAGAGAGAGGAATGTGAGGGGAAAGAGGGTGAGAGAGAGGGTGACAGAGAGAGAGAGAGGAACAGGAGGAGAGAGAAAGAGGGAGAGAGAGAGAGAGAGAGAGAGGGGGAACAGGAGGAGAGAGAGAGAGAGAGAGAGAGGAACAGGAGGAGAGAGTGAGACAGAGACAGAGAGAGAGAGAGAGAGAAAGAGAGAGAGAGAGGAACAGGAGGAGAGAGAAAGAGGGAGAGAGAGAGAGAGAGAGAGAGAGAGAGGGAGGGAGGGAGAGAGAGAGCCAGGAGGAGAGAGAGAGAGAGAGAGATAGAGAGAGGAACGGGAGGAGAGAGAGAGAGAGAGGGGAACGGGAGGAGAGAAAGAGAGAGCCAGGAGGAGAGAGCGAGAGAGAGAGAGAGATAGAGAGAGGAACGGGAGGAGAGAGAGAGACAGCCAGGAGGAGAGAGAGAGAGAGAGAGAGGGGAACGGGAGGAGAGAGAGAGAGAGCCAGGAGGAGAGAGAGAGAGAGAGAGAGATAGAGAGAGGAATGGGAGGAGAGAGAGAGGAACGGGAGGAGAGAGAAAGAGGACCGGGAGGAGAGAGAGAGGAACGGGAGGAGAGAGAAAGAGGACCGGGAGGAGAGTGAGAGGAACGGGAGGAGAGCGAGATGAACGGGAGGAGAGAGAGAGAGAGGATTGGAAGGAGAGAGTAAGCCAGGAGGAGAGAGAGAGAGCCAGGAGGAGAGAGAGAGCCGGGAGGAGAGAGAGAGCCAGGAGGAGAGAGAGAGAGGAATGGGAGGAGAGAGAGAGAGGAATGGGAGGAGAGAGAGCCATGAGGAGAGATAGAAAGGACAAGGAGGAGAGAGAGAGGACCGGGAGGAGAGAGAGAGAGGATCAGAAGGAGAGAGGGAGAGAGGATCGGAAGGAGAGAGAGAGCCAGGAGGAGAGAAAGAGAGGAACGGGAGGAGAGAGAGAGCCAGGAGGATAGAGAGAGGTACGGGAGGAGAGAGAGGGGGAGTAGTGGCTCGCAGCTCAGCAGAGATAGGGAGAGAGAGAAGAGGGAGCAGCGACCTGTAGCTCAGCAGAGAGAGGGAGAAAGAGAAGAGGGAGCAGCGACCTATAGCTCAGCAGAGAGAGGGAGAGAGAGAAGAGGGAGCAGCGACCTATAGCTCAGCAGAGAGAGGGAGAGAGAGAAGAGGGAGCAGCGACCTGTAGCTCAGCAGAGAGAGGGAAAGAGAGAAGAGGGAGCGAGAGAAGAGGGAGAGCATGGTGTAAAGGGGGGGATAATTTGTTGGACACCTGAAGCATCTTTGATGACACAGTCCAGTGCTTCTCTTCCCAACACGTGTCTCTCTCATTTCTGTTCTCCGCACCACGCTAGAAGGAACGCTTCGATTCCACTGCTATTATCGGACACATGGTTTTGACCTGAGAATGAGCCGGAGAGGTTTCCCCCAACTAAATATCAAAAGCTAACTGGTAGGGAGGGAGACCAGAGAACTGGTAGGGAGAGAGACCAGAGAACTGACAGGGAGGGAGACCAGAGAACTGGTAGGGAGAGAGACCAGAGAACTGGTAGGGAGGGAGACCAGATAACTGGTAGGGAGGGAGACCAGAGAACTGGTAGGGAGGGGGACCAGAGAACTGGTAGGGAGGCGGACCAGAGAACTGGTAGAGAGGGAGTCCAGAGAACTGGTAGAGAGGGAGACCAGAGAACTGATAGAGAGGGGGACCACACACACAAGAGAGAGGAGAAGAGAGAGGGAAAGAGAGAGGGAAAGAGAGAGAGAAAGAGAGAGAGAGACAGAGAGAGAGACAGAGAGAGGGAAATAGAGAAGGAAAGAGAGAGAGAAAGAGAGAGGGAAAGAGAGTGGAAGAGAGAGGAGAAAATAGAGGGAAAGAGAGATCCAGATGAAAACATTTAAGTCCGTTTCCAGCAGGAAGACAGAGAAAATGTTATTAGATGAGGCTTGCCTCTGTAAATTGAACACAGGGGTTAGGCAGAGGGCCAAAAAAGTGTGGTCTCAGCCGTGAAGACAGTGTCAGAGAGATACACAGAGCCAAGGCCCTCTGCAATGGAACACAGACCATCTGACTCTGCAAAACACACACACACACACACACACACACACACAAGCGCCCGAGTGGCACGGCGGTCTAAGTGCATCTCAACAGGCGTCACTACAGAGATCTGGGAGGGAGACCAGAGGACTGGGAGGGAGACCAGAGAACTGGTAGGGAGGCGGACCAGAGAACTGGTAGGGAGGGAGACCAGAGGACTGGGAGGGAGGGAGAACAGAGAACTGAGACCAGAGAAAAGGTAGGGAGGGGGACCAGCGAACTGGTAGGGAGGGAGACCAGAGAACTGGTAGGGAGGGGGACCAGAGAACTGGTAGGGAGGGAGACCAGATAACTGGTAGGGAGGGAGAACAGAGAACTGAGACCAGAGAACTGGTAGGGAGGGGGACCAGAGAACTGGTAGGGAGGGAGACCAGATAACTGGTAGGGAGGGAGACCAGATAACTGGTAGGGAAGGAGACCAGATAACTGGTAGGGAGGGAGACCAGAGAACTGGTAGGGAGGGAGACCAGAGAACTGGTAGGGAGGGGGACCAGATAACTGGTAGGGAGGGGGACCAGAGAACTGGTAGGGAGGGAGACCAGAGAACTGGTAGGGAGGGGGACCAGAGAACTGGTAAGGAAGGGGACCAGATAACTGGTAGGGAGGGGGACCAGAGAACTGGTAGGGAGGGAGACCAGAGAACTGGTAGGGAGGGGGACCAGATAACTGGTAGGGAGGGGGACCAGAGAACTGGTAGGGAGGGAGACCAGAGAACTGGTAGGGAGGGGGACCAGAGAACTGGTACGGAAGGGGACCAGATAACTGGTAGGGAGGGGGACCAGAGAACTGGTAGGGAGGGAGACCAGAGAACTGGTGGGGAGGGAGACCAGAGAACTGGTAGGGAGGGGGACCAGAGAACTGGTAGGGAGGGGGACCAGAGAACTGACAGGGAGGGGGACCAGAGAACTGTTAGGGAGGGAGACCAGATAACTGACAGGGAGGGGGACCAGAGAACTGGTAGGGAGGGGGACCAGAGAACTGGGAGGGAGGGAGACCAGAGAACTGAGACCAGAGAACTGACAGGGAGGGGGACCAGAGAACTGGTAGGGAGGGAGACCAGAGAACTGGTAGGGAGGAAGACCAGAGAACTGGTAGGGAGGGAGACCAGAGAACTGAGACCAGAGAACTGACAGGGAGGGGGACCAGAGAACTGGTAGGGAGGGGGACCAGAGAACTGGTAGGGAGGGAGACCAGAGAACTGGTAGGGAGGGGGACCAGAGAACTGGTAGGGAGGGGGACCAGAGAACTGGTAGGGAGTGGGACCAGAGAACTGGTAGGGAGGGGGACCAGAGAAGTGGTAGGGAGGGGGACCAGAGAACTGGTAGGGAGGGGGACCAGAGAACTGGTAGGGAGGGGGACCAGAGAACTGGTAGGGAGGGGGACCAGAGAACTGACAGGGAGAGGCACCAGAGAACTAGTAGGGAGGGAGACCAGAGAACTGACAGGGAGGGGGACCAGATAACTGGTAGGGAGGGAGACCAGAGAACTGGTAGGGAGGGAGACCAGAGAACTGAGACCAGAGAACTGACAGGGAGGGGGACCAGAGAACTGGTAGGGAGGGAGACCAGAGAACTGAGACCAGAGAACTGGTAGGGAGGGGGACCAGAGAACTGGCAGGGAGGGAGACCAGAGAACAGGTAGGGAGGGAGACCAGAGAACTGGTAGGGAGGGAGACCAGAGAACTGGTAGGGTGGGAGACCAGAGAACTGGTAGGGAGGGAGACCAGAGAACTGACAGGGAGGGAGACCAGAGAACTGACAGGGAGGGGGACCAGAGGACTGGTAGGGAGGGGGACCAGATAACTGGTAGGGAGGGAGGCCAGTGAACTGGTAGAGAGAGAGACCAGAGAACTGACAGGGAGGGAGACCAGAGAACTGATAGGGAGGGAGACCAGAGAACTGGTAGGGAGGGAGACCAGATAACTGGTAGTGAGGGAGACCAGAGAACTGGTAGGGAGGGAGACCAGAAAACTGGTAAGGAGGGAGACCAGAGAACTGACAGGGAGGGGGACCAGAGGAGTGGTAGGGAGGGGGACCAGAGAACTGGTAGTGAGGGAGACCAGAGAACTGGCAGGGAGGGAGACCAGGGAACTGGTAGTGAGGGGGACCAGAGAACTGGTAGTGAGGGAGACCAGAGAACTGGTAAGGAGGGAGACCAGAGAACTGGTAGTGAGGGAGACCAGAGAACTGGTAGGGAGGGAGACCAGAGAACTGGTAGTGATGGAGACCAGAGAACTGGTAGTGAGGGAGACCAGAGAGCTGGTAGTGAGGGAGACCAGAGAACTGGTAGTGAGGGAGACCAGAGAACTGGTAGGGAGGGAGACCAGAGAACTGGTAGTGACGGAGACCAGAGAACTGGTAGTGAGGGAGACCAGAGAACTGGTAGGCAGGGAGACCAGAGAACTGGTAGTGAGGGAGACCAGAGAACTGGTAGTGAGGGAGACCAGAGAACTGGTAGGGAGGGAGACCAGAGAACTGGTAGTGAGGGAGACCAGAGAACTTGGATAGAACCTACAATGCATGGTAAAGGTTATTCTGTTAAATCAGGATCATTAATCAATGATCCAGTTGTGTTTCTATCATGCTGTGTTATGCATGCTGGTACTTCAGAGGCCTATTCTTCGTGACAGTGCTGTGTCACAACCAATGTCCCTGTTATTGACATCCTGATCCATTGTGCAGGTAGGATGCTGATAACGTGTTGTGTTGTCACATTGAGAAACCTCCCCCTGACAGTGTTGGGGATGGAGGGGGCGGGGAAGATTTATCACTGCCCACACTTCCTCTCAGGGATGTTCTGAGACGGTCTGGACACAGGGAACTTCCTGACATGTCTGGGAGCACCACACTGGACAGACCCTGTGGTTCCACTGTCTGACCACATCCCTCTCCTCTCACACACAGAGTAGTGACAGCAGACAGGCGGTCAGGCCAAGCAGAAGAGATCATTGCATGATTGACAAAGATTGTTAAATGCAAGATGCTTCACTGTTGGACAATGTGCAGGGCCACACTACGTGGTAATACTCCCTGCTGATTGGGTGCGGCAGGTAGCCTAGTGGTTAGTGCATTGGACTAGTAAACCGTAAAGGTTGCAAGATCGAATCCCCGAGTTGACAAGGTACAAATCTGTCGTTCTGCCCCCTGAACAAGGCAGTTTAACCCACTGTTCCAATCATTGAAAATTAAGAATTTGTTCTTAACGGACTTGCCTAGATTAAATTTAAAAAAAAATAAAGATTGGTCCATGTTCTACCTGCAAAGCTTTAGGATGTGAACCTATGAGACAAGTTGCATTCTATTGGTTTAAAACCGATTCACTAAGGAATGACATCATGCTACTAATCTGTCCTGTACATCTGAGCAGGCAGCTTCTACTTCCTGTTTCCTATCTGTGCTGTCCCTTATCTAGCCTTTCTGTTTCAGCTGATTCTGTAGCTGAAGCTACAGGGCAACGGTCCCAGGCTTGTGTCATGGCTGAGGAAGGCTTCATAACTCAGAGTAACTTAGCGACTGTCCCGTGGGCCAACCTCTCTGGGAGGACACCAGCAAACAGGAGTTATGTTACGCCAGAGGGTAATTACAACTAACCCATCCACAGCAATACACACCAGAGAGTAATTACACCTAATCCAACCCAGCAATACACACCAGAGGGTAGTTACAACTAACCCATCCACAGCAATACACACCAGATAGTAATTACACCTAATCCAACCCAGCAACACACAGATATACCCTAGTAAATCTTCACCACCGGGAACAGAATGTTACACTTGAATCTCTCTCTTTCTCTCTTCTTAGACGTGTTTACGTTATAATGGTTTTCAACGTGATAGAGACAAACTCTTGCAGGAAGATATCCAGCGTATTCACATCGCCCAGAGAACTGAGAACTGGTAGGGAAGAATATATATTAAAAATGGAGACTCCACACCATGTAAACTGGAACAACCATCTCACTATCAGTTTCTATAAATCCAACCACTTACAGATCGGATTAGTTTAGAAACACGTCTGATTCTGTGTTTTAGTTTACGATCAAAAACAATCAAATATACAGTAACATGCAAAAAAAACACAACTACAGACGTTAAAACAGTATGAAGATGACACCGCGTTAAATAAAGCAATTCCATAGAGACACATATCAGCTCTACTGGTAGTACTGCTACTACCAGCAGTACTACAACCTGCACCTGTCGACAACGACAAGTTGAATCGATAGCAGCTAGTAGACCGGTGACGACGACCGCCGAGCGCCACCGGAACAGGAAGGGGAGAAACCTTCAGTGGCAGCTAGTAGACCGGCGACGACGACCGCCGAGCGCCACCGGAACGGGAAGGGGAGACACCTTCAGTGGCAGCTAGAAGACCGGCGACGACGACCGCCGAGCACCACCCGAATGGGAAGGGGAGACACCTTCAGTGGCAGCTAGTAGACCGGCGACGACGACCGCCGAGCACCACCCGAATGGGAAGGGGAGACACCTTCAGTGGCAGCTAGTAGACCGGCGACGACGACCGCCGAGCACCACCCGAATGGGAAGGGGAGACACCTTCAGTGGCAGCTAGTAGACCGGCGACGACGACCACCGAGCGCCGCCCGAACGGGAAGGGGAGCCACCTTCAGTGGCAGTTAGTAGACCGGCGACGACGACCGCCGAGCACCACCCGAATGGGAAGGGGAGACACCTTCAGTGGCAGCTAGTAGACCGGCGACGACGACCGCCGAGCGCCACCCGAATGGGAAGGGGAGACACCTTCAGTGGCAGCTGTAGACCGGCGACGACGACCGCCGAGCACCACCCGAATGGGAAGGGGAGACACCTTCAGTGGCAGCTAGAAGACCGGCGACGACGACCGCCGAGCACCACCGGAACGGGAAGGGGAGACACCTTCAGTGGCAGCTAGTAGACCGGCGACGACGACCGCCGAGCGCCACCGGAACGGGAAGGGGAGACACCTTCAGTGGCAGCTAGTAGACCGGCGACGACGACCGCCGAGCACCACCGGAACGGGAAGGGGAGACACCTTCAGTGGCAGCTAGTAGACCGGCGACGACGACCGCCGAGCGCCACCGGAACGGGAAGGGGAGACACCTTCAGTGGCAGCTAGTAGACCGGCGACGACGACCGCCGAGCGCCACCGGAACGGGAAGGGGAGACACCTTCAGTGGCAGCTAGTAGACCGGCGACGACGACCGCCGAGCGCCACCGGAACGGGAAGGGGAGACACCTTCAGTGGCAGCTAGTAGACCGGCGACGACGACCGCCGAGCGCCACCCGAATGGGAAGGGGAGACACCTTCAGTGGCAGCTAGTAGACCGGCGACGACGACCGCCGAGCGCCACCGGAACGGGAAGGGGAGACACCTTCAGTGGCAGCTAGTAGACCGGCGACGACGACCGCCGAGCGCCACCGGAACGGGAAGGGGAGAAACCTTCAGTGGCAGCTAGTAGACCTACGACGACGAGCGCCGAGCGCCACCGGAACGGGAAGGGGAGAAACCTTCAGTGGCAGCTAGTAGACCGGCGACGACGACCGCCGAGCGCCACCGGAACGGGAAGGGGAGACACCTTCAGTGGCAGCTAGTAGACCGGCGACGACGACCGCCGAGCGCCACCGGAACGGGAAGGGGAGACACCTTCAGTGGCAGCTAGTAGACCGGCGACGACGACCGCCGAGCGCCACCGGAACGGGAAGGGGAGACACCTTCAGTGGCAGCTAGTAGACCGGCGACGACGACCGCCGAGCGCCACCGGAACGGGAAGGGGAGACACCTTCAGTGGCAGCTAGTAGACCGGCGACGACGACCGCCGAGCGCCACCCGAATGGGAAGGGGAGACACCTTCAGTGGCAGCTAGTAGACCGGCGACGACGACCGCCGAGCGCCACCGGAACGGGAAGGGGAGACACCTTCAGTGGCAGCTAGTAGACCGGCGACGACGACCGCCGAGCGCCACCCGAATGGGAAGGGGAGACACCTTCAGTGGCAGCTAGTAGACCGGCGACGACGACCGCCGAGCGCCACCGGAACGGGAAGGGGAGACACCTTCAGTGGCAGCTAGTAGACCGGCGACGACGACCGCCGAGCGCCACCGGAACGGGAAGGGGAGAAACCTTCAGTGGCAGCTAGTAGACTTACGACGACGAGCGCCGAGCGCCACCGGAACGGGAAGGGGAGAAACCTTCAGTGGCAGCTAGTAGACCGGCGACGACGACCGCCGAGCGCCACCGGAACGGGAAGGGGAGACACCTTCAGTGATATTAGTGACATATTAGTGACATGCGTAGAAACAAAACATGCCAATTTGAAAAATAAGCCATAGGAGTTTTTTTGAACGAGAATTAAGATGACTTTCAAATAGTAAGACATTTATTAAAGCAACAGATACCATTAATAAGAAGGAGCTAGAAGTGTCTTATGTGGTGAGCTACCGAGTGGGGAGGACAAGCAAGCCCCATACTATTGTGGAGGACGAAATTCTTCCTGCTGCCGCAGAAATGGCTGGGACAATGCTGGGGGAAATGGTCCCAAAAATTAGACAGACAAATCCTTCATCAAACAACATTGTTTCACGACGCATCAGTGACATGGCAGGAAATGTTTTGAAACAATTACTGCTTCGCATACAAACCAGTGAATTCTATGAGTTACAGCTGGATGAGTCAACAGGCCTGGCACAGCTCCTGGTATATGTCTGTTACATCTGGATGAGTCAACAGACCTGGCACAGCTCCTGGTATATGTCTGTTACAACTGGATGAGTCAACAGGCCTGGCACAGCTCCTGGTATATGTCTGTTACAGCTGGATGAGTCAACAGACCTGGCACAGCTCCTGGTATATGTCTGTTACAGCTGGATGAGTCAACAGACCTGGCACAGCTCCTGTTATGTCTGTTACAGCTGGATGAGTCAACAGGCCTGGCACAGCTCCTGGTATATGTCTGTTACAGCTGGATGAGTCAACAGACGTGGCACAGCTCCTGGTATATGTCTGTTACAGCTGGATGAGTAAACAGACGTGGCACAGCTCCTGGTATATGTCTGTTACAGCTGGATGAGTCAACAGACGTAGCGGGCCTGGCACAGCTCCTGGTATATGTCTGTTACAGCTGGATGAGTCAACAGACGTGGAGGGCCTGGCACAGCTCCTGGTATATATCTGTTACAGCTGGATGAGTCAACAGACCTGGCACAGCTCCTGGTATATGTCTGTTACAGCTGGATGAGTCAACAGACCTGGCACAGCTCCTGGTATATGTCTGTTACAACTGGATGAGTCAACAGGCCTGGCACAGCTCCTGGTATATGTCTGTTACAGCTGGATGAGTCAACAGGCCTGACACAGCTCCTGGTATATGTCTGTTACAGCTGGATGAGTCAACAGGCCTGACACAGCTCCTGGTATATGTCTGTTAAAACTGGATGAGTCAACAGACGTGGCACAGCTCCTGATATATGTCTGTTACAGCTGGATGAGTCAACAGGCCTGACACAGCTCCTGGTATATGTCTGTTACAGCTGGATGAGTCAACAGACGTGGTGGGCCTGGCACAGCTCCTGGTATATGTCTGTTACAACTGGATGAGTCAACAGACCTGGCACAGCTCCTGGTATATGTCTGTTACAGCTGGATGAGTCAACAGGCCTGGCACAGCTCCTGGTATATGTCTGTTACAACTGGATGAGTCAACAGGCCTGGCACAGCTCCTGGTATATGTCTGTTACAGCTGGATGAGTCAACAGGCCTGACACAGCTCCTGGTATATGTCTGTTACAGCTGGATGAGTCAACAGGCCTGACACAGCTCCTGGTATATGTCTGTTAAAACTGGATGAGTCAACAGACGTGGCACAGCTCCTGGTATATGTCTGTTACAGCTGGATGAGTCAACAGGCCTGACACAGCTCCTGGTATATGTCTGTTACAGCTGGATGAGTCAACAGGCCTGACACAGCTCCTGGTATATGTCTGTTACAGCTGGATGAGTCAACAGACGTGGTGGGCCTGGCACAGCTCCAGGTATATGTCTGTTACAACTGGATGAGTCAACAGGCCTGACACAGCTCCTGGTATATGTCTGTTACAGCTGGATGAGTCAACAGACGTGGTGGGCCTGGCACAGCTCCTGGTATATGTCTGTTACAACTGGATGAGTCAACAGGCCTGACACAGCTCCTGGTATATGTCTGTTACAGCTGGATGAGTCAACAGACGTGGTGGGCCTGGCACAGCTCCTGGTATATGTCTGTTACAACTGGATGAGTCAACAGGCCTGGCACAGCTCCTGGTATATGTCTGTTACAGCTGGATGAGTCAACAGACCTGGCACAGCTCCTGGTATATGTCTGTTACAGCTGGATGAGTCAACAGACCTGGCACAGCTCCTGGTATATGTCTGTTACAGCTGGATGAGTCAACAGACCTGGCACAGCTCCTGTTATGTCTGTTACAGCTGGATGAGTCAACAGGCCTGGCACAGCTCCTGGTATATGTCTGTTACAGCTGGATGAGTCAACAGACGTGGCACAGCTCCTGGTATATGTCTGTTACAGCTGGATGAGTCAACAGACGTGGTGGGCCTGGTACAGCTCCTGGTATATGTCTGTTACAGCTGGATGAGTCAACAGACGTGGCGGGCCTGGCACAGCTCCTGGTATATGTCTTTTACAGCTGGATGAGTCAACAGGCCTGGCACAGCTCCTGGTATATGTCTGTTACAACTGGATGAGTCAACAGGCCTGGCACAGCTCCTGGTATATGTCTGTTACAGCTGGATGAGTCAACAGACGTGGCACAGCTCCTGGTATATGTCTGTTACAGCTGGATGAGTCAACAGACGTGGTGGGCCTGGCACAGCTCCTGGTATATGTCTGTTACAGCTGGATGAGTCAACAGGCCTGACACAGCTCCTGGTACATGTCCGTTACGTTTATGGGGGGTCAATTAAGGAAGACGTCCTCTTCTGCAAACCACTGGAAACCAGGACAACAGGAGACATCAAATGGACTTTGGTGGTCAAGATGTGTTGGTATCTGTACTGATGGTGCAAAAGCCATGACAGGGAGACATAGTGGAGTGGTAATGCGCGTGCAAGCAGTGCCACTTGGGTCCACTGCAGCATCCACCGAGAGTCTCTAACTGTCAAGGGAATGCCTGACAGCTTGAAAGACGTTTTGGACACTACACTGAAAATGGTTAACTTTGTTAAAGACAAGGTCAAATTTTCTGCACTTTGATATGATATGGGCAGCGACCATGTAACGCTTTTACAACATACAGAAGTGCTCTGGTTATCAAGGGGCAAAGATTTGAAATGTTGTTTTAAATTGAGAGACGAGCGTAAAGTTTTCTTTACTGACCATAGTTTTCACTTGTCTGACTGCTTGCATGATGAAGAGTTTCTCACACGACTGGTCTATCTGGGTGATGTTTTTTCTCACCTGAATGATCTGATTCTAGGATTACAGGGACTCTCTGCAACTATAGTCAATGTGCAAAATTGAGGCTATGATTAATTAAGAAGTTGGAGCTCTTCTGCATTAACCTGTTGAGTGTACTGTTGGGGCAGTATTTTGATGCTTGGGATTGATTATAACCTGAGGATTGATTATAAAAAATGTTTGACATGTTTCTTCTAAATTTACGGATACTATTTGGAATTTTCATCTGCTCGTCATGACCTGCTGATTTCTGAACAAAATGTGCCAACCAAATGGAGGTTTTTGGATATAAAAATAATGTTTATGGAACAAAAGGAACATTTATTGTGTAACTGGGAGTCTCGTGAGTGCAAACATCCGAAGATCATCAAAGGTAATCGATTCATTTTATTGCTTTTCTGACTTTCTTGACCAATCTACTTTGCTGCTAGCTGTTTGTAATGTTTTGTCTGCTGAGAGAGATGTCCTCACATAAACGCTTGGTTTGCTTTCACTGTAAAGCTTTTTTAAAATCTGCCAGGTGTATTAACAACAAGATAAGTTGTGTTTTGCTATATTGCTCTTGTGATTTCATGAAAATGTAATATTTTTAGTAATTTAATTTGAATTTGGCGCTCTGCAATTCAGCGGATGTTGACGAAAATGATCCCGCTAACGGGACGGGTGTGCCAAGACGTTTTACCAAGGACAACACACAGGTCTTTCCATCATTGTATGATTTTTTTTGTGTCCAAATGAACTCAAACTTACAGGCAATGTCAAATGTGAAGCACCTGAGTGACTTGGCTTTTTACGCAGGTACTTTCCTGAAACGGACGACACAAACAACTGGATTCATTATCCCTTTCATGCCCTGCCTCCAGTCCACTTACTGATGTCTGAACAAGAGAGCCTCATCGAAATTCCCACAAGTGGTTCTGTGAAAATGTAATTTAATTTAATCAGAAACCACTGCCAGATTTCTGGATTTTGGCAGTGGTCAGAGTATCCTGCCTTGGCAAATCGTGCTGTTAAGACACTGATGCCCTTTGCAACCACGTACCTATGTGAGAGTGGATTCTCGGCCCTCACTAGCATGAAAACTACATTCAGGCACAGAAACTGTGTGTGGAAAATTATTAAAGACTGAGACTCTCTCTAATACAACCCAACATTGCAGAGTTATGTGCATCCTTTCAAGCACACCCTTCTCATTAACCTGTGGTGAGTTATTCACCATTTTAGGTGAACAAATAAGGTTTTATATGTAAGATGTTTGTAAATAAAGCACTTCTGAATAAGCTACCTTCTTATTTATCATTAACTCATCAATATTATAATATAATATATTAGAATATATTATATTATAATGTAATTATCATCAATATTATAATTATAATTCCTAAAACCAGGTCTTAAGCATGGATTACACTTGAGGCCCATGCGATTTCCACAGAGTTGGGTATGGCTGCCTTTTCCTGTTACGCTCCTTGCCTATGGAATAGCCTGCAGACTAAACTTCAACCTGAGACTCTTGTCGTCCAATTTTAAACATTTATTGGAGGATTTTTATTTTTGTATTTTTGCTTTTAACTCGGGGTAATATAAGTTCTAATGTTGTTAGGGGAATAACCTGTTAGTAGAATAACCTTTTAGTAGAATAACCTGTTAGGGGAATAACCTGTTAGGGGAATAACCTGTTAGTAGAATAACCTGTTAGGGGAATAACCTGTTAGGGGAATAACCTGTTAGGGGAATAACCTGTTAGGGGAATAACCTGAGCCGGGTTGTGACAAAAACTCAAACTCATTCTTTTGTTTTCATAAATGTATAGTGTGTGTGTGTGTGTGTGTGTGTGGCAGGCTTACAATGATGGCAAAAAAACAACATTTGAGAGTGCTCTGACCCTGGTGCTGGAGGGGGGGGTACGCAGCTGGAGGTTGAATGTTTGAAGGGGTACGGGACTATTAAAGGTTTGGGAACCACTGCTCTACTCTTCCCTTAGCCATGTGTCTAGTGAAATACTGCCCTGCCCGTGTACTAAACACTGAACAGCCTCCTGATGTGCTGAGCTCAGCAGTTCCCCAGAGAGGCCCAGTGTGCCATAGACATGAACCAGTGAGGAAAATGTGATACCAGGGCAGAGCAGGGCTGGCAGGCGGTCTGGCACTCACCACTGGAGGAAGGAAGGACAACAAGAGAGAGAGAGAGAGAGAGAGATGGAGAGAGATGGAGAACGAGATGGAAAGAGACAGAGAGATGTAGAACGAGAGGGAAAGGGAGCGACACGCTGGGCGTGCATGGAGAGAGAGCACCCAGGATTTACTGCGCTTGGCGCGGCGCGGCGGCCTCCACAGCTGCCTTATCTGCTGCCAGACATCCAGGGCCTGCTGGGAGATGGAGGGGAGAGGACGGAGGACAGGGTGAAATCAGGACAACAGCGGCAGGCAGGGCCCCACCCACCCACTGCACCTCACCGTTCTATGCTCGGTTATGAAAAGCCAACTGACATTTACTCCTGAGGTGCTGACCTGTTGCACCCTCCACATCCACTGTGGTTATTATTTGACCCTGCTGGCCGTCTATGAACATTTGAACATCTTGAATATCAATCTGGCCCTAAATATCCATGTTCTGTTATAATCTCCCCTCACCACAGCCAGAAGAGGACTGGCCACCCCTCATAGCCTGGTTCTTCTCCCCCCAGCACAGCCAGAAGAGGACTAGCCACCCCTCATAGCCTGGTTCTTCTCTAGGTTTCTTCCTAAGGTTCCTGCTTTTCTAGGGAGTTTTTCCTAGCCACCGTGCTTCTACATCTGCATTGCTTGCTGTTTGGGGTTTTAGGTTGGGTTTCTGCATAGCACTTTGTGACATCTGCTGATGTAAAAATGTCTTTAAAAATACATTTGATTGATTGATTTACTCTGAAAGCAATATAACTCAATATCCCTCAGCCATAAAACACAGAGATTGGGGAAGGTGGAGATAGAGAGAGAGAAGGGGGAGAGGAGAGATAAAGAGAGATAGAGAGAGAGGGAAGGGGGAGAGGACAGATAGATAGAGAGAGAGGGAATTGGGAGAGGAGAGATAAAGAGAGATAGAGAGAGAGGGTAGGGGGAGAGGAGAGATAAAGAGAGATAGAGAGAGGGAAGGGGGAGAGGACAGATAGAGAGAGAGGGAAGGGGAGAGGAGAGATAGAGGGAGGGAAGGGGGAGAGGAGAGATAAAGAGCGAGGGAAGGGGGAGAGGAGAGATAGAGAGAGAGGGAAGGGGGAGAGGAGAGATAAAGAGAGATAGAGAGAGAGGGAAGGGGGAGAGGACAGATAGATAGAGAGGGAAGGGGAGAGGAGAGATAGAGAGAGAAGGGGGAGAGGAGAGATAGAGAGAGGGAAGGGAGAGAGGAGAGAGAGCGTGGGAAGAGGGAGAGGAGAGATAGAATGAGGGAAGGGGGAGAGGAGAGAGAAAAGGAGAGGGAAGGGGGAGAGGAGAGAAAGAGAAAGAGAGAGGGAAGGGGGAGAGGAGAGATAGAGAGAGGGGGAAGGGGGAGAGGAGAGAGAAAAAGAGAGGGAAGGGGGAGAGGAGAGATAGAAAGAGAGGGAAGGGGGAGAGGAGAGATAAAGAGAGAGGGAAGGGGGAGAGGAGAGATAAAGAGAGATAGAGAGAGAGGGAAGGGGGAGAGGACAGATAGAGAGAGATAGAGAGAGAGGGAAGGGGGAGATGAGATATAAAGAGAGATAGAGAGAGAGGGAAAGGGAGAGGAGAGATAGTGAGCGGGAAGGGGGCGAGGAGAGATAGAGAGAGGGAAGGGGGAGAGGAGAGAGAAAAAGAGAGGGAAGGAGGAGAGGAACGATAAAGAGAGAGGGAAGGGGGAGAGGAGAGATAAAGAGAGAGGGAAGGGGGAGAGGAGAGATAGAGAGAGGGAACGGGAGAGGAGAGGAGAGATAGGAGAGATAAAGAGAGAGGGAAGGGGGAGAGGAGAGATAAGGAGAGGGAAGAGGGAGAGGAGAGATAAGGAGAGGGAAGGGGGAGATGAGAGATAGGAGAGATAAAGAGAGAGGGAAGGGGGAGAGGAGAGATAGAGAGAGGGAAGGGGAGAGGAGAGGAGAGATAGGAGAGATAAAGAGAGAGGGAAAGGGGAGAGGAGAGATAGGAGAGATAGAGAGAGGGAAGGGGGAGAGTAGTAACTATAGCTACCACAGAGACACACTGAACCACAGGGGCTAACTACAGCTACCACAGAGACAGACTGAACCACAGGGGGTTAACTACAACTACCACAGAGACAGACTGAACCACAGGGGCTAACTATAGCTACCACAGAGACAGACTGAACCACAGTCTCTATCTACAGCTACCACAGAGACAGACTGAACCACAGGGGGCTAACTACAACTACCACAGAGACAGACTGAACCACAGGGGCTAACTATAGCTACCACAGAGACAGACTGAACCACAGGGGGCTAACTACAACTACCACAGAGACAGACTAAACCACAGGGGGCTAACTACAACTACCACAGAGACAGACTGAACCACAGTCTCTAACTACAACTACCACAGAGACAGACTGAACCACAGGGGGCTAACTACAACTACCACAGGAGACAGACTGAACCACAGGGGGTTAACTACAACTACCACAGAGACAGACTGAACCACAGGGGGCTAACTATAGCTACCACAGAGACAGACTGAACCACAGTCTCTAACTACAACTACCACAGAGACAGACTGAACCACAGGGGGCTAACTACAACTACCACAGAGACAGACTGAACCACAGTCTCTAACTACAACTACCACAGAGACAGACTGAACCACAGGGGGCTAACTACAACTACCACAGAGACAGACTGAACCACAGGGGGCTAACTACAACTACCACAGAGACAGACTGAACCACAGGGGGCTAACTACAACTACCACAGAGACAGACTGAACCACAGGGGCTAACTATAGCTACCACAGAGACAGACTGAACAACAGGGGGCTAACTACAACTACCACAGAGACAGACTGAACCACAGGGGGCTAACTATAGCTACCACAGAGACAGACTGAACCACAGTCTCTAACTACAACTACCACAGAGACAGACTGAACCACAGTCTCTAACTACAACTACCACAGAGACAGACTGAACCACAGGGGGCTAACTATAGCTACCACAGAGACAGACTGAACCACAGGGGGCTAACTATAGCTACCACAGAGACAGACTGAACCACAGTCTCTAACTACAACTACCACAGAGACAGACTGAACCACAGGGGGCTAACTACAACTACCACAGAGACAGACTGAACCACAGGGGGCTAACTACAACTACCACAGAGACAGACTGAACCACAGGGGGCTAACTACAACTACCACAGAGACAGACTGAACCACAGTCTCTAACTACAACTACCACAGAGACAGACTGAACCACAGGGGGCTAACTACAACTACCACAGAGACAGATTGAACCACAGGGGGCTAACTATAGCTACCACAGAGACAGACTGAACCACAGGGGCTAACTATAGCTACCACAGAGACAGACTGAACCACAGGGGGTTAACTACAACTACCACAGAGACAGACTGAACCACAGGGGCTAACTATAGCTACCACAGAGACAGACTGAACCACAGGGGGCTAACTACAACTACCACAGAGACAGACTGAACCACAGGGGGCTATTTGATTTGATCACTTTATGGCCTCACACAGCTGTCTGTCTGTCTGGAGTGCTTTCAGTCTTTCTGTCAGATTTCTGGAAATTATATTTTTTGGTGTGTGTGCCTTCCGTCAATACTTTGGCCAGTTGATTCATTCAACAAATGGGGCAAAATCAGCACGAATGATATCAAAACAAGGTAAAATAAATAATTAAATAAGTAAAAATAAATTAAATAAAAACACATTTTGTCCTGTCGTGACTCACTGGTCTGGCTGATACTCCAGGGTTCCTGTCGTGACTCACTGGTCTGGCTGATACTCCAGGGTTCCTGTCGTGATTCACTGGTCTGGCTGATACTCCAGGGTTCCTGTCGTGACTCACTGGTCTGGCTGATACTCCAGGGTTCCTGTCGTGACTCACTGGTCTGGCTGATACTCCAGGGTTCCTGTCGTGACTCACTGGTCTGGCTGATACTCCAGGGTTCCTGTCATGACTCACTGGTCTGGCTGATACTCCAGGGTTCCTGTCATGACTCACTGGTCTGGCTGATACTCCAGGGTTCCTGTCATGACTCACTGGTCTGGCTGATACTCCAGGGTTCCTGTCATGACTCACTGGTCTGGCTGATACTCCAGGGTTCCTGTCGTGACTCACTGACTGGCTGACACTCCAGGGGTCCTGTTGTGACTCACCGACTGGCCGACACTCCAGGGGTTCTGTCGTGACTCACCGACTGGCTGACACTCCTGGGGTCCTGTCGTGACTCACTGGTCTGGCTGATACTCCAGGGTTCCTGTCGTGACTCACTGGTCTGGCTGATACTCCAGGGTTCCTGTCGTGACTCACTGGTCTGGCTGATACTCCAGGGTTCCTGTCGTGACTCACTGACTGGCTGACACTCCAGAGGTCCTGTCGTGACTCACCGACTGGCTGACACTCCAGGGGTCCTGTTGTGACTCACCGACTGGCCGACACTCCAGGGGTTCTGTCGTGACTGACACTCCTGGGATCCTGTCATGACTCACCGACTGGCTGACACTCCTGAGGTTCTGTCGTGACTCAATGACATTCCAGGGGTCCTGTCGCGACTCACCGACTGGCTGACACTCCAGAGGTTCTGTCGTGACTCACCGACTGGCTGCCACTCCAGGGGTTCTGTCGTGACTCACCGACTGGCTGACACTACAGAGGTTCTGTCGTGACTCACTGACTGGCTGACACTCCAGAGGTTCTGTCGTGACTCACTGACTGGCTGACACTCTAGGGGTTAAGTCGTGACTTACCGACTGGCTGACACTCCAGGGGTCCTGTCGTGACTCAATGACATTCTAGGGGTTCTGTCTTGACTCACCGACTGGCTGACTCTCCAGAGGTTCTGTCGTGACTCACTGACTGGCTGACACTCCAGGGGTTCTGTCGTGAGTCACCGACCTGCTGACACTCCAGGGGTCCTGTCGTGACTCAATGACATTCTAGGGGTTCTGTCGTGACTCACCGACTGGCTGACACTCCAGGGGTTCTGTCATGACTCACCGACTGGCTGACACTCCAGGGGTCCTGTCGTGACTCACCGACTGGCCGACACTCCAGGGGTCCTGCCGTGACTCACTGGTCTGGCTGATACTCCAGGGTTCCTGTCGTGACTCACTGGTCTGGCTGATACTCCAGGGTTCCTGTCGTGACTCACTGGTCTGGCTGATACTCCAGGGTTCCTGTCGTGACTCACTGGTCTGGCTGATACTCCAGGGTTCCTGTCATGACTCACTGGTCTGGCTGATACTCCAGGGTTCCTGTCATGACTCACTGGTCTGGCTGATACTCCAGGGTTCCTGTCATGACTCACTGGTCTGGCTGATACTCCAGGGTTCCTGTCATGACTCACTGGTCTGGCTGATACTCCAGGGTTCCTGTCGTGACTCACTGACTGGCTGACACTCCAGGGGTCCTGTTGTGACTCACCGACTGGCCGACACTCCAGGGGTTCTGTCGTGACTCACCGACTGGCTGACACTCCTGGGGTCCTGTCGTGACTCACTGGTCTGGCTGATACTCCAGGGTTCCTGTCGTGACTCACTGGTCTGGCTGATACTCCAGGGTTCCTGTCGTGACTCACTGGTCTGGCTGATACTCCAGGGTTCCTGTCGTGACTCACTGACTGGCTGACACTCCAGAGGTCCTGTCGTGACTCACCGACTGGCTGACACTCCAGGGGTCCTGTTGTGACTCACCGACTGGCCGACACTCCAGGGGTTCTGTCGTGACTGACACTCCTGGGATCCTGTCATGACTCACCGACTGGCTGACACTCCTGAGGTTCTGTCGTGACTCAATGACATTCCAGGGGTCCTGTCGCGACTCACCGACTGGCTGACACTCCAGAGGTTCTGTCGTGACTCACCGACTGGCTGCCACTCCAGGGGTTCTGTCGTGACTCACCGACTGGCTGACACTACAGAGGTTCTGTCGTGACTCACTGACTGGCTGACACTCCAGAGGTTCTGTCGTGACTCACTGACTGGCTGACACTCTAGGGGTTAAGTCGTGACTTACCGACTGGCTGACACTCCAGGGGTCCTGTCGTGACTCAATGACATTCTAGGGGTTCTGTCTTGACTCACCGACTGGCTGACTCTCCAGAGGTTCTGTCGTGACTCACTGACTGGCTGACACTCCAGGGGTTCTGTCGTGAGTCACCGACCTGCTGACACTCCAGGGGTCCTGTCGTGACTCAATGACATTCTAGGGGTTCTGTCGTGACTCACCGACTGGCTGACACTCCAGGGGTTCTGTCATGACTCACCGACTGGCTGACACTCCAGGGGTCCTGTCGTGACTCACCGACTGGCCGACACTCCAGGGGTCCTGCCGTGACTCACCGACTGGCCGACACTCCAGGGGTCCTGTCGTGACTCAATGACATTCTAGGGGTTCTGTCGTGACTCACCGACTGGCTGACACTCCAGGGGTCCTGTCGTGACTCACCGACTGGCTGACACTACAGGGGTCCTGTCGTGACTCACTGACTGGCTGACACTCCAGAGGTCCTGTCGTGACTCACCGACTGGCTGACACTCCAGGGGTCCTGTTGTGACTCACCGACTGGCCGACACTCCAGGGGTTCTGTCGTGACTGACACTCCTGGGATCCTGTCGTGACTCACCGACTGGCTGACACTCCTGAGGTTCTGTCGTGACTCAATGACATTCCAGGGGTCCTGTCGCGACTCACCGACTGGCTGACACTCCAGAGGTTCTGTCGTGACTCACCGACTGGCTGCCACTCCAGGGGTTCTGTCGTGACTCACCGACTGGCTGACACTACAGAGGTTCTGTCGTGACTCACTGACTGGCTGACACTCCAGAGGTTCTGTCGTGACTCACTGACTGGCTGACACTCTAGGGGTTAAGTCGTGACTTACCGACTGGCTGACACTCCAGGGGTCCTGTCGTGACTCAATGACATTCTAGGGGTTCTGTCTTGACTCACCGACTGGCTGACTCTCCAGAGGTTCTGTCGTGACTCACTGACTGGCTGACACTCCAGGGGTTCTGTCGTGAGTCACCGACCTGCTGACACTCCAGGGGTCCTGTCGTGACTCAATGACATTCTAGGGGTTCTGTCGTGACTCACCGACTGGCTGACACTCCAGGGGTTCTGTCATGACTCACCGACTGGCTGACACTCCAGGGGTCCTGTCGTGACTCACCGACTGGCCGACACTCCAGGGGTCCTGCCGTGACTCACCGACTGGCCGACACTCCAGGGGTCCTGTCGTGACTCAATGACATTCTAGGGGTTCTGTCGTGACTCACCGACTGGCTGACACTCCAGGGGTCCTGTCGTGACTCACCGACTGGCTGACACTACAGGGGTCCTGTCGTGACTCACCGACTGGCTGCCATTCCAGGGGTCCTGTCGTGACTCACCGACTGGCTGCCACTCCAGTGGTCCTGTCGTGACTCACCGACTGGCTGCCATTTCAGGGGTCCTGTCGTGACTCACCGACTGGCTGCCACTCCAGGGGTCCTGTCGTGACTCACCGACTGGCTGCCACTCCAGGGGTCCTGTCGTGACTCACCGACTGGCTGCCACTCCAGGGGTCCCGTCGTGACTCAATGACATTCCATGGGTCCTGTCGCGACTCACCGACTGGCTTTCACTCCAGGGGTCCCGTCGTGACTCAATGACATTCCAGGGGTCCTGTCGCGACTCACCGACTGGCTTTCACTCCAGGGGTCATGTCGTGACTCAATGACACTCCAGGGGTCCTGTCGTGACTAGCTGACTCTCCAGGGGTCTGTCGTGACTAGCTGACTCTCCAGGGGTCTGTCGTGACTCACCGACTGGCTTTCACTCCAGTGGTCATGTCGTGACTCAATGACTCTCCAGGGGTCTGTCGTGACTCGCTGCCACTCCAGGGGTCCTGTTGTGACTCACCGACTGGCTGACACTCCAGGGGTCCTGTCGTGACTAGCTGACTCTCCAGGGGTCTGTCGTGACTAGCTGACTCTCCAGGGGTCTGTCGTGACTCACCGACTGGCTTTCACTCCAGGGGTCCTGTCGTGACTAGCTGACACTCCAGGGGTCTGTCGTGACTAGCTGACACTCCAGGGGTCTGTTGTGACTAGCTGACACTCCAGGGGTCCTGTCGTGACTCACCGACTGGCTGACACTCCAGGGGTCTGTCGTGACTGGCTGCCACTCCAGGGGTCCTGTCGTGACTAGCTGCCACTCCAGGGGTCCTGTCGTGTTGTACTGTGACTATGTGGGAGCAGCAGGATGTCTGAACACAACGCCTCACCCTGCTGACTACCTTGTACTCTCTCCATACACCAGTGTAGTGGTGGAGACTCAGCTCTATACAGCCAAGAGATACAACCAACCACTGGCCCGTGATACCGTCAAAACTCACAAGACACTCCACCTACTGTAGAGGCTCTCAACATCTCCACTATCCAAACTATTAACTAACCTCTATAGCATGGGTGTCAAACTCTGGCCCGTGGGCCAAATTTGGCCCGCGGGGTAATTATATTTGGCCCGCGAGACAATACCAAATTGCTACTAGAGCTGGCCCGCCGGTATTATACAGCGCATTCACCACTAATACTACGAATCCCATAATGCTCTGCTGTTTTCGCGCGCCAATCAGGACAGGACCCAGAAACGCTCTCTCCTCTGTGACAGTAGTCATAGCAACATAGACGCTACAACTGTCAGCGAGCTAACCCTTCCCAAAAATGGCGAAAAGAAAGGCAGAAAACAGGAGCTTTCTGGACAAGTGGGAGGCAGAATATCTGTTTACATATGTAAAAGACAAACCTGTTTGTCTTGTTTGTGGAGTCAACGTGGCTGTAAGTAAGGAGTACAACATTAGACGACACTATGAAACGAAACACCATGACAAATACAAGGACCTGGACATGACTCAAAGGAGCCAGAAAGTAGAGGAGATGAAAAGAAGTTTGGTTTCACAACAGAATATGTTTAAAAAAGCCACATCACAAAGCGAGGCTGCTGTAAAGGCTAGTTATATAGTGGCAGCTGAGATCGCAAAATCAGCCCGGCCCTTTAATGAGGGAGAGTTCATGAAAAAGTGCATGATGAAGGTTTGTGACCTCGTATGCCCAGAGAAAAAACAAGCATTTTCAAACGTGAGCCTGAGCAGGAACACAGTAGCTGATCGCACATGTGATCTTGCCACCAATCTGTATGACCAGCTGATGGAAAAGGGAAAAGATTTTGTTGCGTTCTCCCTCGCAGTGGATGAGAGCTGCGACGCATCTGATACTGCTCAGCTGTCAGTCTTCATCCGTGGAGTGGACTCAAATCTGTGTGTTACGGAGGAGCTATTAGGATTCAAATCAATGCATGGCACAACCACAGGAAAGGAAATCTTTGAGGAGGTTTCCAAATGTGTAACTGAAATAAAGCTGCCGTGGGATAAACTCGTTGGATTAACGACAGATGGTGCGCCAGCGATGTGCGGTAAAAAGAGTGGACTGGTGGGCATGGTTCGGGAGAAGATGCGGGAAGAGAACTGTGCAGGTGAGCTAACTGTTTACCACTGCATCATACATCAGGAAGCACTGTGTGCCAAAGCCCTAAAGATGGAACATGTTATGACCACAGTAACACAGGTAGTTAACTTTATAAGAGCCAAAGGTCTAAATCACCGCCAGTTTAAATCTTTTCTGGAGGAGTGTGGTTCGGAATAAGCAGACACAGAGTATCACACAGAGGTGAGATGGCTAAGCAGAGGAAAAGTACTGAACAGATGTTTCGAGCTGCGTGAGGAAATATGTCAATTCCTGGAAACCAAAGGGAAGGATACAGCAGAGCTCCGGGAGCAAAAGTTCCTGTGTGAGCTGGCCTTTCTCTGTGACATCTCGAGCCATCTCGATGCGCTGAACCTGCAGCTTCAGGGGCGGGGGCGCATCATCACAGACATGTACGCTGCAGTGAGGGCCTTCAAAACTAAACTGTGCCTGTGGGAGAATCAGATGCTGCAAGGAAACCCTTGCCATTTTCCCTGCTGCCAATCCATAAAAGCGCAGATCTCTACCGCCGTGTTCCCATGCGCACAGTTTGCTGAAAAACTCAGTGTTCTCGCCGCTGAGTTTAGCCGGCGATTTGCCGACTTCGATGCCCAGAAATTCAAGTTTGAACTGCTTAGTAATCCCTTCGCAGTTGATGTGGAAAATGCACCAACCAACATCCAAATGGAGCTGATTGAACTCCAGTGCAACGACACGCTGAAGTCAAAGTATGATGCTGTGGGCGCCGCACAGTTTCCACGGTTCATCCCAGACACAATGCCTCAGCTCCGCACCCAAGCTGCTCAGATGCTCTCCATGTTCGGCAGCACTTATCTATGCGAGCAACTTTTCTCCTCGATGAAGATGACCAAAACAACTCACAGGAGACGTCTGACTGATGAACATCTTCGCTCGATACTGAGGATTTCTTCAGCTCAGAGCTTGAGCCCAGACATTGATTAACTAGCATCCAAGAAGAGATGCCAGGTATCTGGCTTGGGCACATCAGATTAGACCAGTGTGCAATAATTAACGTTTTCTTTATGCACTTTTTCTTGCTACAAGGCATGGGCTTGAATGGTTGATTGATTTATTATCATTTTATTTGTAAAATTATTAGCCAGTGGAAAAAGTTTATTTTGGTATTTAAATCAGAAGGCTGCAAATAGAAAAGAGGCATACAATTTTTATTTAAATTTTATTTATTTAATAAATGAATGCCATTGATGTGTTTTTTCATTTGAAAGTCGATTTTGCATGTCTCCACTATTAAATTATATATTGTATGGTAATAAGCGATGCTTGTTCCATATTCAATGTTAAAGCAAAACTTGTTTGGGTCCATATTAAAAGGTTAATTTGTTCAATGTTGGCCCGTGACTTTGTTCAGGTTTTACATTTTGGCCCACTGGGTATTTGAGTTTGACACCACTGCTCTATAGTGTCTACAAGACCATATGGTTCCTCTCAACATCTCCTCTAACCTCTATAGTGTCTTCAAGACCATATGATATCTCTCAACATCTCCTCTAACCTCTATAGTGTCTTCAAGACCATATGATATCTCTCAACATCTCCTCTAACCTCTATAGTGTCTTCAAGACTGTATGGTATCTCTCAACATCTCCTCTAACCTCTATAGTGTCTTCAAGACCATATGATATCTCTCAACATCTCCTCTAACCTCTATAGTGTCTACAAGACCATATGATATCTCTCAACATCTCCTCTAACCTCTATAGTGTCTTCAAGACTGTATGGTATCTCTCAACATCTCCTCTAACCTCTATAGTGTCTTCAAGACTGTATGGTATCTCTCAACATCTCCTCTAACCTCTATAGTGTCTTCAAGACTGTATGGTATCTCTCAACATCTCCTCTAACCTCTATAGTGTCTACAAGACTGTATGGTTCCTCTCAACATCTCCTCTAACATCTATAGTGCCTACAAGACCATATGATATCGCTCAACATCTCCTCTAACCTCTATAGTGTCTACAAGACTGTATGGTATCTCTCAACATCTCCTCTAACCTCTATAGTGTCTTCAAGACTGTATGGTATCTCTCAACATCTCCTCTAACCTCTATAGTGTCTTCAAGACTGTATGGTATCTCTCAACATCTCCTCTAACCTCTATAGTGTCTTCAAGACTGTATGGTATCTCTCAACATCTCCTCTAACCTCTATAGTGTCTACAAGACTGTATGGTTCCTCTCAACATCTCCTCTAACATCTATAGTGCCTACAAGACCATATGATATCGCTCAACATCTCCTCTAACCTCTATAGTGTCTACAAGACTGTATGGTATCTCTCAACATCTCCTCTAACCTCTATAGTGTCTACAAGACTGTATGGTATCTCTCAACATCTCCTCTAACCTCTATAGTGTCTACAAGACTGTATGGTATCTCTCAACATCTCCTCTAACCTCTATAGTGTCTACAAGACTGTATGGTATCTCTCAACATCTCCTCTAACCTATATAGTGTCTACAAGACCATATGATATCTCTCAACATCTCCTCCAACCTCTATAGTGTCTACAAGATTGTATGGTTCCTCTCAACATCTCCTCTAACCTCTATAGTGTCTACAAGACCATATGATATCTCTCAACATCTCCTCCAACCTCTATAGTGTCTACAAGACTGTATGGTATCTCTCAACATCTCCTCTAACATCTATAGTGTCTACAAGACTGTATGGTTCCTCTCAACATCTCCTCTAACCTCTATAGTGCCTACAAGACTGTGTGATTCATCTCAACATCTCCACATGCTGTATCCCCAGCCGACCCCACCACCCTCTCCCCAACTCTCCCATGTTGATTCATATTACAGTACTTGACCCCCTTGTCTCCCCAGACTCCTCCTGTCTCCCCCCACGTGGCTGGAACCCCCCCAGATTACGCCCCTTGTATTCCCACTTGGCCCCATGCCCCAGCCCCAATTGAACCCAATGCTTCCCTGTTTCTACACACACATACACACACACACACACACACACACACACACACACACACACACACACACACACACACACACACACACACACACAAGCTCACACACACACAGCGCTTTGTTGCTTCCCTGTTTCTACACACACATACACACACACACACACACACACACACACACACACACACACACACACACACACACACACACACACACAGCGCTTTGTTGATTAGGCCCAATGCTACTGCCCTAATAAACCCCCCCCCCCCCCCAAGACAACTCTCCTGGGTTGAACCACGTCCCCCCCCAAGACACGTGAGCACTATCATTCAGTGACAGTCCATCAATCAGTCCATCGATTAGTACAATCTGCCTCCTACCACAACCAACAGTTGGACCCTGCATGGGGCGGTTAGGAAACACTCTTCAGGGATTTAGAGACATCATGTTTAATAGCCCGTGACGAGAGAGAGAGAGAGAGAGAGAGAGAGAGAGAGAGAGAGAGAGAGAGAGAGAGAGAGAGAGAGAGAGAGAGAGAACCCACTGCCAATGTTTGTTGTAAGAGGATCACATGGTGAAACAAAGGGACTTTCACGTTGCAAACAGAATGTGTGGAGTGATGACTGTTAACAGGACATAGAGGGGAGAGAGATGAGGATGAGGATAGATGCAGAATCTGTGGAGTGATGACTGTTAACAGGACATAGAGATGAGAGAGATGAGGATAGATACAGAATCTGTGGAGTGATGACTGTTAACAGGACATAGAGGGGAGGATGAGGATGAGGATGGATACAGATGTGTGGAGTGATGACTGTTAACAGGACATAGAGATGAGGATGAGGATGGATACAGAATGTGTGGAGTGATGACTGTTAACAGGACATAGAGATGAGGATGAGGATGGATACAGAATGTGTGGAGTGATGACTGTTAACAGGACACAGAGATGAGGATGAGGATGAGGATGGATACAGAATCTGTGGAGTGATGACTGTTAACAGGACATAGAGGGGAGAGAGATGAGGATGGATACAGAATGTGTGGAGTGATGACTGTTAACAGGACATAGAGGGGAGGATGAGGATGAGGATGGATACAGAATCTGTGGAGTGATGACTGTTAACAGGACACAGAGATGAGGATGAGGATGAGGATGGATACAGAATGTGTGGAGTGATGACTGTTAACAGGACATAGAGGGGAGAGAGTTGAGGATGGATACAGAATCTGTGGGGTGATGACTGTTAACAGGACATAGAGGGGAGAAAGATGAGGATGGATATAGAATGTGTGGAGTGATGACTGTTAACAGGACATAGAGGGGAGAGAGATGAGGATGGATACAGAATGTGTGGAGTGATGACTGTTAACAGGACATAGAGGGGAGACACCATCTCAGAGCTCCATGCCCGGCCACACCATCTCAGAGCTCCATGCCATCTCAGAGCTCCATCCCAGAGCTCAATCTCAGAGCTCCATCCCCGGCCACACCATCTCAGAGCACCATGCCCGGCCACACCATCTCAGAGCACCATGCCATCTCAGAGCTCCACACCATCTCAGAGCACCATGCCCGGTCACACCATCTCAGAGCTCCATGCCATCTCAGAGCTCCATGCCCGGCCACACCATCTCAGAGCTCCATGCCTGGCCACACCATCTCAGAGCTCCATCCCCGGCCACGCCATCTCAGAGCTCCATGCCCGGCCACGCCGTCTCAGAGCGCCAAATAACCCACTACTGGAAACCTGAACGGGTTTGCACTTGGCAGGATGAGGCAGCTCCATGCCCGGCCACGCCATCTCAGAGCGCCACGCCGTCTCAGAGCGCCATATTGGAAACCTCAACGGGTTGGCACTTGGCAGGATGAGGCAGCTCCATGCCCAGCCACGCCATCTCAGAGCGCCATATTGGAAACCTCAACGGGTTGGTACTTGGCAGGATGAGGCAGCTCCATGCCCGGCCACGCCATCTCAGAGCGCCATATTGGAAACCTCAACGGGTTGGTACTTGGCAGGATGAGGCAGCTCCATGCCCGGCCACGCCATCTCAGAGCACCATATTGGATACCTCAACGGGTTGGCACTTGGCAGGATGAGGCAGCTCCATGCCCGGCCACGCCATCTCAGAGCGCCAAATAACCCACTACTGGAAACCTCAACAGGTTGGCACTTGGCAGGATGAGGCAATGGCAGACTTGTGTAACACTGCTGAATCAACCATTTTCGCTAAGGGTCTGTTTTACAACGTGTAAGAACAGAGGTAGGATACTGTGGGTGGGGAAGTTGGTAAGTTGGTAAGGACCAGAACAGAGGTAAGATACTGTGGGTGGGGAAGTTGGTAAGCTGGTAAGGACCAGAACAGAGGTAAGATACTGTGGGTGGGGAAGTTGGTAAGCTGGTAAGGACCAGAACAGAGGTAAGATACTGTGGGTGGGGAAGTTGGTAAGGACCAGAACAGAGGTAGGA
This sequence comes from Oncorhynchus clarkii lewisi, assembly GCF_045791955.1. Classification (NCBI taxonomy): domain Eukaryota; kingdom Metazoa; phylum Chordata; class Actinopteri; order Salmoniformes; family Salmonidae; genus Oncorhynchus; species Oncorhynchus clarkii. The sequence goes on along the minus strand of NC_092172.1, from coordinate 49,784,900 downwards.
TACTGTGGGTGGGGAAGTTGGTAAGGACCAGAACAGAGGTAAGATACTGTGGGTGGGGAAGTTGGTAAGGACCAGAACAGAGGTAGGATACTGTGGGTGGGGAAGTTGGTAAGCTGGTAAGGACCAGAACAGAGGTAAGATACTGTGGGTGGGGAAGTTGGTAAGCTGGTAAGGACCAGAACAGAGGTAAGATACTGTGGGTGGGGAAGTTGGTAAGGACCAGAACAGAGGTAGGATACTGTGGGTGGGGAAGTTGGTAAGTTGGAAAGGACCAGAACAGAGGTAGGATACTGTGGGTGGGGAAGTTGGTAAGGACCAGAACAGAGGTAGGATACTGTGGGTGGGGAAGTTGGTAAGCTGGTAAGGACCAGAACAGAGGTAGGATACTGTGGGTGGGGAAGTTGGTAAGCTGGTAAGGACCAGAACAGAAGTAAGATACTGTGGGTGGGGAAGTTGGTAAGCTGGTAAGGACCAGAACAGAGGTAGAATACTGTGGGTGGGGAAGTTGGTAAGGACCAGAACAGAGGTAGGATACTGTGGGTGGGGAAGTTGGTAAGGACCAGAACAGAGGTAGGATACTGTGGGTGGGGAAGTTGGTAAGTTGGTAAGGACCAGAACAGAGGTAGGATACTGTGGTTGGGGAAGTTGGTAAGGACCAGAACAGAGGTAGGATACTGTGGGTGGGGAAGTTGGTAAGCTGGTAAGGACCAGAACAGAGGCAGGATACTGTGGGTGGGGAAGTTGGTAAGCTGGTAAGGACCAGAACAGAGGTAAGATACTGTGGGTGGGGAAGTTGGTAAGAACCAGAACAGAGGTAGGATACTGTGGGTGGGGAAGTTGGTAAGCTGGTAAGGACCAGAACAGAGGTAAGATACTGTGGGTGGGGAAGTTGGTAAGAACCAGAACAGAGGTAGGATACTGTGGGTGGGGAAGTTGGTAAGCTGGTAAGGACCAGAACAGTCCTCCTGATGAAGTTGAAGACATTACAGTTGGTTTTAAACAATTTGTTGTTTTTTTTGTATCAGAACATGACTTGGCATCTTTGATTCTTTCCAAATGTCCACCAGCACACTCTGTCTAGCAATATCTCTGTCTATCAAAACCACAGTCTGGTCGTCACTGCGGATCGTACCATGGTACAATGCCTCTGCAGAGATGTCACACTATGTCACGTGACACTGAGTGATAAGGACTATGCATGATAAACCAGCTTGGCACTCAGACAGGCCACACCCCCCTACACGGCTACCAGTACTCCTCCATCTGTCAATCAAAACGCCTTGTGCTGCTGTCACTACAATCACAGATCCTAGGACACACGACCCCCCCTCCACAAGGCTCACGCACAACAGACAAAATACCCATTTCCATTCCATCACTGAATTACTAAGGGGAAAAGTCAATATGGGGGGGGTGAGTTGCTTCAGAAATCATCGATCACTCACCACCAGCCCCCTCTGTAGAGGTCAGTGTACCCAGAATGCATAGTCCTATGCCACCGCCCTAACGTGCCAGAAATCCACAAGGGGTATTGTGCTTCATGTCTCTCCTCTGCCAGGAATCCACAAGGCCAGGGGTCTTGTGCTTCATCTCTCTCCTCTGCCAGGAATACACAAGGCCAGGGGTCTTGTGGGTCATGCCTCTCCTCTGCCAGGAATCCACAAGGCCAGGGGTCTTGTGCTTCATGTCTCTCCTCTGCCAGGAATACACAAGGCCAGGGGTCTTGTGGGTCATGCCTCTCCTCTGCCAGGAATCCACAAGGCCAGGGGTGGGTCATGTCTCTCCTCTGCCAGGAATCCACAAGGCCAGGGGTGGGTCATGTCTCTCCTCTGCCAGAAATCCACAAGGCCAGGGGTGGGTCATGTCTCTCCTCTGCCAGGAATCCACAAGGCCAGGGGTGGGTCATGTCTCTCCTCTGCACCCTGTTAGAAAATCCAGCTAGCACATAACGCTCTGTGAACCATATATTCCGTAGAGCGTGGTTGTCCTGTAGTTATCGCTGCATACAGCCTTCCCACAACATTCTGGGAACCATATATTCTGTAGAGCGTGGTTGTCCTGTAGTTATCGCTGCATACAACCTTCCCACAATGTTCTGGGAACCATATATTCCTATCGTTGCATACAGCCATCCCACAACGTTCTGTGAACGGTGCAGGATTCGTTGCTTGGCGTTGAAACATTCTCAGCACATTTTAATTAATAAGGAACTTGACAAAATAATGTTATTTCCTGGCATTTCAATACTTTAACAGAATGTTTCCTGGCATTTCAATACTTTAACAGAATGTTTCCTGGCATTTCAATACTTTAACAGAATGTTTCCTGGCATTTAATACTTTAACAGAATGTTTCCTGGCATTTCAATACTTTAACAGAATGTTTCCTGGCATTTCAATACTTTAACAGAATGTTTCCTGGCATTTCAATACTTTAACAGAATGTTTCCTGGCATTTCAATACTTTAACAGAATGTTGCCTGGAAGTTCAAACATGGTTACGTTTTATGTACATTTTTTGGTAACGTTCTAGGAACGTTCTCCAACTGGTTTGACATTGGTAACGTTCTAGGAACGTTCTCCAACTGGTTTGACATTGGGAATGTTCTCAAATAGTTCAGAGAACGTTTTAAGAAACGTTCTCCTGTGGGAATTTCAGTACTTCAGCATAACGTTTTCTGCAGGTTTCCTCGTGGTTCTATTTGAAGTAACGTTCTCAGAACGTTGAGAAACTTTCCATAAAAAACACAATAAAACATTAGTAATGTTCAAAGAACGTTCAAAGACTGTTAGTGAAAAAACATATACATACTGTATACTCATAGATACATTTTGTTAGCTACACCAGCCCGTACACCTCTGTCCTACTGCCATCCTCCTCTCCTCCTCCCCATGTCCTACTGCCATCCTCCTCTCCTCCTCCCCTGTCCTACAGCCATCCTCCTCTCCTCTTCCCCCTGTCCTACTGCCATCCTCCTCTCCTTCTATCCCCCTGTCCTACTGCCATCCTCCTCTCCTCCTCCCCTGTCCTACAGCCATCCTCCTCTCCTCCTCCCCCTGTCCTACTGCCATCCTCCTCTCCTTCTATCCCCCTGTCCTACTGCCATCCTCCTCTCCTCCTCCCCCTGTCCTTCTGCCATCCTCCTCTCCTCCTCCCCTCCTTCCCCTGTCCTACTGCCATCCTCTTCTCCTGAGAGAGAGAGAAACAGAGAGAGAGACAGAGAGAGAGAGAGAGAGAGAGAGATAGAGAGACCTGTAGTAGGTTAGCCCTATTATCTACCTCACTTGCTTTGGCAATGTTAACACATGCTTCCCATTTAAATAAAGCCCTTGAATTGAATTGAATGGAATTGAAAGCAAGAGAAAGAGAGAGAGAGAAACTGAGGGAAAGACAGAGGGAGAGAGAGAGAAACTGGGGGAAAAGAAATACAGAGGTTGTAGTCATGGTTGCAGGTACAAGAGGTAACTATAGCGATAACCCCAGTATCTGATTGTCCAGTCAGCTCTCCCTGCAGAGGTCAGTCAGGCCAGCTGCAATCTAGGTACAACTGCTGGATGGCCATCACGACAGCAGCCCAGCAGACTGAACAAACACACAGAGCGACAGGAGAGGAGAGGAGAGGGCAGAGTCTGTCTCTAGGCTGCAAAGCCGGGCTAAACTAGAAAAGGCCAGGCAAGACCCAGTCACGAGAACTGGGGGATGGGCCACCTATATGCCCAGCACATGCATTTTTACCTTTATTTAACTAGGCAAGTCAGTTAAGAACAAATTCTTATTTTCAATGACAGCCCAACAGGAACAGTGGGTTAACTGCCTTGTTCAGGGGCAGAATGACAGATTTGTACCTTGTCAGCTCAGGGATTTGAACTTGCAACCTTTCAGTTACTGGCCCAATGCTCTAACCACTAGACTACCTGCTGGTTACTGGACCAACACTCTAACCACTAGGTTACCTGCTGGTTACTGGCCCAACACTCTAATCACTAGGCTACCTGCCTCCCCTCCACTCTAACCACTAGGCTACCTGCTGGTTACTAGTCCAACGCTCTAACCACTAGACTACCTGCTGGTTACTAGTCCAACACTCTAACCACTAGTCTACCTGCTGGTTACTGGCCCAATGCTCTAATCACTAGGCTACCTGCTGGTTACTGGCCCAACGCTCTGACCACTAGGCTACCTGCTGGTTACTAGTCCAACACTAACCACTAGGCTACTTGCTGGTTACTGACCCAACGCTCTAACCACTAGGTTACCTGCTGGATACTAGTCCAACACTCTAACCATTAGGTTACCTGCTGGTTACTAGTCCAACACTCTAACCACTAGGCTACCTGCTGGTTACTGGCCCAACGCTCTAACCACTAGGCTACCTGCTGGTTACTAGTCCAACGCTCTAACCACTAGACTACCTGCTGGTTACTGGCCCAACGCACTAACCACTAGGCTACCTGCTGGTTACTGGCCCAACACTCTAACCACTAGGCTACCTGCTGGTTACTGACCCACACTCTAACCACTAGGCTACCTGCTGGTTACTAGTCCAACACTCTAACCACTAGGCTACCTGCTGGTTACTAGTTCAACACTCTAACCACTAGGCTACCTGCTGGTTACTAGTCTAACACTCTAACCACTAGGCTACCTGCCTCCCCTACACTCTAACCACTAGGCTACCTGTTGGTTACTAGTCCAACACTCTAACCACTAGTCTATATTACAGCAGGTATATTACAGCAGTTATATTACAGCAGGTATATTACAGCAGGTATGCTACAGCGGGAATGCTACAGCAGTTATGCTACAGCAGGTATTCTACAGCATGTATGCTACAGCAGGTATGCTACAGCAGGTATGCTACAGGTTTGCTACAGCAGGAATGCTACAGCAGTGATACTGAGTCAGAATCTGGAGCCAGACCAGACACTGCATTAAGTCATCAGTGGTAACTAAGTGATAAGACCTGTGATAGGCCTGTTGATTTACGAGGCTATGGGTCCCATGTAGGGGAGAGGTCAAGATTACACAGCTTTATAGACTAATGCAGGACAAGGGTCGGTATTAAGGCTCTCTATAGCCTGGTCGGAGGGAGGTATGGGGCCCAGACGAGGGGGGAGAGGAGGGAGAGGTGGTCTCAGTGTCACTAGGCAAAAGGTCCCGAAGTTGGGGGGGAGATGAGGGAGACAGGGAGGAGTCGAAGATGATACAGGGGTGAGACGGTTGGAGACGAGGGAGACAGGGGTGAGGCGGGGTGAGATGAGGTAGACAGGGGTGAGGTGGGGGGTGAGACGAGGTGAGACAGGGGGTGAGGTGGGGGGTGAGATGAGGGAGACAGGGAGACAGGGAGGAGTCGAGGATGATACAGGGGTGAGGCGGGGGTGAGATGAGGGAGACAGGGGTGAGGTGGGGGTGAGGTGGGGGTGAGATGAGGGATACAGGGGTGAAGTGGGGGTGAGATGAGGGAGACAGGGGTGAGGTGGGGGTGAGATGAGGGAGACAGGGGTGAGGTGGGGGTGAGACAGGGGTGAGGCGGGGGTGAGACGAGGGAGACAGGGGTGAGGTGGGGGTGAGATGAGGGAGACGGGGGTGAGATGAGGGAGACAGGGGTGAGACGGGGGTGAGGTGGGGGAGACAGGGGTGAGGCGGGGGTGAGAAGTGGGTGAGACAAGGGTGAGACGAGGGAGACAGGGATGAGGTGGGGGTGAGATGAGGGAGACAGGGTTGAGGTGGGGGTGAGATGGGGGAGACAGGGGTGAGACAGGGGTGAGGTGGGGGAGACAGGGGTGAGGCAGGGGTGAGAAGGGGGTGAGACGAGGATGAGACGAGGGATACAGGGGTGAGGTGGGTGTGAGACGGGTGTGAGACGAGGGATACAAGGTTGAGGTGGGGGTGAGGCGGGGGTGAGGCGGGGGTGAGACGAGGGATTCAGGGTTGAGGTGGGGGTGAGACGGGGGGTTGATTTGGGGGTGAGACGGGGGTGAGACGAGGGATACAGGGGTGAGGTGGGGATGAGATTCGGGCGAGACGGGGGGGTGAGACGAGGGATACAGGGGTGAGGCGTGGGTGAGACGGGGGTGAGGTGGGAGTGATGGGTGAGACGGGGGGGTGAGACGGGGGAGACAGGGGTGAGGTGGGGGTGAGACGGGGGTGAGACGAGGGAGACAGGGGTGAGGCGGGGGTGAGATGAGGGAGACACGGTGGGGTGAGAAGGGGGTGAGACGAGGGAGATAGGGGTGGGGTGAGAAGGGGGTGAGACAGGGGAAACAATATAGACAGGGGTGAGACGGGGGAACGGGGATGAGACAAAGGAGAAATGAGTGAGCAGGGGGGACGCAGGGGGAAACGGATGAGGCAGGAGTGAGATGACAGTAGATCACCTCAGGTAAACCTGCTGTAGTCTGAAGAGATGACAGTACATCACCTCAGGTAAACCTGCTGTAGTCTGAAGAGATGACAGTAGATCACCTCAGGTAAACCTGCTGTAGTCTGAAGAGATGACAGTACATCACCTCAGGTAAACCTGCTGTAGTCTGAAGAGATGACAGTACATCACCTCAGGTAAACCTGCTGTAGTCTGAAGAGATGACAGTACATCACCTCAGGTAAACTTGAGTCATTAACCAGTAACCAGCAGGTAGTCTAGTGGTTAGAACGTTGGGCCAGTAACCAGCAGGTAGCCTAGTAGTTAGAGAATTGGGCCAGTAACCAGCAGGCAGACTAGTGGTTAGAGCGTTGGGCCAGTAACCAGCAGGTAGACTAGTGGTTAGAGCATTGGACTAGTAACCAGCTGGTAGTCTAGTGGTTAGAGTGTTGGACTAGTAACCAGCAGGTAGTCTAGTGGTTAGAGTGTTGGACTAGTAACCAGCAGGTAGCCTAGTGGTTAGAGTGTTGGGACAGTAACCAGCAGGTAGCCTAGTGGTTAGAGTGTTGGACTAGTAACCAGCAGGTAGACTAGTGGTTAGAGTGTTGGACTAGTAATCAGCAGGTAGTCTAGTGGTTAGAGCGTTGGACTAGTAACCAGCAGGTAGACTAGTGGTTAGAGCGTTGGGCCAGTAACCAGCAGGTAGCCTAGTAGTTAGAGAATTGGGCCAGTAACCAGCAGGTAGTCTAGTGGTTAGAGTGTTGGACTAGTAACCAGCAGGTAGCCTAGTGGTTAGAGTGTTGGGACAGTAACCAGCAGGTAGCCTAGTGGTTAGAGTGTTGGACTAGTAACCAGCAGGTAGACTAGTGGTTAGAGTGTTGGACTAGTAACCAGCAGGTAGTCTAGTGGTTAGAGCGTTGGACTAGTAACCAGCAGGTACCCTAGTGGTTAGAGTGTTGGACTAGTAACCAGCAGGTAGACTAGTGGTTAGAGCGTTGGGCCAGTAACCAGCAGGTAGCCTAGTAGTTAGAGAATTGGGCCAGTAACCAGCAGGTAGACTAGTGGTTAGAGATTTGGGCCAGTAACCAGCAGGTAGACTAGTGGTTAGAGTGTTGGACTAGTAACCAGCAGGTAGACTAGTGGTTAGAGCGTTGGTTCAGTAACCAGCAGGTAGCCTAGTGGTTAGAGCGTTGGACTAGTAACCAGCAGGTAGACTAGTGGTTAGAGCGTTGGACTAGTAACCGAAAGGTTGGTGAATCGAATCCCCGACTGTCACGCCCTGACCTGAGTTATCTTTGTTTTCTTTATTATTTTGGTTAGGTCAGGGTGTGACGAAGATGGTTTGTTTATTTTTTATATTGTCATGGGGTTTTTGTGTGTCTAGGGGGTTTTTGTAGTGTGGGTGTTTATATGTCAGCAGCATACCACCCTGCATACCACTGCTGGCTTGCTTCTGAAGCTATGCAGGGTTGGTCCTGGTCAGTTCCTGGATGGGAGACCAGATGCTGCTGGAAGTGGTGTTGGAGGGCCAGTAGGAGGCACTCTTTCCTCTGGTCTAAAAAAATATCTCAATACCCCAGGGTGCTGTCTTTCGGATGGGAAGTTATACAGGTGTCCTGACTCTCTGAGGTCATTAAAACCTGTTACGGATTATGTGAATTCTCGCAGCTTTTCACAACTTTTTGTTAAAAATCGCGCAACATTTCAACGTCCTGCTACTCATGCCAGGAATATAGTATATGCATATGATAAGTATGTGTGTATAGAAAACACTCTGAAGTTTCTAAAACTGGTTAAATCATGTCTGTGGCTATAACAGAACGTGTTCAGGAGTAAAAATCCCAGGGAAAACTGTTCACCAAAAACACAAAAACAATATTCATCCGCCAATCTTTAAATTGTCTAAGGCGATAGAAAATAGATGAGGTTCCGTATACAACGCCTACAGCTTCCACATGATGTCGCCAATGCTGGCATTTCATTGCAAGTTTATCCTTGGTGGGATGACGTATAGGCACTTCCTGTCTTGGGGTGCACCCAGGAAATTATGAAAGTGAAAAAAATGGACGATGATTTCAAGACTTGCTGCTATCGAATACACATCGCCCCGTGATCAATTTGATCGATCATTAACGTTTATTAATACCCAAAGTTGGTTTAGAAAAGTAGTTTGAAGTGATTTGTAAAAGTTTATAGGCAACTTTTTTAATTTTAAAAAGTGACGTTGCGTCTTGTAAAGTGGAATTTTCCTTGGATCAGACGGCCTTCATAAATGGACATTTTGGGCATACTTTGACGGATTTAATCGGGAAAAAGACCCAATTGTGATGTTTATGGGACATGTAGGAGTGCCAACAAAGAAGCTCGTCAAAGGTAATGAATGTTTTATATTTTATTTCTGCGTTTTGTGTAGCGCCGGCTACCGCAAAATCTTTTGTTTAGGTCTCGTTCAGGTATTTTGGGGGGTGCATGCTATCAGATAATAGCTTCTCATGCTTTCGCTGAAAAGCATTTTACAAATCTGACATGTTGGCTAGATTCACAATGAGTGTAGCTTTAATTTAGTACCTTACATGTGTGTTTTAATTAAAGTTTGAGTTTTATCGAGTACTACGAGTGGCGCTCTGAAATTTCTGCTGACTTTGGTTCCTGTACAGGAACCACAATACGTAAGAGGTCATTAAAGATCCCATGGCACGTATCGTAAGAGTAGGAGTGTTAACCCCGGTGTCCTGGCTAAATTCCCAATCTGGCACCCAAACCATCACGGTCACCTAATAATCCCCAGTTTACAATTGGCTCATTCATCCCCCTCCTCTCCCCTGTAACTATTCCCCAGGTCGTTGCTGCAAATGAGAATGTTCTCAGTCAACTTACCTGGTAAAATAACAGATAAATAAATAACATGGCTATATACAGGAAGTACCAGGTAATAACATGGCTATATACAGGAAGTACCAGTACTGAGGTAATAACATGGCTATATACAGGAAGTACTAGATAATAACATGGCTATATACAGGAAGTACCAGTACTGAGGTAATAACATGGCTATATACAGGAAGTACCAGTACTGAGGTAATAACATGGCTATATACAGGAAGTACCAGTACTGAGTCAATGTGCAGGGGTACGAGGTAGGTAATAACATGGCTATATACAGGAAGTACTAGGTAATAACATGGCTATATACAGGAAGTACCAGTACTGAGGTAATAACATGGCTATATACAGGATGTACCAGTACTGAGTCGATGTGCAGGGGTATGAGGTAATTGAGGTAGATATGTACACATAGATGGGCCATACGCACTACCCTCTGTAGCCAAGTGGAAAACCAGCCAGTCGAGATGCTCTCGACGGTGCAGCTGTAGAACTTTCTGAGGATCTCAGGGCCCCGTGCCAAATCTTTTCAGCCGCTTAAGGGGGAAGAGGTGTTATTATGCCTTCTTCACGACGAAGTTGGTGTGTGTGGACCATGTTAATTCCTTAGTGATGTGGACACGGAGGAACTTGAAGCTCTCGACCGGCTTCACTACAGCCCCGTCGATGTGGATAGGTGGGGAGGCCAATCAGGAAGTCCAGGATCCAGTTGCAGAGGGAGGCGTTTACTCCCTGGGTCTTTAGCTTAGTGATGAGCTTTGAGGGCAACTATGGTGTTGTGTTGAACGCTGAGCTGTAGTCAATGAACAACATTCTCACATAGGTGTTCCTCTTGTCCAGGTGGGAAAGGGCAGTGTGGAGTGCAATAGAGATTGATTGGGTCATCTATGGATCTGTTCGGGTGGTGTGCAAATTGGAGTGGGTCTAAGGTTTCTGGGAAAATGGTGTTGATGTGAGCCAGGACCAGCCTTTCAAAGCATTTCATGGCTACTGATGTGAGTGCTACTGGGCGGTAATCATTTAGGCAGGCTACCTTCGCTTCTTGGGTACATGGACTATGGTGGTCTGCACTTAGTGATGCGCTGGAGGGCACTATGGTGTTGAATTCAGAGCTGTAGTCAATGAACAGCATTCTCACATCGGTGTTCCTTTTGTCCAGTACACTTCCTGGTAATCCGTCTGGCCCCGCGGCCTTGTGAATGTTAACCTGTTTAAAGATCTTACTCACATCGGTTACGGAGAGCGAGATCACACAGTTGTCCGGAACAGCTGGTGCTCTCATGCATGGTTCAGTGTTGCTTGCCTCGAAGTGAGCATAGAAGGCATTTATCTTGTCTGGTAGGCTCGCGTCACTGGGCAGCTCGCGGCTGAATTTCCCTTTGCAATCCGTGATAGTTTGCAAGCCCATCTAGCATGCGTCAGAGCCGGAATAGTAGAATTCAATCTTGGTCCTGTATTGACGCCTGTCTGAGGTTGCAGAGAGATTTATTATAAGTGTCCGGATTAGAGTCCTGCTCCTTGAAAGCGGCAGCTCTAGCCTTTAGCTCAGTGCGGATGTTGCCTGTAATGCATGGGGGGGGGGGTGGACGTCGTCGATGCACTTACTAACGAAGCCTGTGACTGATGTGGTTAACTCCTCAATGTTACAGTCTGTACTAACAAAACATTCCTGAAGCTTAGCATCCAGCCTGGTCTCATAGACTAAACGTAACACAGTAAATGTAAATCTAGGACACTCATATTAGCATGATATTGTAACGATGTTCTTCTGAGGAAGGAGTAGACCAAAGCGCAGCGTGGTACGTGTTCATATTTCCTTTAATTAACTGAACACTAAATACCAAAGAACAAGAGAATAAATGAAAACCGAAACAGTTCCCGTATGGTGCAAACACTGAAACGGAAAACAACTACCCACAACCCATAGTGGGAAAACAGGCTGCCTAAGTATGGTTCTCAATCAGAGACAACAACTACCCACAACTAACAGTGGGAAAACAGGCTGCCTAAGTATGGTTCTCAATCAGAGACAACAACTACCCACAACTAACAGTGGGAAAACAGGCTGCCTAAGTATGGTTCTCAATCAGAGACAACAACTACCCACAACTAACAGTGGGAAAACAGGCTACCTAAGTATGGTTCTCCATCTGAATAACATTCCACCAATGGGGCCACTAGGACATTTGACTGCAGGGCTACGACAAAAACAGGGTTGCTGGTCGGGAGAATGGATCGGGATTAAAACGTGAACGTCTAGCAATTCAACGTTTACGTGTTTGAGTCTCATCCAAGGACAACTTTCGCCTTTTTTAGCTAATTAGCATCTTTGCAACTACTTACTTACTTTGTAGCAGTGACTACAGTATTCAGACCCCTTTTTAGCAGTGACTACAGTATTCAGACCCCTTTTTAGCAGTGACTACAGTATTCAGACCCCTTTTTAGCAGTGACTACAGTATTCAGACCCCTTTTTAGCAGTGACTACAGTATTCAGACCCCTTTTTAGCAGTGACTACAGTATTCAGACCCCTTTTTAGCAGTGACTACAGTATTCAGACCCCTTTTTAGCAGTGACTACAGTATTCAGACCCCTTTTTAGCAGTGACTACAGTATTCAGACCCCTTTTTAGCAGTAACTACAGTATTCAGACCCCTTGACTTTTTCCACATTTTGTTACGTTACAGCCTTATTCTAAAATGGATTCAATCATTTCCCCCCCCCTCATCAATCTACACACAATACCCCTGAATGACATCACAATACCCCTTAATGACATCACAATACTCCATAATGACATCACAATACCCCTTAATGACATCACAATACCCCTTAATGACATCACAATACCCCTTAATGACATCACAATACCCCTTAATGACATCACAATACTCCATAATGACAAAGTTAAAAAAAATGGGGATATTTTTACAAATGTATATATATAAACATAATTATGCAGAGCCTTTACTCAGCGCTTTGTTGAAGCACAGTAGGCAGCGATTTCAGCCTCAAGTCTTCTTGGGTGTGACGCTACAAGCTTGGCACATCTGTATTTGGGGAGTTTCTCACATTCTTCTCTGCAGATCATCTCAAGCTCTGTCAGGTTGGATGGGGAGCGTCGCTACACCTCTATTTTTTTCAAATAAAATAACATGTTATTGGTCCCTTGCACATGGTTAGCAGATGTTATTGGTCACTTACACATGGTTAGCAGATGTTATTGGTCACGTACACATGGTTAGCAGATGTTATTGGTCACATGGTTAGCAGATGTTATTGGTCACATGGTTAGCAGATGTTATTGGTCACATGGTTAGCAGATGTTATTGGTCACATGGTTAGCAGATGTTATTGGTCACTTACACATGGTTAGCAGATGTTATTGGTCACTTACACATGGTTAGCAGATGTTATTGGTCACATGGTTAGCAGATGTTATTGGTCACTTACACATGGTTAGCAGATGTTATTGGTCACTTACACATGGTTAGCAGATGTTATTGGTCACTTACACATGGTTAGCAGATGTTATTGGTTACTTACACATGGTTAGCAGATGTTATTGGTCACTTGCACATGGTTAGCAGATGTTATTGGTCACTTACACATGGTTAGCAGATGTTATTGGTCACTTACACATGGTTAGCAGATGTCATTGGTCACTTACACATGGTTAGCAGATGTTATTGGTCACGTACACATGGTTAGCAGATGTTATTGGTCACTTGCACATGGTTAGCAGATGTTATTGGTCACTTACACATGGTTAGCAGATGTTATTGGTCACTTGCACATGGTTAGCAGATGTTATTGGTCACTTACACATGGCTAGCAGATGTTATTGGTCACTTGCACATGGTTAGCAGATGTTATTGGTCACTTGCACATGGTTAGCAGATGTTATTGGTCAGGTCTCTCCAGAGATGATTGATCGGGTTCAAGTCCAGGCTTTTGCTGGGCCACTCAAGGACATTCAGAGACTTGTCCCGAAGCCATTCCTACATTGTCTTAGCTGTGTGCTTAGGGTCGTTGTCCTGTTGGAAGGTGAACCTTTGCTCCAGTCTGAGGCCCTGAGCGCTCTGGAGCAGGTTTTCATCAAGGATCTCTCTGTACTTTGCTCCGTTCATCTTTCCCTCGATCCTGACTAGTCTCCCAGTCCCTGCCTCTGAAAAACATCCCCACAGCATGATGCTGCCACTACCATGCTTCACCGTAGTGATGCTGCCACCACCACCATGCTTCACCGTAGTGATGCTGCCACCACCACCATTGCTTCACCGTAGTGATGCTGCCACCACCACCATGCTTCACCGTAGTGATGCTGCCACCACCACCATGCTTCACCGTAGTGATGCTGCCACCACCACCATGCTTCACCGTAGTGATGCTGCCACCACCACCATGCTTCACTGTTGGTGTCAGGTTTCATCCAGATGTGACGTTTTGCATTCAGGTCAAAGAGTTCAATCTTGGTTTCATCAGACCAGAGAATCTTGTTTCTCTTGGTCTGAGTAGTTTAGATTCCGTTTGGTAAACTGCAAGCGGGTTGTCTGTCATGTGCCTTTTACTGAGGAGTTGCTTCCATCTGGCCACTCTACCATAAAGGCCTGGTTGGCGGAGTGCTGCAGAGATGGTTGTCCTTCTGAATGGTTCTCCCATCTCCAGAGTGCCTCTGGAGCTCTGTCAGAGTGACCATCAACCCCACCTCCCTGACCAAGGCCTTTCTCCCTCTATTGCTCATTTCGGCCAGGCTGCCAGCTCTAGGAAGAGTCTTGGTGGTTCCAAACTTCATTAATTTAAGAATGTTCTTGGGGACCTTCAATGCTGCAGTTCCCCTGATCTGTGCCTTGATACAATCCTGTCTCGGAGCTCTACAGACAATTCCTTTGACCTCATGGCTTGGTTTTTGCTCTGACATGCACTATCAATAGTGGGACCTTATATAGACAGGTGTGTGCCTTTCCAAATCATGTCCAATCAGTTGAATTTACCACAGGTGGACTCCAATCAAGTTGTAGAAACATCTCAAGGATGATCAATGGAAACAGGATGTACCTGAGATCAATTTAGAGTCTCATAGCAAAAGGTTTGAATACTTATGTATTAAGGTTTTTCTGTTTAAAAAAAAATAATAATTTGCAAATAAAACGGTTTTTGCTTTGTCATTGTGGTGTATTGTCAAATCAAATCAAATCAAATCAAATCAAATTTTATTTGTCACATACACATGGTTAGCAGATGTTAATGCGAGTGTAGCGAAATGCTTGTGCTTCTAGTTCCGACAATGCAGTAATAACAAGTAATCTAACTAACAATTCCAAAACTACTGTCTTGTACACAGTGTAAGGGGATAAAGAATATGTACATAAGGATATATGAATGAGTGATGGTACAGAGCAGCATAGGCAAGATACAGTAGATGGTATCGGGTACAGTATGTACAAATGAGATGAGTATGTAAACAAAGTGGCATAGTATAGTATAAAGTGGCTAGTGATACATGTATTACATAAGGATACCGTCGATGATATAGAGTACAGTATATACGTATGCATATGAGATGAATAATGTAGGGTAAGTAACATTTATATAAGGTAGCATTGTTTAAAGTGGCTAGTGATATATTTACATCATTTCCCATCAATTCCCATTATTAAAGTGGCTGGAGTTGAGTCAGTGTCAGTGTGTTGGCAGCAGCCACTCAGTGTTAGTGGTGGCTGTTTAACAGTCTGATGGCCTTGAGATAGAAGCTGTTTTTCAGTCTCTCGGTCCCAGCTTTGATGCACCTGTACTGACCTCGCCTTCTGGATGATAGCGGGGTGAACAGGCAGTGGCTCGGGTGGTTGATGTCCTTGATGATCTTTATGGCCTTCCTGTGACATCGGGTGGTGTAGGTGTCCTGGAGGGCAGGTAGTTTGCCCCCGGTGATGCGTTGTGCAGACCTCACTACCCTCTGGAGAGCCTTACGGTTGAGGGCGGTGCAGTTGCCATACCAGGCGGTGATACAGCCCGCCAGGATGCTCTCGATTGTGCATCTGTAGAAGTTTGTGAGTGCTTTTGGTGACAAGCCGAATTTCTTCAGCCTCCTGAGGTTGAAGAGGCGCTGCTGCGCCTTCTTCACGATGCTGTCTGTGTGAGTGGACCAATTCAGTTTGTCTGTGATGTGTATGCCGAGGAACTTAAAACTTGCTACCCTCTCCACTACTGTTCCATCGATGTGGATAGGGGGGTGTTCCCTCTGCTGTTTCCTGAAGTCCACAATCATCTCCTTAGTTTTGTTGACGTTGAGTGTGAGGTTGTTTTCCTGACACCACACTCCGAGGGCCCTCACCTCCTCCCTGTAGGCCGTCTCATCGTTGTTGGTAATCAAGCCTACCACTGTTGTGTCGTCCGCAAACTTGATGATTGAGTTGGAGGCGTGCGTGGCCACGCAGTCGTGGGTGAACAGGGAGTACAGGAGAGGGCTCAGAACGCAACCTTGTGGGGCCCCAGTGTTGAGGATCAGCGGGGAGGAGATGTTGTTGCCTACCCTCACCACCTGGGGGCGGCCCGTCAGGAAGTCCAGTACCCAGTTGCACAGGGCGGGGTCGAGACCCAGGGTCTCGAGCTTGATGACGAGCTTGGAGGGTACTATGGTGTTGAATGCCGAGCTGTAGTCGATGAACAGCATTCTCACATAGGTATTCCTCTTGTCCAGATGGGTTAGGGCAGTGTGCAGTGTGGTTGAGATTGCATCGTCTGTGGACCTATTTGGGCGGTAAGCAAATTGGAGTGGGTCTAGGGTGTCAGGTAGGGTGGAGGTGATATGGTCCTTGACTAGTCTCTCAAAGCACTTCATGATGACGGATGTGAGTGCTACGGGGCGGTAGTCATTTAGCTCAGTTACCTTAGCTTTCTTGGGAACAGGAACAATGGTGGCCCTCTTGAAGCATGTGGGAACAGCAGACTGGTATAGGGATTGATTGAATATGTCCGTAAACACACCGGCCAGCTGGTCTGCGCATGCTCTGAGGGCGCGGCTGGGGATGCCATCTGGGCCTGCAGCCTTGCGAGGGTTAACACGTTTAAATGTCTTACTCACCTCGGCTGCAGTGAAGGAGAGACCGCATGTTTTCGTTGCAGGCCGTGTCAGTGGCACTGTATTGTCCTCAAAGCGGGCAAAAAAGTTATTTAGTCTGCCTGGGAGCAAGACATCCTGGTCCGTGACTGGGCTGGGTTTCTTCCTGTAGTCCGTGATTGACTGTAGACCCTGCCACATGCCTCTTGTGTCTGAGCCGTTGAATTGAGATTCTACTTTGTCTCTGTACTGGCGCTTAGCTTGTTTGATAGCCTTGCGGAGGGAATAGCTGCACTGTTTGTATTCGGTCATGTTACCAGACACCTTGCCCTGATTAAAAGCAGTGGTTCGCGCTTTCAGTTTCACACGAATGCTGCCATCAATCCACGGTTTCTGGTTAGGGAATGTTTTAATCGTTGCTATGGGAACGACATCTTCAACGCACGTTCTAATGAACTCGCACACCGAATCAGCGTATTCGTCAATGTTGTTATCTGACGCAATACGAAACATCTCCCAGTCCACGTGATGGAAGCAGTCTTGGAGTGTGGAGTCAGCTTGGTCGGACCAGCGTTGGACAGACCTCAGCGTGGGAGCCTCTTGTTTTAGTTTCTGTCTGTAGGCAGGGATCAACAAAATGGAGTCGTGGTCAGCTTTTCCGAAAGGGGGGCGGGGCAGGGCCTTATATGCGTCGCGGAAGTTAGAGTAACAATGGTCCAAGGTCTTTCCTCCCCTGGTTGCGCAATCGATATGCTGATAAAATTTGGGGAGTCTTGTTTTCAGATTAGCCTTGTTAAAATCCCCAGCTACAATGAATGCAGCCTCCGGATAAATTGTTTCCAGTTTGCAGAGAGTTAAATAAAGTTCGTTCAGAGCCATCGATGTGTCTGCTTGGGGGGGGATATATACGGCTGTGATTATAATCGAAGAGAATTCTCTTGGTAGATAATGCGGTCTACATTTGATTGTGAGGAATTCTAAATCAGGTGAACAGAAGGATTTGAGTTCCTGTATGTTTCTTTCATCGCATTGTGTGTAGATTGATGAGGATTTCAATTTTAATTTTTAATTTTAGAATAAGGCTGTAACGTCAGAACATGTAGAAAAAGACAAGGGGTCTGAATACTCTCCAAATGCGCTGTACTTAGCATGTTAGCTAACCCTTCCCCTAACCCAAACCTTAACCTTAACCCTTTCACCTAACCCTTCCCCTAACCCAAACCATAACCTTAACCATTTAACCTAACTCCTTACCCTAACCTTAACCTTAACCCTAACCCCTAAACTCCTAGCTAACGTTAGTCACCTAGCTAATGTTAGCGTTAGCCACCTAGATAACATTAGCGTTAGCCACCTAGCCACCTAGATAGCGTTAGCCACCTAGCCACCTAGATAGCGTTAGCCACCTAGCCACCTAGATAACGTTAGCCACCTAGCCACCTAGATAACATTAGTCACCTAGCTAATGTTAGAGTTAGCCACCTAGATAACGTTAGTCACCTAGCTAATGTTAGCGTTAGCCACCTAGCCACCTAGATAACGTTAGCCACCTAGCCACCTAGATAACGTTAGTCACCTAGCTAATGTTAGCGTTAGCCACCTAGCCACCTAGATAACGTTAGCGTTAGCCACCTAGATAACGTTAGCGTTAGCCAACTAGCTAATGTTAGCGATAGCCACCTAGCCACCTAGATAACGTTAGCCACCTAGCCACCTAGATAACGTTAGTCACCTAGCTAATGTTAGCGTTAGCCACCTAGCCACCTAGATAACGTTAGCGTTAGCCACCTAGATAACGTTAGCGTTAGCCAACTAGCTAATGTTAGCGATAGCCACCTAGCCACCTAGATAACGTTAGCCACCTAGCCACCTAGATAACGTTAGTCACCTAGCTAATGTTAGCGTTAGCCACCTAGCCACCTAGATAACGTTAGCGTTAGCCACCTAGATAACGTTAGCGTTAGCCAACTAGCTAATGTTAGCGATAGCCACCTAGCCACCTAGATAACGTTAGCCACCTAGCCACCTAGATAACGTTAGTCACCTAGCTAATGTTAGCGTTAGCCACCTAGCCACCTAGATAACGTTAGCGTTAGCCACCTAGATAACGTTAGCGTTAGCCAACTAGCTAATGTTAGCGATAGCCACCTAGCCACCTAGATAACGTTAGCCACCTAGCCACCTAGATAACGTTAGTCACCTAGCTAATGTTAGCGTTAGCCACCTAGCCACCTAGATAACGTTAGCGTTAGCCACCTAGATAACGTTAGCGTTAGCCAACTAGCTAATGTTAGCGATAGCCACCTAGCCACCTAGATAACGTTAGCCACCTAGCCACCTAGATAACGTTAGTCACCTAGCTAATGTTAGCGTTAGCCACCTAGCCACCTAGATAACGTTAGCGTTAGCCACCTAGATAACGTTAGCGTTAGCCAACTAGCTAATGTTAGCGATAGCCACCTAGCCACCTAGATAACGTTAGCCACCTAGCCACCTAGATAACGTTAGTCACCTAGCTAATGTTAGCGTTAGCCACCTAGCCAACTAGATAACGTTAGCGTTAGCCACCTAGATAACGTTAGCGTTAGCCAACTAGCTAATGTTAGCGATAGCCACCTAGCCACCTAGATAACGTTAGCCACCTAGCCACCTAGATAACGTTAGTCACCTAGCTAATGTTAGCGTTAGCCACCTAGCCACCTAGATAACGTTAGCGTTAGCCACCTAGATAACGTTAGCGTTAGCCAACTAGCTAATGTTAGCGATAGCCACCTAGCCACCTAGATAACGTTAGCCACCTAGCCACCTAGATAACGTTAGCGTTAGCCACCTAGATAACGTTAGCGTTAGCCAACTAGCTAATGTTAGCGATAGCCACCTAGCCACCTAGATAACGTTAGCCACCTAGCCACCTAGATAACGTTAGTCACCTAGCTAATGTTAGCGTTAGCCACCTAGCCACCTAGATAACGTTAGCGTTAGCCACCTAGATAACGTTAGCGTTAGCCAACTAGCTAATGTTAGCGATAGCCACCTAGCCACCTAGATAACGTTAGCCACCTAGCCACCTAGATAACGTTAGTCACCTAGCTAATGTTAGCGTTAGCCACCTAGCCACCTAGATAACGTTAGCGTTAGCCACCTAGATAACGTTAGCGTTAGCCAACTAGCTAATGTTAGCGATAGCCACCTAGCCACCTAGATAACGTTAGCCACCTAGCCACCTAGATAACGTTAGTCACCTAGCTAATGTTAGCGTTAGCCACCTAGCCACCTAGATAACGTTAGCGTTAGCCACCTAGATAACGTTAGCGTTAGCCAACTAGCTAATGTTAGCGATAGCCACCTAGCCACCTAGATAACGTTAGCCTCCTAGCCACCTAGATAACGTTAGCGTTAGCCACCTAGCTAATGTTAGCGTTAGCCACCTAGCCACCTAGATAACGTTAGCGTTAGCCACCTAGATAACGTTAGCGTTAGCCACCTAGCTAATGTTAGCGTTAGCCACCTAGCCACCTAGATAACGTTAGCGTTAGCCACCTAGATAACGTTAGCGTTAGCCACCTAGCTAATGTTAGCGTTAGCCACCTAGCCACCTAGATAACGTTAGCGTTAGCCACCTAGATAACGTTAGCGTTAGCCACCTAGATAACGTTAGCGTTAGCCACCTAGATAACGTTAGCGTGTACCATATAATATGTTTTGCAACTTCGTAACATATTGTACAAATTGCAAATCATTATATGAAACGGACAGACGCAAATTAATATATACCGTACGAAACGTAACATATCATACCAATTGGAATGTTCCAGGTTTTAAATGTACTATGTGACATCTACCCCTGAGTCCAGGTTGTAGAATCCACTTTATCAAACTACTTCCGCAATGAACGCGTGCGTCACTGTTTGAGTTTTTGATTTAACGCAGGAATCAGAGTAGAGTTTTGTACGTGTTTCTGTGTGGAGGTGATCTAGAGTTTTGTATGTGTTTCTGTGTGTGAGGAGGGGATCTAGAGTTTTTGTCACCTCTAGTTGCACAGGTGACATCTCTCTCTCTCTCTCTCTCTCTCTCTCTCTCTCTCTCTCTCTCTCTCTCTCTCTCTCTGTGTGTGTGTACAGCTCGTGGAGCGCGGTCTTAGAGCCAGCATCTGTTTGTGGTGGTAAATAGACAGCTGTGAAAAATATAGATGAAAACCTCTTTTGGTAAATAGTTACGGTCTTATCTTAGCTTATCATGAGCTGCTGCTCCAGTTTCAAATGCTCTGCCTGCGGCTATGGAACCCTGACCTGTTCACCTGACTCTCTAGAGACAGCAGGAGTGGTAGAGATACTCTGAATGATCGGCTATGAAAAGCCAACTGACATTTGCTCCTGAGGTGCTGACTTGCTGCACCCTCGACAACTACTGTGATTATTATTATTCGACCATGCTGGTCATTTATGAACATTTGAACATCTTGGCCATGTTCTGTTATAATCTCCACCCGGCACAGCCAGAAGAGGACTGGCCACCCCACATAGCCTGGTTCCTCTCTAGGTTTCTTCCTAGGTTCTGGCCTTTCTAGGGAGTTTTTCCAAGCCACTGTGCTTCTACACCTGCATTGCTTGATGTTTGGGGGTTTTTAGGCTGGGTTTCTGTACAGCACTTTGAGATATCAGCTGATGTACGAAGGGCTATATAAATAAATGTGATTTGATTGGATGAGGTACTCTACTAAATAACTGTGATTTGATTGGATGAGGTACTCTACCTCAGGTGAACAGAACCTCCAGACTTCCTTTAACATTAGAGACCATCCTTCAGCTGTTGTTTTGAGGGTCGAACTGCATTTGTGGAGAGTCTGTCTGGTCCAACGTCTCCATATCTATCTCTATTGGTTCAGGGAGGTGTTTCCCCCCCAAGGCCTTATCACTGCTACAAAGCATGCTGGGCCGTCTGGGGTCGCGGCACCATTGACCATGAGGAGCTGATACCAGGGTCAGGACAAGGTGTGTGTGTGTGTGTGTGTGTGTGTGTGTGTGTGTGTGTGTGTGTGTGTGTGTGTTGTGTGCGTGCGTGCGTGCGTGCGTGCGTGCGTGCGTTTATGTGCATGGACTGGAGAGGTGATACGTTTCAACCTGACCCAGCCCTGGAACAACAACAACAACAACAACAACAACGTGACCCGTAAAAGACAACAGGTGAAGACTCATGATGGAGAACAATCTGTAGAAACAAGTGAAATCAGTGAATCTAAACTGGGATTGACTGAAGAGCAGGAGAAACATCAGACAAGTCTATGGTGTCTATTAGACTAGTAGCATTATCCATCACTGACAGTGACGCATTGACTTGAGACATAATGTCTAACACCGTTGACGTGGGACATAATGTCTAACACCGTTGACGTGGGACATAATGTCTATCACCGTTGACGTGGGACATAATGTCTAACACCGTTGACGTGGGACATAATGTCTAACACCGTTGACGTGGGACATAATGTCTAACACCGTTGATGTGGGACATAATGTCTAACAACGTTGACGTGGGACATAATGTCTAACACCGTTGACGTGGGACATAATGTCTGACATCGTTGACGTGGGACATAATGTCTAACACCGTTGACGTGGGACATAATGTCTATCACCGTTGACGTGGGACATAATGTCTAACACCGTTGACATTATGTCACACGACACCAGGCCTTTCAGCCTCCCGGGTCTCTCAGTCATGGGGTTTGACAAATGAAACAACATTCCACAACCACTGATTGTATTTATCTAGCAAGAAGGGAGAGGTGGAAAAGATGACTGCCAAAGAAATCTGAAGATGTCCATCTGATGATCTCTCTCTGACAGGAATAGCAGAGGTCCAACTGGGCGAGACGAGGAGACGTCCCGAATGGTACACTGTTCCCTAGATAGGGAAGTAGATAGGTCAGAAGTAGTGAATTAATTTGGGACCTAACCCATTTGGGACCATTTTGGACCCAGATCATTTGGGACCCAGTTCATTTGGGACCCAGTTCATTTGGGACACAGTTCATTTGGGACCTAGACCATTTGGGACCCAGATCATTTGGGACCCAGTTCATTTGGGACCCAGATCATTTGGGACCCAGCTCATTTGGGACCCGGCTCATTTGGGACCCAGCCAGCCCATTTGGGACCCAGCCAGTCCATTTGGGACCCAGTTCATTTGGGACCCAGTTCATATGGGACCCAGTTCATTTGGGACCCAGTTCATTTGGGACCCAGATTATTTGGGACCCAGCCCATTTGGGACCCAGATCATTTGGGACCCAGCCCATTTGGGACCCAGTTCATTTGGGACCAAGCCCATTTGGGACCCAGCCAGATCATTTGGGACCCAGCCAGCTCATTTGGGACCCAGCCAGATCACCCGTGATATTAGTCAGTGTTCAACGATCCCATCATGTAGGTTTCGGTTTTGCTCTGGGGATGGCAGAATCGGGTAAGAATCTGCCTCTGATTCTGGTGATGGAAAGTTTTTGATAAAACAAAAAAATTAACGTTTTAGCTGACAGCTTCTGTGATGACTGTGCTGATAGGGAACCAGTCTGGACTGTATTTAAACAACGCACAAGGACTCTGTATGTTTAGGGGTTGTTGTTGCTGTTGTTGTTGATGCTGAGGATCATTACTGTAACTTGGTCACCACCACACCATCTTGTTGTTGTTGATTCTGAGGATCATTACTGTAACTTGGTCACCACCACACACCATCTTGTTGTTGTTGATGCTGAGGATCATTACTGTAACTTGGTCAACACCACACACCATCTTGTTGTTGTTGATGCTGAGGATCATTACTGTAACTTGGTCAACACCACACACCATCTTGTTGTTGTTGATGCTGAGGCTCATTACTGTAACTTGGTCAAGACCACACACCATCTTGTTGTTGTTGATGCTGAGGCTCAACACCACACACCATCTTGTTGTTGTTGATGCTGAGGCTCATTACCGTAACTTGGTCACCACCAAACACCATCTTGTTGTTGTTGATGCTGAGGCTCATTACTGTAACTTGGTCAAAACCACACACCATCTTGTTGTTGTTGCCGTACAGAACCCTTAAGACAACGTGTGCCCGTTGATTCTTTACACACAGTGGAGAGGTCATAGGTCACACTGTGAGTGAGAAGCACCAGTAATGTGGTTGTATCCTAAATGCACCTTATTTTCTACTTTGACCAGCGCTTATCAGCGCCATTTGGGGAGGACCAGAAGGGTTATTCCAGTAACCCAACCTGGGCTGGTCCAGAGGGATATTCCACTAACCCAACCTGGGCCTGGGCTGGTCCAGTGGGTTATTCCAGTAACCCAACCTGGGCTGGTCCAGAGGGTTATTCCAGTAACCCAACCTGGGCCTGGGCTGGTCCAGAGGGTTATTCCAGTAACCCAACCTGGGCTGATCCAGAGGGTTATTCCAGTAACCCAACCTGGGCCTGGGCTGGTCCAGTGGGTTATTCCAGTAACCCAACCTGGGCTGGTCCAGAGGGTTATTCCAGTAACCCAACCTGGGCCTGGGATGGTCCAGAGGGTTATTCCAGTAACCCAACCTGGGCTGGTCCAGAGGGTTATTCCAGTAACCCAACCTGGGCTGGTCCAGAGGGTTATTCCAGTAACCCAACCTGGGCCTGGGCTGATCCAGAGGGTTATTCCAGTAACCCAACCTGGGCCTGGGCTGGTCCAGTGGGTTATTCCAGTAACCCAACCTGGGCTGGTCCAGTGGGTTATTCCAGTAACCCAACCTGGGCCTGGGCTGGTCCAGAGGGTTATTCCAGTAACCCAACCTGGGCTGGTCCGGAGGGTTATTCCAGTAACCCAACCTGGGCTGGTCCAGAGGGTTATTCCAGTAACCCAACCTGGGCCTGGGCTGATCCAGAGGGTTATTCCAGGAACCCAACCTGGGCTGGTCCAGAGGGTTATTCCAGTAACCCAACCTGAGCTGGTCCAGTGGGTTATTCCAGTAACCCAACCTGGGCCTGGGTTGGTCCAGAGGGTTATTCCAGTAACCCAACCTGGGCCTGGGCTGGTCCAGAGGGTTATTCCAGTAACCCAACCTGGGCCTGGGCTGGTCCAGAGGGTTATTCCAGTAACCCAACCTGGGCTGGTCCAGTGGGTTATTCCAGTAACCCAACCTGGGCTGATCCAGAGGGTTATTCCAGTAACCCAACCTGGGCTGGTCCAGTGGGTTATTCCAGTAACCCAACCTGGGCTGGTCCAGAGGGTTATTCCAGTAACCCAACCTGGGCTGGTCCAGTGGGTTATTCCAGTAACCCAACCTGGGCTGGTCCAGAGGGTTATTCCAGTAACCCAACCTGGGCTGGTCCAGTGGGTTATTCCAGTAACCCAACCTGGGCTGGTCCAGAGGGTTATTCCAGTAACCCAACCTGGGCTGGTCCAGAGGGTTATTCCAGTAACCCATCCTGGGCTGGTCCCGAGGGGTATTCCAGTAACCCAACCTGGGCTGGTCCAGAGGGGTATTCCAGTAACCCAACCTGGGCTGATTCTCTCCAGGTATGTATCCAGGGTCTGAGGCAGGGCGTACTGGGTTGTAGGTGGTTCCTGTGGGAGTCAGGGTCTGAGGCAGGGCGTACTGGGCTGTAGGTGGTTCCTGTGGGAGTCAGGGTCTGAGGCAGGGCGTACTGGGCTGTAGGTGGTTCCTGTGAGTCAGGGTCTGAGGCAGGGCGTACTGGGCTGTAGGTGGTTCCTGTGAGTCAGGGTCTGAGGCAGGGCGTACTGGGCTGTAGGTGGTTCCTGTGGGAGTCAGGGTCTGAGGCAGGGCGTACTGGGCTGTAGGTGGTTCCTGTGGGAGTCAGGGTCTGAGGCAGGGCGTACTGGGCTGTAGGTGGTTCCTGTGAGTCAGGGTCTGAGGCAGGGCGTACTGGGCTGTAGGTGGTTCGTGAGTCAGGGTCTGAGGCAGGGCATACTGGGCTGTAGGTGGTTGCTGTGCGAGTCAGGGTCTGAGGCAGGGCGTACTGGGCTGTAGGTGGTTCCTGTGGGAGTCAGGGTCTGAGGCAGGGCGTACTGGGCTGTAGGTGGTTCCTGTGAGTCAGGGTCTGAGGCAGGGCGTACTGGGCTGTAGGTGGTTCGTGAGTCAGGGTCTGAGGCAGGGCATACTGGGCTGTAGGTGGTTGCTGTGGGAGTCAGGGTCTGAGGCAGGGTGTACTGGGCTGTTCCTGTTTACTGGCTTACTGAGAACAGACAGGGATCTGTGTCAAACATGTCTGATTCACATCCAAACATCTCAATCACAGAAAGATGTATATTTATTACTGCTAGAAACTGGCCTCTTCATCAACGCTTAATGGGCAAATCGATCTTTCAGTGTGTGTGTGTGTGTGTGTGTGTGTGTGTGTGTGTGTGTGTGTGTGTTTGTAGTGTGGTGTGTGTGTGTGTGTGTGTGTCTGTAGTGTGTGTCTGTAGTGTGTGTCTGTAGTGTGTGTGTGTGTGTGTGTGTGTCTGTAGTGTGTGTGTGTGTGTGTGTGTGTGGTGTGGTGTGTCTGTGGTGTGTGTGTGTGTGTGTGTGTCTGTAGTGTGGTGTGTGTCTGTAGTGTGTGTCTGTAGTGTGTGCCTGTAGTGTGTGTGTGTGTGTGTGTGTGTGTGTGTGTGTGTGTGTGTGTGTGTGTGTGTGTGTGTCTCTCTGTATGATTAAAGCCCAGTAGTTTTTGTCCATGTTTCCTCTATCCTCGTAGTACATGTCCCGCCCACAGAGTCCATGTTTCCTCTATCCTCGTAGTACATGTCCCGCCCACAGAGTCCATGTTTCCTCTGTCCTCGTAGTACATGTCCCGCCCACAGAGTCCATGTTTCCTCTTCCCTCGTAGTACATGTCCCGCCCACAGAGTCCATGTTTCCTCTATCCTCGTAGTACATGTCCCGCCCACAGAGTCCATGTTTCCTCTATCCTCGTAGTACATGTCCCGCCCACAGAGTCCATGTTTCCTCTATCCTCGTAGTACATGTCCCGCCCACAGAGTCCATGTTTCCTCTTCCCTCATAGTACATGTCCCGCCCACAGAGTCCATGTTTCCTCTATCCTCGTAGTACATGTCCCGCCCACAGAGTCCATGTTTCCTCTATCCACCGAGTCCATGTTTCCTCTTCCCTCATAGTACATGTCCCGCCCACAGAGTCCATGTTTCCTCTATCCTCGTAGTACATGTCCCGCCCACAGAGTCCATGTTTCCTTAACAGATGGGGCAGAGATGAAAACATTTTAAACTTATCAACATAAAAATGAATGATGAATCCTTTAAATGAAATAAAAACAGCCTCTCTATTTGTCGCTCCTGCCAATACACGTGTGTTTAAAGTAAACCTCCTCTAAGACTTTGGCAGCACTATATTGTAGCACGGGAAACATCTGGAAAGCATTCTTCTCAATTGTGTTTTTTTTTTTCATTGTTAGTCTTTTAAAACCCAAAGGCCTCGAACTGTTTTCATAATTAAGCATAAAGAACGGTGGATATTGGTTCCTATAATCTTTCATTCATGCGGGCCGGGCCCGGACAGGCCCACTCATAAAACCTGGGTTCAGTGGTGAGTGAGTACAGGAGCCTGCTGGGCCAAGAACACTGAGTTTCATTGAACAGTTCAGATAAGGCAACACACCAAGGAGGTATCCCTCCCTCCCTCCCTCCATCTCTCTCTCTCTCTCTCTCTCTCTCTATCTCTCTCTCTCTCTCTCTCTCTCTCCCTCCCTCCCTCCCTCCCTCCCTCCACTCCTCTCAGGACTCCCTTCCCTTCCAACATCATGATGTCATCAGCATCTCTGAGCCTGATTTACTAAATCTGATCCAGGTTGTGAGTTCCTCCTCTGGGCCGCCCTGTAATAACTGATATCGGACCCCATAACTCCCCGTCATTCTGCTGACCACGGCTAAGAGAGGGGATCGGGGACCAGATGGGAACAGCTCAGTGTAAGTCGAACATTGAGAGAGGAGGGGGGTCAGGACCAGATGGGAACAGCTCAGGGTAAGTCTAACCTTGAGAGAGGAGGGGGGTCAGGACCAGATGGGAACAGCTCAGGGTAAGTCTAACCTTGAGAGAGGAGGGGGGTCAGGACCAGATGGGAACAGCTCAGTGTAAGTCTAAACTTGAGAGAGGAGGGGGGCAGGACCAGATGGGAACAGCTCAGTCTAAGTCTAACCTTGAGAGAGGAAGGGGGCAGGACCAGATGGGAACAGCTCAGTGTAAGTCTAAACTTGAGAGAGGAGGGGGGAAGGACTAGATGGGAACAGCTCAGTGTAAGTCTAAACTTGAGAGAGGAGGGGGGCAAGACCAGATGGGAACAGCTCAGTTTAAGTCTAACCTTGAGAGAGGAGGGGGGTAGGACAAGATGGGAACAGTTCAGTGTAAGTCTAACCTTGAGAGAGGAGTGGGGTCAGGACCAGATGGGAACAGCTCAGTGTAAGTCTAACCTTGAGAGAGATGGGGGGCAGGACCAGATGGGAACAGCTCAGTGTAAGTCTAACCTTGAGAGAGGAGGGGGGCAGGACCAGATGGGAACAGCTCAGTGTAAGTCTAAACTTGAGAGAGGAGGGGGGAAGGACTAGATGGGAACAGCTCAGTGTAAGTCTAAACTTGAGAGAGGAGGGGGGCAAGACCAGATGGGAACAGCTCAGTTTAAGTCTAACCTTGAGAGAGGAGGGGGGTAGGACAAGATGGGAACAGCTCAGTGTAAGTCTAACCTTGAGAGAGGAGTGGGGTCAGGACCAGATGGGAACAGCTCAGTGTAAGTCTAACCTTGAGAGAGATGGGGGGCAGGACCAGATGGGAACAGCTCAGTGTAAGTCTAAACTTGAGAGAGATGGGGGGTCAGGACCAGATGGGAACAGCTCAGTGTAAGTCTAACCTTGAGAGAGGAGGGGGTTCAGGACCAGATGGGAACAGCTCAGTGTAAGTCTAACCTTGAGAGAGGAGGGGGGTCAGGACCAGATGGGAACAGCTCAGGGTAAGTCTAACCTTGAGAGAGGAGGGGGGTCAGGACCAGATGGGAACAGCTCAGTGTAAGTCTAACCTTGAGAGAGGAGGGGGGTCAGGACCAGATGGGAACAGCTCAGGGTAAGTCTAACCTTGAGAGAGGAGGGGGGTCAGGACCAGATGGGAACAGCTCAGTGTAAGTCTAACCTTGAGAGAGGAGGGGGGTGAGGACCAGATGGGAACAGCTCAGGGTAAGTCTAACCTTGAGAGAGGAGGGGGGTGAGGACCAGATGGGAACAGCTCAGGGTAAGTCTAACCTTGAGAGAGGAGGGGGGTGAGGACCAGATTGGAACAGCTCAGTGTAAGTCTAACCTTGAGAGAGGAGGGGGGTCAGGACCAGATGGGAACAGCTCAGGGTAAGTCTAACCTTGAGAGAGGAGGGGGGTCAGGACCAGATGGGAACAGCTCAGTGTAAGTCTAACCTTGAGAGAGGAGGGGGGTCAGGACCAGATGGGAACAGCTCAGGGTAAGTCTAACCTTGAGAGAGGAGGGGGGTCAGGACCAGATGGGAACAGCTCAGTGTAAGTCTAACCTTGAGAGAGGAGGGGGGTGAGGACCAGATGGGAACAGCTCAGGGTAAGTCTAACCTTGAGAGAGGGGGGGGGGTCAGGACCAGATGGGAACAGCTCAGGGTAAGTCTAACCTACCAGATATAGTAAACAGTAGTAAAAAGCAGAGAGTGATAAATGAAATATGTCATGTTGTTTATTCATTTATTATAATCACAAAACAACAATTCACCAGGAAAACCAGCAGAAAAATCATCAAATTCCACTCCAGCGATCCCAAGTCTGTTTGTTCCTGCAGCCTCAGTGGAGACATGGTCCACACAGAGACAGTTACTGCAGGGAATCTGACAGCAACTGAAGCCAAGCTTGCACATCCTCACGAGACAAACCAGAGGCTGCCATAGCTCAGGTCACAGACTGCTATTTGTGACTTACCAAGCAACAAATAAATGAAGACAGAAATAAAAGCCAATTCTTCCTCCCTTTAGGGGCCAGGAGAACAGACGACCCTGGAGAGAAAGAGTTGCTGGCAAAATCTCCTGTCTCTCACTTTCTCTCGCTCTCATTCTCTCTCTCCTTTCTCCTCTCATCTCTCCTCTCTCTGTCTCTCTCTTGCTCACTTTCTTTCTCAGGGGTTACCACAGCCCTCTCTCTCTCATTCTCTCTCTCCCTCTCTCCTCTCTCTCTATCTCTCTCCTCTCTCTCCTTTCTCCTCTCATCTCTCCTCTCTCTGTGTCTCACTTTCTCTCGCTCTCTTTCTCTATCTCTCTCCTCTCTCCTCTCTCCTCTCTCTGTCTCTCTCTCTCTGAGGGGTTATCACAGACCTCTCTCTCTAATTATCTCTCTCCCTCTCTCCTCTCTCTCTTCCTCTCTTTTCTCGGTCTCGCTCTCTCATTCTCTCTCTCCCTCCCTCTCTCCTCTCTCTGTCTCTCTCTCTCTGAGGGGTTATCACAGACCTCTCTCTCTAATTCTCTCTCTCTCCTCTCTAATTCTCTCCCTCTCCTCTCTCATTCTCTCAGTCTCGCTCTCTCATTCTCTCCCTCCCTCTCTCCTCTCTCTTTCTCTCTCAGGGGTTATCACAGCCCTCTCTCTCTCATTCTCTCTCTCTCCTCTCTCTCTCCCTCTCTCCTCTCTCTCTCCTCTCTCTTTCTCTCTCAGGGGTTATCACAGCCCTCTCTCTCTCCTTCTCTCCCTCCCTCCTAGATCCTAATAACTCTTGTAGGATGCCAGCTCCGTGGCTGGAACCTCTCACACCATCGCCACGCCACTGCATGAACATTAGAGAGGCCTAGAAGAAACAAGCGAGAGTGGAGGACGAGAGGAACATGAGTAGAAGGAAGAGGGGTTGAGGCTTTACAACAGAGAGAGAGCTGAGTGGACATCTCCTCTCCTCTCCTCTCCTCCTCTCCTCTCCTCTCCTCTCCTCTCCTCTCCTCTCCTCTCCTCTCCTCTCTGACCCCCCCAGAAGGAAGAGGGGTTGTGGCTTTCCAACAGAGAGAGCTGAGTGGACATCTCTCTCCTCCTCTCCTCTCTGACCCCCCAGAAGGAAGAGGGGTTGTGGCTTTCCAACAGAGAGAGCTGAGTGGACATCTCCTCTCCTCTCCTCTCCTCTCCTCTCCTCTCCTCTCCTCTCCTCTCCTCTCTGACCCCCCCAGAAGGAAGAGGGGTTGTGGCTTTCCAACAGAGAGAGCTGAGTGGACATCTCTCTCCTCCTCTCCTCTCTGACCCCCCAGAAGGAAGAGGGGTTGTGGCTTTCCAACAGAGAGAGCTGAGTGGACATCTCCTCTCCTCTCCTCTCCTCTCCTCTCCTCTTCTCTCCTCTCCTCTCCTCTCCTCTCCTCTCCTCTCTGACGCCCAGAAGGAAGAGGGGTTGAGGCTTTACAACAGAGAGAGCTGAGTGGACATCTCCTCTCCTCTCCTCTCCTCTCCTCTCCTCTCCTCTCCTCTCCTCTCCTCTCTGACGCCCAGAAGGAAGAGGGGTTGAGGCTTTACAACAGAGAGAGCTGAGTGGACATCTCCTCTCCTCTCCTCTCCTCTCCTCTCCTCTCTGACCCCCCCCCCCCAGAAGGAAGAGGGGTTGTGGCTTTCCAACAGAGAGAGAGCTGACTTCGATGCCATGATCAGACCAAACATTTACCAAACTATTAGCTGCAATAATTACACACTCCTTTCCCACATGCTAATAAAACTCTAACAGTCCAATAATCATATGATTTGAATCATTC
>NC_092172.1:49662937-49751259 GCF_045791955.1 Oncorhynchus clarkii lewisi | reverse complement strand
AACACATTTACTGAAGCTAGCGCGCTAGCAACAATGCCTTGTTCTTCTCACTTCATTTAACAATCCGCCCGTTGAGGTCAAGCATGGATGTGAGAGTTCAAACAGAGACAGTACTTTCATAACATTTGGTTATGAATAGGTCTTGTCAATGCAAAGTATCAGGAAGCAGAGCCAATCAGGTCATCTGTTGTTAAAAGCCCGTACAGCATAGCTACATATCTTATTCCGCAGATTGATGTTAGTTAGATAGTTTGAAGACTAGATGTACAGTCTGGAGCATTTAGTACAGAGAGAAGGGTTAGACATGGGCTATCCAAGGCACAGAGAGGGAGAGAGAGACAAAGAAAGAGAGACACAGAGAGAGAGAGAGAGAGAGAGAGAGAGACACAGAGAGGGAGAGAGAGACAAAGAAAGAGAGACACAGAGAGAGAGAGAGAGAGAGAGAGAGAGAGAGAGAGAGAGAGAGAGAGAGACAGAGAGACAGAGGGAGAGAGAGAGACAGAGAGAGAGAGAGAGAGAGACAGAGAGAGAGAGAGAGAGAGAGAGAGAGAGAGAGAGAGAGAGAGAGAGAGAGAGACAGAGAGAGAGAGAGACACAGAGAGGGAGAGAGAGACAAAGAAAGAGAGACACAGAGAGAGAGAGAGAGAGACACAGTGAGGGAGAGAGAGACAAAGAAAGAAAGACACAGAGAGAGAGAGAGAGAGAGAGAGAGAGAGAGAGAGAGAGAGAGACAGAGAGAGAGAGAGAGAGAGAGACAAAGAGAGAGAGAGAGAGAGAGAGAGAGACAAAGAGAGAGATGGCGCCAGAGAACGTATTCCTAACCAATTGTGTTTTTGTCACTTGTTTTTTTTACTTATTTTGTACAAGGTCTGCTCAGATTCTTCTCTTATCACCAAAAATAACTTCTGGGGATCAGAACTGCGATTTCTCAGCACGGACTGGCAGAATCCAATTTTTTCCTTAAACGAGTCCGACAAGCCTAAAGTGAATGATATACTGCTCTCCCGGGAACAGGCCCAGATGCCTATCATTAGCGTGAAAAGAAGGCGGAGACAAATGGGCCAGAGGGCGGGCTGCATTCTGAGAATATGTAGGTGATCAAATAAACCCCCATTTCCTCCCATTCTGCTAGCAAACGTGCAATCTTTAGAAAATAAAATCGCTGACCTACGCGGAAGATTAAACTGCCAACGGGACATTCACAACTGTAATATCTTATGCTTCACGGAGTCGTGGCTGAACGACAGCATTATCAACATACTAGACATTATCAACATACTAGACATTATCAACATACTAGACATTATCAACATACTAGACATTATCAACATACTAGACATTATCAACATACTAGACATTATCAACATACTAGACGTTATCAACATACTAGACATTATCAACATACTAGACATTATCAACATACTAGACATTATCAACATACTAGACATTATCAACATACATACTAACACAGCTGCCTGGTTATACGCTGTATTGGCAGGATAGAACAGCGGCGTCTGGTTAGACAAGGGGCGGTGGATTATGTTGTTCTGTAAATAACAGCTGGTGCACGATATCTAAGGAAGTCTTTAGGTGTTGCTCACCTAAGGTAGAGTGTCTCATGATAAGCTGTAAACCACACTATCTACCTAGAGAGTTTTCATCTGTATTTTTCGCAGCTGTCTACATACCACCACAGACTGATGCTGGCACTAAGACTGCACTGAATGAGCTGTATTCCGCCCTAAGCAAACATGAAAACGCTCACCCAGAGGCGGCGCTCCTAGTAGCCGGGGACTTTAATTTCAGGGAAACTTAAATCTGTTTTACCAAATGTCTATCAGCATGTTAAATGTGCAACCATAGGAACAGAAAGTCAGGACCACCATTACTCAACACACAGAGAAGCATACAAGCTCTCCCTCGCCCTCCGTTTGGCACATCTGACCATAATTCTATCCTCCTGATTCCCGCTTACAAACAAAAATAAAAGCAGGAAGCATCAGTGACTCAATTACTGATGAAGCAGATGCTAAACTACAGGACTGTTTTGCACAGACTGGAATATGTTCCGCGATTCCTCCGATGGAGGACACCTCATCACCCATTGGCTCCATCAATAAGTGCATTGACGACATCGTCCCCACAGTGACCGTACTTACGTACCCCAACTAGAAGCCATGGATTACAGGCAACATCCACACTGAGCTAGAGGGTAGAGCTGCCGCTTTCAAGGAGCGGGACTCTAACCCGGAAGCTTATAAGAAATCCCGCTATGCCCTCTGACGAACCATCAAACAGGTAAAGCATCAATACAGGACTAGAGTGAATCGTACTACACCGGCTCCGACACTCGTCGGATGTGGCAGGGCTTGCAAACTATTTCAGACTACAAAGGGAAGCCCAGCCGAGAGCTGCCCAGTGACACGAGCCTACCAGACGAGCTAAACTACTTCTATGTTCGCTACGAGGCAAATAACACTGACGCATGTATGACAACACCAGCTGTTCCGGATGACTGTCTGATATCGCTCTCTGCAGACGATGTGAGTACGACCTTTAAACAGGTCAACATTTACAAGGTCGCAAGGCCAGATGGATTACCAGGACGTGTACTGCGAGCATGCACTGACCAACTGGCAAGTGTCTTCACTGACGTTTTCAACCTCTTCCTGTCCGGGTCTGTAATACCAGCATGTTTCAAGCAGACAACCATAGTCCCTGTGCCCAAGGACACTAAGGTAACCTGCCTAAATGACAACCGACCTTTAGCACTCACGTCTGTAGTCATGAAATGCTTTGAAAGGCTGGTCATGGCTCACATCAACAACATTATCCAAGAAACCCTAGACCCACTCCAATTTGCATACCGCACCAACAGTTCCACAGATGATGCAATCTCTATTGCACTCCACACAGCCCTTTCCCACCTGGACAAAAGGAACACCTATGTGAGTATGCAATTAATTGACTACAGCTCAGCGTTCAACACCATTGTGCCCTCAAAGCTCATCAATAAGCTAAGGACCCTGGCACTGAACACCTCCCTCTGCAACTGGATCCTGGACTTCCTGATAGGCCACCCCCAGGTGGCAAGGGTAGGTAACAACACATCCGCCATGCTGATCCTCATCGCGGGGGCCCCTCAGGGGTGTGTGCTCAGTCCCCTCCTATGCTCCCTGTTCACTCATGACTGCACGGCCAGGCACGACTCCAACACCATCATTAAGTTTGCCGATGACACAACAGCGGAAGGCCTGATCACCGAAAAGGACGAGAAAGCCTATAGGGAGGAGGTCAGAGACCTGGCCGTGTGGTGCCAGGACAACAACCTCTCTCTCAACGTGATCAAGACAAAGGAGATGATTGTGGACTACAGGAGGACGGAGCACGCCAACATTCTCATTGACAGGGCTGTAGTGGAGCAGGTTGAGAGCTTCAAGTTCCTTGGTGTCCACATCACCAACAAACTAACATGGTCCAAGCACACCAAGACAGTCGTGAAGAGGGCACGACAAAACCTATTCCCTCTCAGGAGTCTGAAAATATTTGGCATGGGTCCTCAGATCCTCAAAAGGTTCTACAGCAGCACCATCAAGAGCATGGTTGCGTCACTGCCAGGTATGGCAACTGCTCGGCCTCCGACTAAGGCACTACAGAGGGTAGTGCCAAGTCAGGGTCCAAGAGGCTTCTAAACAGCTTCTACGCCCCAAGCCGTAAGAC
Source organism: Oncorhynchus clarkii lewisi (assembly GCF_045791955.1). Taxonomy (NCBI): domain Eukaryota; kingdom Metazoa; phylum Chordata; class Actinopteri; order Salmoniformes; family Salmonidae; genus Oncorhynchus; species Oncorhynchus clarkii. Next base: position 49,747,539 of record NC_092172.1, on the reverse strand, counting down.
TCCTGAACAGCCAATCAAATGGCTACCCAGACTATTTGCATTGCCCCCCTTTTTTACCCTGCTGCTACTCTCTATGCATAGTCACTTTAATAACTCTACCTACATGTACATATTATCTCAACTAACCTGGTGCCCCCACACATCGACTCTGTACCGGTACCCACCCTGTGTACAGTCTCGCTATTGTTATTTTACTGCAGCTCTTGAATTACTTGTTACTTTTATTTCTTATTCTTATTTTTTAAACTGCATTGTTGGATAGGGGCTCGTAAGTAAGCATTTCACTGTAAGGTCCTACTACACCTGCTGTATTCAGCACATGTGACTAATACAATTTGATTTGATTTGATTAGCGAGAGCGAGATTGCCTGTTCTGAAAGGAAGAGGCGTTATTGTATTGAGTGGCTGCTTTATTATCAGTTCTGAACGAACGGCTCATTGAAACATGGCGTGACATGGGGACCTCTAGCATTGAACCCAATTAAAGTTGTCAGTCAAAACAACCAACAAACGCATTTACTGAAGCTAGCGCGCTAGCAACAATGCCTTGTTCTTCTCACTTCATTTAACAATCAGCCCGTTGAGGTCAACGAGCCAATCAGGTCATCTGTTGTTAAAGGCCCGTACAGCATAGCTACATATCTTATTCCACAGATTGATGTTAGATTGATAGTTTGAAGACTAGATGTACAGTCTAGGTTGTATTTGACCTTTATTTAACTAGGCACTTCAGTTAAGAACGAATTATTATTTATAATGGCGACCTACCCACGGCCAAACCCTAACCCGGACAACACTTGGCCAATTGTGCGCCGCCCTATGGGACTCCCTATCACGGCCGGTTGTGAACCAGAGTCTGTAGTGACACCTCTAGCACTGAGATGCTGTGCCTTAGACCGCTGTGATACAGCCTGGAATTGAACCAGGGTCTGTAGTGACACCTCTAGCACTGAGATGCACTGCCTTAGACCGCTGTGCCACTCGGGAGCCCAGATCCAATCAGGTGTTTAATTGCTTCAGATAACTGGCTGATGAGGTTACATTAGAATCACAACCACTTTATTCACCAAGCAAACTTACCCATACTCCCTAAAGTGACTTAGTGAATAGCACATTTACCCATACTCCCTAAAGTGACTTAGTGAATAGCACATTTACCCATACTCCCTAAAGTGTCTTAGTGAATAGCACATTTACCCATACTCCCTAAAGTGTCTTAGTGAATAGCACATTTACCCATACTCCCTAAAGTGACTTAGTGAATAGCACATTTACCCATACTCCCTAAAGTGACTTAGTGAATAGCACATTTACCCATACTCCCTAAAGTGACTTAGTGAATAGCACATTTACCCATACTCCCTAAAGTGACTTAGTGAATAGCACATTTACCCTAAAGTGACTTAGTGAATAGCACATTTACCCATTTACCCTAAAGTGACTTAGTGAATAGCACATTTACCCATACTCCCTAAAGTGACTTAGTGAATAGCACATTTACCCATACTCCCTAAAGTGACTTAGTGAATAGCACATTTACCCATACTCCCTAAAGTGACTTAGTGAATAGCACATTTACCCATACTCCCTAAAGTGACTTAGTGAATAGCACATTTACCCATACTCCCTAAAGTGACTTAGTGAATAGCACATTTACCCATACTCCCTAAAGTGACTTAGTGAATAGCACATTTACCCATACTCCCTAAAGTGACTTGATGAATAGCTGCTGCCAACAATAGACAACGTACAGATAGAAAACAGACACACAGTCAACATTATTTAAGAAACATACAGAATATTTCATCATTAACACCGTGAATATAAAACATTCAACTCTGCACATGTATCTTCATCCCCACTGTAAATCTGCCTGAGGGTTGCTGCCGTTTCGTAATCAGGTTGGACCTGTCTGTGTATATATATATATATATATATATATATATATATATATATATATATATATATATATATATATGAAAGGTACGAGGTGCCCCCCGTACTGTGGGACAGGAAGTCTGAAAGGTGGGGGGGGGGAGGTGCCCCCCGTACTGTGGGACAGGGAGTCTGAAAGGTGGGGGGGGAAGGTGCCCCCCTTACTGTGGGACAGGGAGTCTGAAAGGTGGGGGGGAAGGTGCCCCCCTTACTGTGGGACAGGGAGTCTGAAAGGTGGGGGGGAAGGTGCCCCCCTTACTGTGGGACAGGGAGTCTGAAAGGTGACACAGCTATGTCAATGCTATGTTTTAATCTGGTTGACTGTGAGGTCAAGGTGCAGTATCTATCTATATATATATATATATATACAGTGTTGTGCAGAGATTTACACAGTGCTAATTCACTATAGTTCAGTCATTAGTATTCCAGCTCAGTGGCGACAAGGTGAAGGGTTCGGCTCGGAGTCTCTTCATCCCTACGAGTCCGATGGCCGCTTGACGAGAGCAGGTTCTGGTCACGATCGACCTCAACTGTTTACCCTTGGAGTCTTTATTGGAAGGTGGGGTGTGGACGGTATGGGCGGGTTTTTCCAGCGCGGTTTCCTTGTCCTGTTAGTCGTGCAGATCACCGTTGGGAGGGCAGGTGACAGCCGATGACCCTCTCGGCAGATCAGACATCAGCTTGGACCTTTTGGAGCTGGGCCGACGCAGACCCAAACCTAGACGGGGATGAAGGAGGTGAGGGTGGGACTCAAGATGGCCTTTGTATAACCGAACTGAAGGACCAGGGTTGGGAAACACTGGTGTAGATTGAGTAGAGTGGGGGGGGAATGGTGTCCTCCCCCCACTGTGCTGTGGGACAGGGAGTCTGATAGGTGGGGGGGAAGGTGCCCCCCCGTGCTGTGGGACAGGGAGTCTGAAGGGGGGATGGGGGAGGGGGGGGGTGCCCCCCATGCTGTGGGACAGGGAGTCAGAAGGGGGGAGGGGGGGTGCCCCCCATGCTGTGGGACAGGGAGTCAGAAAGGTGGGGTGGAATGGTGCCCCCTGTGCTGTGGGACAAGGGGTCTAAAAGGTGGGGGGGGGGGGGGTGTCCCCCATGCAGTGGGACAGGGAGTCTGAAAGGTGGGGAGGGGGAAGGTGCCCCCCGTACTGTGGGACAGGGAGTCAGAAAGGTGTTTTGCCAGCTACACGTACATGAGCATATCTCTAATTCCAGCCAAAAATAGCACTCTAAATAAACTAGACATTGACACAGCTATGTCAATGCTATGTTTTAATCTGGTTGGTTACCACCCCTGACTGAGAGGTCAAGGTGCAGTAGGAGAATTAACGGTCGCGTGGTTGTGTTGTTCTGACATCCACATGACCTCCCCGCGTTCATGGCCGGGCTGGCCAGAACCTTACGACAACATGGACGTTGAGAAAACATCAGGTTGTTGACATTTCAAAGGGAGGTGAGCTGTTTGACAGGAAGTTAACTACAACATGACCAGCCAGTGGAGTTCGAGGAGCGGATGTTGTTGACATTTCAAAGGGAGGTGAGCTGTGTGACAGGAAGTTAACTACAACATGACCAGCCAGTAGAGGTCGAGGAGCGGATGTTGTTGACATTTCAAAGGGAGGTGAGCTGTGTGACAGGAAGTTAACTACAACATGACCAGCCAGTGGAGTTCGAGGAGCGGATGTTGTTGACATTTAAAAGGGAGGTGAGCTGTGTGACAGGAAGTTAACTACAACATGACCAGCCAGTAGAGGTCGAGGAGCAGATGTTGTTGACATTTCAAAGGGAGGTGAGCTGTGTGACAGGAAGTTAACTACAACATGACCAGCCAGTGGAGGTCGAGGAGCGGTTGTTGACATTTCAAAGGGAGGTGAGCTGTGTGACAGGAAGTTAACTACAACATGACCAGCCAGTAGAGGTCGAGGAGCGGATGTTGTTAACATTTCAAAGGGAGGTGAGCTGTGTGACAGGAAGTTAACTACAACATGACCAGCCAGTAGAGGTCGAGGAGCAGGAAAAAATAATAGAAAAACCATCCTCTTTATTTTGGCTGTTTGTTTACTTTGAAAATGTCTACTTTCTATGTTCTTCAGTTGAACGCCAACCGTCTCTGTGGGAGGAATTTCCCTTCCATGTTGTCATCTCATCATGTCAATTGATAAGACGTGTTCGATAAAATTTTGTTTTCTTCTCCAGACGCAATGAAAACAACTCCAGAAATATGTAAAAACATTTATCTATGAGCCCAATGAGACATCGGCAGTCCCCAGCCCTGTCCACACTCTGAGCCCAATGAGACATCGACAGTCCCCAGCCCTGACCACACTCTGAACCCAATGAGACATCGACAGTCCCCAGCCCTGACCACACTCTGAGCCCAATGAGACATCGGCAGTCCCCAGCCCTGACCACACTCTGAGCCCAATGAGACATCGACAGTCGGCAGTCCCCAGCCCTGTCCACACTCTGAGCCCAATGAAACATCGGCAGTCCCCAGCCCTGACCACACTCTGAGCCCAATGAGACCTCGGCAGTCCCCAGCCCTGACCACACTCTGAACCCAATGAGACATCGACAGTCCCCAGCCCTGACCACACTCTGAGCCCAATGAGACATCGGCAGTCCCCAGCCCTGTCCACACTCTGAGCCCAATGAGACATCGGCAGTCCCCAGCCCTGTCCACACTCTGAGCCCAATGAGACATCGGCAGTCCCCAGCCCTGACCACACTCTGAGCCCAATGAGACATCGGCAGTCCCCAGCCCTGACCACACTCTGAGCCCAATGAGACATCGGCAGTCCCCAGCCCTGACCACACTCTGAGCCCAATGAGACATCGGCAGTCCCCAGCCCTGACCACACCCTGAGCCCAATGGGACATCGACAGTCGACAGTCCCCAGCCCTGACCACACTCTGAGCCCAATGAGACATTGGCAGTCCCCAGCCCTGACCACACTCTGAGCCCAATGAGACATCGGCAGTCCCCAGCCCTGACCACACTCTGAGCCCAATGAGACATCGGCAGTCCCCAGCCCTGACCCCACTCTGAGCCCAATGAGACATCGGCAGTCCCCAGCCCTGACCACACTCTGGGCCCAATGAGACATCGGCAGTCCCCAGCCCTGACCACACTCTGAGCCCAATGAGACATCGACAGTCCCCAGCCCTGTCCACACTCTGAGCCCAATGAGACCTCGGCAGTCCACAGCCCTGACCACACTCTGAGCCCAATGAGACATCGGCAGTCCCCAGCCCTGACCACACTCTGAGCCCAATGAGACATCGGCAGTCCCCAGCCCTGACCACAATCTGAGCCCAATGAGACATCGACAGTCCCCAGCCCTGACCACAATCTGAGCCCAATGAGACATCGACAGTCCCGAGCCCTGACCACACTCTGAGCCCAATGAGACATCGGCAGTCCCCAGCCCTGACCACACTCTGAGCCCAATGAGACATCGACAGTCCCCAGCCCTGACCACACTCTGAGCCCAATAGGACATTGGCAGTCGGCAGTCCCCAGCCCTGACCACACTCTGAGCCCAATAGGACATCGGCAGTCCCCAGCCCTGACCACACTCTAAGCCCAATAGGACATTGGCAGTCGGCAGTCCCCAGCCCTGACCACACTCTGAGCCCAATGAGACATCGGCAGTCCCCAGCCCTGACCACACTCTGAGCCCAATGAGACATCGGCAGTCCCCAGCCCTGTCCACACTCTGAGCCCAATGAGACCTCGGCAGTCCACAGCCCTGACCACACTCTGAGCCCAATGAGACATCGGCAGTCCCCAGCCCTGACCACACGTTGTAAATCTCTAAAGCCAGACACAGGCTCAGGATAGGAAAATACTTCTTTATATTCTGCAGACCTCTCCCTGTACATATTTGGGTAAATTTCTTTCACAACCAACTAAATTAGCTGAAGAGAAACTAGGACTGAATGGGTCCCAAATGACACCCTAGTCCCTATATAGTACACTACTTTTGACACATAGCCCATAGAGTTGTTGTCCAAAGTTGTTCACTACGTAAGGAATAGGTTGCCATTTGTGACGCAACCTTGTCCTCCGAAAGGGGTTGAGAAATACCCCTCTAAAATGTGTCTGAGTGGTATAGTCCGTGCCATAGAACACATGTTGAGGAGTGAGTTCTTAAAGAACACAGACAACCCACCCCAACTCACGCCCTGACCAACCTAACACTAAGGGGTTGAGAAATACCCCTCTAAAATGTATCTGAGTGGTATAGTCCGTGCCATAGAACACTTGTTGAGGAGTGAGGTCATAAAGAACACAGACAACCCACCCCTAAAATGTGTCTGAGTGGTATAGTCCGTGCCATAGAACACTTGTTGAGGAGTGAGGTCATAAAGAGGTACAATAACGACACTCTGTAATTACTGTCTGTATTGATACATTCAGGACGTACTGTAGGAACTGTGAGAGAACAAACTGTTAGGACTGAGTGTCAAACGCAACCCTATTCCCTATGTAGTGCTCTACTTTAGACCAGGGTCCATAGGGTAGTGCTCTAATTTAGACCAGGGTCCATAGGGTAGTGCTCTACTTTAGACCTGAGGTCCATAGGGTAGTGCTCTACTTTTGACCAGGGTCCATAGGGTAGTGCTCTAATTTAGACCAGGGGTCCATAGGGTAGTGCTCTACGTTAGACCAGGGTCTATAGGGTAGTAGTGCACTACTTTAGACCAGGGTCCATAGGGTAGTGCTCTACATTAGACCAGGGTCCATAGGGTAGTGCTCTACGTTAGACCAGGGGTCCATAGGGTAGTGCTCTACTTTAGACCAGGGGTCCATAGGGTAGTGCTCTACATTAGACCAGGGTCCATAGGGTAGTGCTCTACGTTAGACCAGGGTCTATAGGGAATTAGTGCACTACGTTAGACCAGGGTCCATAGGGTAGTGCTCTACTTTAGACCAGGGTCCATAGGGTAGTGCTCTACTTTAGACCAGAGGTCCATAGGGTAGTGCTCTACTTTAGACCAGGGTCCATAGGGTAGTGCTCTACTTTAGACCAGAGGTCCATAGGGTAGTGCTCTACGTTAGACCAGGGTCTATAGGGTAGTAGTGCACTACTTTAGACCAGGGCCCATAGGGTAGTGCTCTACTTTAGACCAGGGCCCATAGGGTAGTGCTCTACGTTAGACCAGGGTCCATAGGGTAGTGCTCTACTTTAGACCAGGGCCCATAGGGTAGTGCTCTACTTTAGACCAGGGTCCATAGGGTAGTGCTCTACTTTAGACCAGGGTCTATAGGGTAGTGCTCTACTTTAGACCAGGGTCCATAGGGTAGTGCTCTACTTTAGACCAGGGTCCATAGGGTACTGCTCTACTTTAGACCAGGGTCCATAGGGTAGTGCTCTACTTGTGACCAGGACCCACAGGGTAGTGCACTACTTTAGACCAGGGCCCAGACGGCTTTTATCAAAACTAGTGCACTACATTGGGAATAGGGTACCATTAGGGCCACACACCCTTATAGGTTTCAGAATTGAGCGGTATGTAGTGTATAGACACACTGCACAGACACAGAGGTTAATTAAACTATCTCATGTTTTCTAATCTATTGTATTTATTTAACCTTGATTTAACTGGGCAAGTCAGTTAAAATAACAAATTCTTATTTACAATGACGACCGAACCCGTCCAAACCCGGCCGAACCCGTCCAAACCCGGCCGAACCCGTCCAAACCCGGACGAACCCGTCCAAACCCGGACGAACCCGTCCAAACCCGGCCGAACCCGGCCGAACTCGTCCAAACCCGGACGAACCCGTCCAAACCCGGCCGAACCCGGCCGAACTCGTCCAAACCCGGACGAACCCGTCCAAACCCGGCCGAACTCGTCCAAACCCGGCCGAACCCGTCCAAACCCGGACGAACCCGTCCAAACCCGGCCGAACTCGTCCAAACCCGGCCGAACCCGGCCGAACTCGTCCAAACCCGGACGAACCCGTCCAAATCCGGCCGAACTCGTCCAAACCCGGCCGAACCCGTCCAAACCCGGACGAACCCGTCCAAACCCGGACGACGTTGGACCCGTTGAGCGCCGCCCTATGGGACTCCCAATCACAGCCGGATGTGATCGAGCCTGGATTCGAAAACAGGGACTGTAGTGATGCCTCTTGCAATGAGATGCAGTGCCTTCGACCGCTGTGATACAGCCTGGAATTGAACCAGGGTCTGTAGTGATGCCTCTTGCAATGAGATGCAGTGCCTTCGACCGCTGTGATACAGCCTGGAATTGAACCAGGGTCTGTAGTGATGCCTCTTGCAATGAGATGCAGTGCCTTCGACCGCTGTGATACAGCCTGGAATTGAACCAGGGTCTGTAGTGATGCCTCTTGCAATGAGATGCAGTGCCTTCGACCGCTGTGATACAGCCTGGAATTGAACCAGGGTATGTAGTGATGCCTCTTGCAATGAGATGCAGTGCCTTCGACCGTTGTGATACAGCCTGGAATTGAACCAGGGTCTGTAGTGATGCCTCTTGCAATGAGATGCAGTGCCTTCGACCGCTGTGATACAGCCTGGAATTGAACCAGGGTCTGTAGTGATGCCTCTTGCAATGAGATGCAGTGCCTTCGACCGCTGCGCTACTCGGGAGTGTAATGGCAGGAAACCAGTACAGAGACCCTAGACAGAAGACACTCTGCGCTGAAACATTGGTTAAACTCATCTGATGTCTTCCGAGAAAACGTCAGTATTGACAACGATCTCCTCTAACAGTCGTCCATACTGTAATTATGTGGCTAATGTTATTATGGCCATATCTTTCAGTGGAACGGTTTGGGAACATACACACGTTAACCTATGACCTCACGTCACACTACCTTATTATGTAACCATAGGGCTCTTACTGTGAAACAGCTTTGACAGATTATTTACGCTTAGCTAGCGGTGTACGAAATGGATTTGTTTGTTTTTTTGGTTGTTGTTTTTTTTGTCTGATTTCCAGTACTGAGAGATAAGGTGGTTAGAAGCCTGGCCTTGAGTTGATACTTACACATCTGGACTTTATCCAGGAAGGAGATGGATGTGAAGGGACTTGACCCTTGACCCTCAGATAACCGATAAGATGACATCATATGAAGCCTCCAAGGATAGTGACCATGGTCCAGTGTCCTGGTCTGGTGTCCTGTTCTAGTGTCCTGGTCCAGTGTCCTGGTTTTAGCGTCCTGGTTCAGTGTCCTGGTCCAGTGTCCTGGTCTAGTGTCCTGGTCTAGTGTCCTGGTCCAGTATCCCTCTGGACAGACATATCTGCCTGAGAAGGTCTCAGGTCTCAAATGCATTCGACAGGGATAGTGTATATAAAATGCATTTAATGAGTCACATAAACGCTGCAGATAGCAGTTGTGAAGCTAAATTTATATCCACAGTGTGTTGCCAAATCCACTCATATCAGCTCCTTCAGCCTCGGTTCCTCTGTGAGTCCGGCTGGCCAGCAGGTTGCAGCCTGATGATTGAAGGTTTAATGTCAGCGACCCAAAGAGACATCCATGGGAGATATCCTGGACCAGAACAGAACACTGTGTCAAAGCTTCCTAGATCGCTTGGTAACATTGTAGCAAAAGATATTGGCAGATAGACGCCAACAAGGGACTCGAACACAGGTCCAGCAACTGTCAAGCCAACATCTAACCGTTACCCCAACAAGGGACTCAAACACAGGTCCAGCAACTGTCAAGCCAACATCTAACCGTTACGCCAACAAGGGACTCCAACAAGGGACTCGAACACAGGTCCAGCAACTGTCAAGCCAACATCTAACCGTTACTCCAAAAAGGTGTGAAAAACCTCTTTTGACGACGTCGCTAAGTCACTACGATATCTTATGTAGTCAGATATTACAGTATTTATAATGGGATTTGGTTGAAAACATTACATTCAGCCAATGTTGGGAGTTTTCTCTGTCTCTGACTCTGGTTTAACCAGCAGATCAGGGCTTCAGTTACCGTTTAGTCCTTCCTCACATTGAATCTTTCCTGATGTTTGTTAGACAGGACAGTTAATATCGGTGACCCGAGACCAGACCACCGTGTCAAATCAATTAAATTTGTCACATCAACGCTGGAGATGGCTATAAAGATCATGTCCACCCGTATAGAGCCCCCCCCCCCTGTGCTAAAATCACCTTCTACCACAGCATTCAGCCTTGATCCTCTTCACAGAGCCTTGATCCTCTGTGAGTCTGGCTTGTGAGTCTGGCTTTTATTTGATTTAACTAGGCAAGTGCGTTTGTAGTCTGATAGAAAGGGAAATCCTCTTCTGAAATGTATTTGACAAGAGGATAGTGAACAATAACGAATCTTTCAGTTGTACACGTTAAATGTCAATGCAGCATGGTGTGACTGTACAGCTCGTTTACGGTCATTTCCTGTCAGATCAGCACCTTCACCCTCGTCTCTGACTCTGGTTGAATTAACCAGCAGATTGGGGCTCCCTTTACCTTTTAGTCCTTCCCCACACTGAATCTTCCCTGATGTTTGTAGCCAGGCCAGTTAATGGAGTCCTTCCCCACACTGAATATTCCCTGATGTTTGTAGCCGGGCCAGTTAATGGAGTCCTTCTCCACACTGAATCTTCCCTGATGTTTGTAACCAGGCCAGTTAATGGAGTCCTTCCCCACACTGAATCTTCCCTGATGTTTGTAGCCAGGCCAGTTAATGGAGTCCTTCCCCACACTGAATCATCCCTGATGTTTGTAGCCAGGCCAGTTAATGGAGTCCTTCCCCACACTGAATCTTCCCTGATGTTTGTAGCCAGGCCAGTTAATGGAGTCCTTCCCCACACTGAATCATCCCTGATGTTTGTAGCCAGGCCAGTTAATGGAGTCCTTCCCCACACTGAATCTTCCCTGATGTTTGTAGCCAGGCCAGTTAATGGAGTCCTTGCCCACACTGAATCATCCCTGATGTTTGTAGCCAGGCCAGTTAATGGAGTCCTTCCCCACACTGAATCTTCCCTGATGTTAGTAGCCAGGCCAGTTAATGGAGTCCTTCCCCACACTGAATCATCCCTGATGTTTGTAGCCAGGCCAGTTAATGGAGTCCTTCCCCACACTGAATCTTCCCTGATGTTTGTAGCCAGGCCAGTTAATGGAGTCCTTCCCCACACTGAATCTTCCCTGATGTTTGTAGCCAGGCCAGTTAATGGAGTCCTTCCCCACACTGAATCTTCCCTGATGTTTGTAGCCAGGCCAGTTAATGGAGTCCTTCCCCACACTGAATCTTCCCTGATGTTTGTAGCCAGGCCAGTTAATGGAGTCCTTCCCCACACTGAATCTTCCCTGATGTTTGTAGCCAGGCCAGTTAATGGAGTCCTTCCCCACACTGAATCATCCCTGATGTTTGTAGCCAGGGCCAGTTAATGGAGTCCTTCCCCACACTGAATCATCCCTGATGTTTGTAGCCAGGCCAGTTAATGGAGTCCTTCCCCACACTGAATCTTCCCTAATGTTTGTAGCCAGGCCAGTTAATGGAGTCCTTCCCCACACTGAATCATCCCTGATGTTTGTAGCCAGGCCAGTTAATGGAGTCCTTCCCCACACTGAATCTTCCCTGATGTTTGTAGCCAGGCCAGTTAATGGAGTCCTTCCCCACACTGAATCTTCCCTGATGTTTGTAGCCAGGCCAGTTAATGGAGTCCTTCCCCACACTGAATCTTCCCTGATGTTTGTAGCCAGGCCAGTTAATGGAGTCCCTCCCCACACTGAATCTTCCCTGATGTTTGTAGCCAGGCCAGTTAATGGAGTCCTTCCCCACACTGAATCATCCCTGATGTTTGTAGCCAGGCCAGTTAATGGAGTCCTTCCCCACACTGAATCTTCCCTGATGTTTGTAGCCAGGCCAGTTAATGGAGTCCTTCCCCACACTGAATCTTCCCTGATGTTTGTAGCCAGGCCAGTTAATGGAGTCCTTCCCCACACTGAATCTTCCCTGATGTTTGTAGCCAGGCCAGTTAATGGAGTCCTTCCCCACACTGAATCTTCCCTGATGTTTGTAGCCAGGCCAGTTAATGGAGTCCTTCCCCACACTGAATCTTCCCTGATGTTTGTAGCCGGGCCAGTTAATGGAGTCCTTCCCCACACTGAATCATCCCTGATGTTTGTAGCCAGGCCAGTTAATGGAGTCCTTCCCCACACTGAATCATCCCTGATGTTTGTAGCCAGGCCAGTTAATGGAGTCCTTCCCCACACTGAATCTTCCCTGATGTTTGTAGCCAGGCCAGTTAATGGAGTCCTTCCCCACACTGAATCATCCCTGATGTTTGTAGCCAGGCCAGTTAATGGAGTCCTTCCCCACACTGAATCATCCCTGATGTTTGTAGCCAGGCCAGTTAATGGAGTCCTTCCCCACACTGAATCTTCCCTGATGTTTGTAGCCAGGCCAGTTAATGGAGTCCTTCCCCACACTGAATCATCCCTGATGTTTGTAGCCAGGCCAGTTAATGGAGTCCTTCCCCACACTGAATCTTCCCTGATGTTTGTAGCCGGGCCAGTTAATGGAGTCCTTCCCCACACTGAATCTTCCCTGATGTTTGTAGCCGGGCCAGTTAATGGAGTCCTTCCCCACACTGAATCTTCCCTGATGTTTGTAGCCAGGCCAGTTAATGGAGTCCTTCCCCACACTGAATCATCCCTGATGTTTGTAGCCAGGCCAGTTAATGGAGTCCTTCCCCACACTGAATCATCCCTGATGTTTGTAGCCAGGCCAGTTAATGGAGTCCTTCCCCACACTGAATCTTCCCTGATGTTTGTAGCCAGGCCAGTTAATGGAGTCCTTCCCCACACTGAATCTTCCCTGATGTTTGTAGCCAGGCCAGTTAATGGAGTCCTTCCCCACACTGAATCATCCCTGATGTTTGTAGCCGGGCCAGTTAATGGAGTACTTCCCCACACTGAATCATCCCTGATGTTTGTAGCCAGGCCAGTTAATGGAGTCCTTCCCCACACTGAATCATCCCTGATGTTTGTAGCCAGGCCAGTTAATGGAGTCCTTCCTCACACTGAATCATCCCTGATGTTTGTAGCCAGGCCAGATAATGGAGTCCTTCCTCACACTGAATCATCCCTGATGTTTTTAGCCAGGCCAGTTAATGGAGTCCTTCCCCACACTGAATCTTCCCTGATGTTTGTAGCCAGGCCAGTTAATGGAGTCCTTCCCCACACTGAATCTTCCCTGATGTTTGTAGCCGGGCCAGTTAATGGAGTCCTTCCCCACACTGAATCATCCCTGATGTTTGTAGCCAGGCCATTTAATGGAGTCCTTCCCCACACTGAATCATCCCTGATGCTTGTAGCCAGGCCAGTTAATGGAGTCCTTCCCCACACTGAATCTTCCCTGATGTTTGTAGCCAGGCCAGTTAATGGAGTCCTTCCCCACACTGAATCTTCCCTGATGTTTGTAGCCAGGCCAGTTAATGGAGTCCTTCCCCACACTGAATCTTCCCTGATGTTTGTAGCCGGGCCAGTTAATGGAGTCCTTCCCCACACTGAATCATCCCTGATGTTTGTAGCCAGGCCAGTTAATGGAGTCCTTCCCCACACTGAATCTTCCCTGATGTTTGTAACCAGGCCAGTTAATGTAGTCCTTCCCCACACTGAATCATCCCTGATGTTTGTAACCAGGCCAGTTAATGGAGTCCTTCCCCACACTGAATCTTCCCTGATGTTTGTAGCCAGGCCAGTTAATGGAGTCCTTCCCCACACTGAATCTTCCCTGATGTTTGTAGCCGGGCCAGTTAATGGAGTCCTTCCCCACACTGAATCATCCCTTGTGTTTGTAACCGAGCCAGTTAATGGAGTCCTTCCCCACACTGAATCTTCCCTGATGTTTGTGGCCAGGCCAGTTAATGGAGTCCTTCCCCACACTGAATCATCCCTGATGTTTGTAGCCGGGCCAGTTAATGGAGTCCTTCCCCACACTGAATCATCCCTTGTGTTTGTAACCGAGCCAGTTAATGGAGTCCTTCCCCACACTGAATCATCCCTGATGTTTGTAGCCGGGCCAGTTAATGGAGTCCTTCCCCACACTGAATCATCCCTTGTGTTTGTAACCGAGCCAGTTAATGGAGTCCTTCCCCACACTGAATCTTCCCTGATGTTTGTAGCCAGGCCAGTTAATGGAGTCCTTCCCCACACTGAATCATCCCTGATGTTTGTAGCCAGGCCAGTTAATGGAGTCATTCCCCACACTGAATCATCCCTGATGTTTGTAGCCAGGCCAGTTAATGGTGTCCTTCCCCACACTGAATCATCCCTGATGTTTGTAGCCAGGCCAGTTAATGGAGTCTTTCCCCACACTGAATCTTCCCTGATGTTTGTAGCCAGGCCAGTTAATGGAGTCCTTCCCCACACTGAATCTTCCCTGATGTTTTTAGCCAGGCCAGTTAATGGCGCTGACCCAAAGGAGATCCTGGGAGATATCCTGGACCAGAACATTGTGTCAAAGCCTAGTATATCACTATAATCCCCCCCCCCCCCCCCCTCTGCTACATGAAACATTCAACCCAAGCTTTCTCTCAATCACAGAGGCACAAAAACATAATCCGTTCCAGCTCCCTTGCCAAGCACATAAATCCAGAGAGAAATCCTGAATGTTTAACAGCCTTTAACTAAGTCACTGCTAACTAAATCACTCACCCTGACTACAGCGTAGCCTGTTTAGCACATGAAATAGGCCTAGTCTGATATTTCAGAACGTAAGTTGTAAAAAGTTAAGAGCATCATTAGACTTTTAATGAAAAGAGATGCTTCGACTTTGGGATGAGTCTGGTCTCCACAATCAGCCGACCTCAACCCAATCGAGATGGTTTGGGATGAGTCGGACCGCAGAGTGAAGGAAAAGCAGCCAACAAGTGCTCAGCACAATATGGTAACTCCTTCAAGACTGTTGGAAAAGCATTCCAGGTGAAGCTGGTTGACAGAATGCCAAGAGTGTACAAAGACTGTCATCAAGACAAAGGGTGACTTCTTCAAAGAATCTCAAATATAAAATATATTTTGATTTGTTTCAAGACCTTATAGAGTTTAATTCGGGAGATAGTAACTCTAAACAACTTCTTCTGTGGTGCCCAAAATCTTAATGAGTTAATTGTGACATGATTCATTTAAATCGGGTAAAAATGAAACATAGTAAGCGGATTAAATAAATAACAGCCATCAGATTAATGAAAGTGAAGTCACGACATGGTTAACTCACAACTAAAGTCTCGGGTAATTGGTCAGTGTCACGTTCTGACCTGTATTTCCTTTGTTTTGTATTTATTTAGTATGGTCAAGGCGTGAGTTGGGTGGGCATTCTATGTTTGATTTTCTATGATTTGGGCATTTCTATGTTTCAGCCTAGTATGGTTCTCAATCAGAGGCAGGTGTCATTAGTTGTCTCTGATTGAGAATCATACTTAGGCAGCCTGGGTTTCACTGTGTGTTTGTGGGTGATTGTTCCTGTCTTTGTGTTTGCACCAGATAGGACTGTTTTAGGTTTTCCTCACGTTTGTTGTTTTTGTTAGTTATTTCATGTGTAGTGTCTTTATAAATGAAAGAACATGAATAACCACCACGTTGCTTTTTGGTCCGCCTCTACTTCACCACAAGAGAACCGTTACAGTCAGATGCTCGATTAAGTTCTGGGTCCATACGTGTTAAGAGAAGAGCTAGAACGAGGAATCGGAACCGGAGCGAAGAGCTCCGCCATTTCTCTTTGACAGTTACTGATAAATTATGGATAAGTCTATGGGACAAATGCCCCATCCTCTTCAGAAACTAGAAAGATGCCAACACCTACTGTACACATTTTGTTCAAATAACCAGAAATCGAAAAACCCAAGGCCAGCAACTGTCAGGTATCAACGTAAGACCCAAGTGCAGACCGTGTGAAGTAGCAATGATTATTATAACAACAGGGGCTGGCAAACGTCATGTCAAGGCAGGCAGGGATCGATAATCCAGAGTAGGAGCAAAGGTACAGGACGGCAGGCTGGTACAGGGTCAGGAACAGGTAGAGTGGTCAGATGGGCTGGTACAGGGTCAGGGACAGGCAGAGTGGTCAGGTGGGCTGGTCCAGGGTCAGGAACAGGCAGAGTGGTCAGGCGGGCTGGTACAGGGTCAGGACAGGCAAGGGTCAAAAACCAGGAAGATGAGAAAAAGAGAGGCTGAGAAAAGCAAGAGCTGAGGCAAAAACGCTGGTTGACTTGAACAAACGACGACGAACTGGCAACAGACAAACAGAGAACACAGGAGTAAATACACAGGGGATAATGGGAAAGATGGACAATAATAATAATAATAATTGTCTTTAATATAGACTCCTCCCCTAATAACAGTTTGTCGTGGGAGGAGCTCAGGCTCCTTGTATCTCTTTGTTAATGAGTGATTCTCAAGGCGGGGAAACACCAATGACAAAAACTGAGGGACACGTTATATTTGTAATTAAATAGGCGTTTTTAATAGGTTACTTTTTGTTGTTGTTGATTGAAACAATATATTAAAAACACTTGTGTTTACTTTCTAGGGTTCAAAATAATAGCTAGATATCTCTAAATCCCCCAAAACACGTCACTACTGGGGAAAGTGGATTTGCTCACCCTGTACTTTAACCAATGCATTACATAAAGGTCTGCACTATAAATTACTTTGGTCAACTATGAGTTCAACTAGGAATAACCAGTCGTAGTGGGGGTGCGTTTGGAAATTGCATCCAGTGTGTCAGATTGCTATCTGGGCTTTTTGTAGTGGTTAAAGCGTTGGACTAGTAACCAGCAGGTAGCCTAGTGGTTAGAGTGTTGGACTAGTAACCAGCAGGTAGCCTAGTGGTTAGAGCTTTGGACTAGTAACCAGCAGGTAGTCTAGTGGTTAGAGTGTTGGACTAGTAACCAGCAGGTAGACTAGTGGTTAAAGCGTTGGATAGTAACCAGCAGGTAGCCTAGTGGTTAGAGTGTTTGACCAGTAACCAGCAGGTAGTCTAGTGGTTAGAGTGTTGGACTAGTAACCAGCAGGTAGCCTAGTGGTTAGAGCGTTGGACTAGTAACCAGCAGGTAGCCTAGTGGTTAGAGTGTTGGACTAGTAACCAGCAGGTAGTCTAGTGGTTAGAGTGTTGGACTAGTAACCAGCAGGTAGACTAGTGGTTAAAGCGTTGGACTAGTAACCAGCAGGTAGCCTAGTGGTTAGAGCGTTGGACTAGTAACCAGCAGGTAGCCTAGTGGTTAGAGCGTTGAACTAGTAACCAGCACGTAGCCTATTGGTTAAAGCGTTGGACTAGTAACCAGCAGGTAGCCTAGTGGTTAGAGCTTTGGACTAGTAACCGAAAAGTTGCAAGATTGAATCCCCGAGCTGACAAGGTAAAAATCTGTCGTTCTGCCCCTGAACAAGGTAGGTAACCCACTGTTCCCCTGTCATTGGCCGTCATTGAAAATGAGAATTTGTTCTTAAAATGACTTGCCTAGTAAAATAAAGATTGTCCTTTGGTAAATTCAGAGCGTTCACACTGGACACACTGGAGGGTCGATCCATGCATTCTGACCTCACAATGGCAGCCAAGCTAACTGGTTAACGTTGGCTAGCTACTTCCAGACACATAATGAGAGAACGCCTCACTCTGACCACTATACTCGCCCTAGCAGAGGTAGTTAGACTGTTTTCATGTTGTCTAGATCGTTAGTGACTGCAACTGTGCTGCTGGCAACAATTTAATTCTGTTTTTTGCCGACCTTTACTGACACCTGTCATGTTCAGCGGGTGTTGAGCGTTGGTACATTCATCAGTTATTCTGCGCCCTGCCACACTCAAACGGGAGTGCTATGTAATCGAAGTAGATAACCAAAAATGAATTAAACTAAACACACATAGGAATGTGGCTCACCTTTTAAACCAGGTATATTTCTATGGCAACGAATCCTTTCGGAACTAACCTGTTCCGAGGCAGGCTAATTCAAGGCTCCATTTATCCTGAAGGAAGTGAGAAGACGACCGATTTAAGTATTGTATTCAGCAATTTTATTTTGTTTGTTTGTTTAAAAAAAAAATAGTCAAATGTTAAAATACATTTCACATTATTTAGTAAGTGCATTTCAAACTTCACAGTAAAAGGTTTGTATGACGTAATACAATTACTTTATTGATAGGAGTGAGAGGAAAAACAGGTGTTGTTATGGTCAAGTAGCTAATCACTGATCATAATCTTGATGTGATTGGACTGACTGAAACAGGCCTCACCTCCTGGTTAGACTAGTGACCATATCCCCCGATCCATCCCACAAAGGCGGAGGTGTTGCTAACATTTATGATAGCAAATTTCAATTTACAAAAAAAAAAAAAAAAAAAAAAATGGCGTTTCATCTTTTGAGCTTCTAGTCATGAAATCTATGCAGCCTACTCAATCACTTTTTATAGCTACTGGCCATATACAGCGTTCCTCACCGAGTTCCCTGAATTCATTCCTATAGGACCTTGTAGTCATAGCAGATAACATTCTCATTTTTGGTGATTTTAATGTTCACATGGAAAAGTCCACAGACCCACTCCAAAAGGCTTCGGAGCCATCATCGACTCAGTGGGTTTTGTCCAACATGTCTCTGGACCCACTCACTGTCACAGTCATACTCTGGACCCACTCACTGTCACACTCTGGACCTAGTTTTGTCTCGTGGAATAAATGTTGTGGATCTTAATGTTTTTCCTCATAATCCTGGACTATCGGACCACCATTTTATGACATTTGCAATCGCAACAAATCTGCTCAGACCCCAACCAAGGATCATCAAAAGTCGTGCTATGAATTCTCAGACAACACAAAGATTCCAGACTCCCTCTGCCAAGGACGTCAGGGGACAAAAATCAGTTAAGCTGTAACGACTTTCTTCCTGGGAAGGACCAAAGTGCAGCGTGGTAAGTGTCCATGGTTATTTAATAACAGAAACTCAACATGAACACACTACAAAACAATAAACGTGGCAAAACCCGAAAACAGTCCTATCTGGTGCAGAGAACACAGAGACAGGAAACAACCACCCCCACAAACCCCAACACAAAACAAGCTACCTAAATATGGTTCCCAATCAGAGACAATCACTAACACCTGCCTCTGATTGAGAACCATATCAGGCCAAACATAGAAACGGGAAAACTAGACACACAACATAGAATGCCCACCCAGCTCACGTCCTGACCAACACTAAAACAAGGAAAACACACAAGAACTATGGTCAGAACGTGACATAACCACCTAACTGAGGAACTCAATTTAACCTTGCACAATACCCTAGATGCAGTCACACCCCTAAAAACTAAAAACATTTGTCATAAAAATCTAGCTCCCTGGTATATAGAAAATACCCAAGCTCTGAAGCAAGCTTCCAGAAAATTGGAACGGAAATGGCGCCACACCAAACTGGAAGTCTTCCGACTAGCTTAGAAAGACAGTACCGTGCAGTATTGAAGAGCCCTCACTGCTGCTTGATCATCCTATTTTTCCAACTTAATTGAGGAAAATAAGAACAATCTGAAATTTATTTTTGATACTGTCGCAAAGCTAACTAAAAAGCAGCATTCCCCAAAAGAAGATGGCTTTCACTTCAGCAGCAATAAATTCATGAACTTCTTTGAGGAAAAGATCATGATCATTAGAAAGCAAATTACGGACTCCTCCTTAAATCTGCGTATTCCTTCAAAGCTCAGCTGTCCTGAGTCTGCACAACTCTGCCAGGACCTAGGATCAAGAGAGACGCTCAAGTGTTTTAGTACTATATCTCTTGACACAATGATGAAAATAATCATGGCCTCTAAACCTTCAAGCTGCATACTGGACCCTATTCCAACTAAACTACTGAAAGAGCTGCTTCCTGTGCTTGGCCCTCCTATGTTGAACATAATAAACGGCTCTCTATCCACCGGATGTGTACCAAACTCACTAAAAGTGGCAGTAATAAAGCCTCTCTTGAAAAAGCCAAACCTTGACCAAGAAAATATAAAAAACTATCGGCCTATATTGAATCTTCCATTTGTCTCAAAAATTTAGAAAAAGCTGTTGCTCAGCAACTCACTGCCTTCCTGAAGACAAACAATGTATAGGAAATGCTTCCGTCTGGATTTAGACCCCATCATAGCACTAAGACTGCACTTGTGAAGGTGGTAAATGACCTTTTAATGGTGTCAGACCGAGGCTCTGCATCTGTCCTCGTGCTCCTAGACCTTAGTGCTGCTTTTGATACCATCGATCACCACATTCTTTTGGAAAGATTGGAAACCCAAATTTGTCTCCACGGACAAGTTCTGGCCTGTTTTAGATCTTATCTCTCGGAAAGATATCAGTTTTTCTCTGTGAATGGTTTGTCCTCTGACAAATCAACTGTAAATTTTGGTGTTCCTCAAAGTTCCATTTTAGGACCACTATTGTTTTCACTATATATTTTACTTCTTGGGGATGTCATTCGAAAACATAATGTTAACTTTCACTGCTATGCGGATGACACACAGCTGTACATTTCAATGAAACTTGGTGAAGCCCCAAAATTGCCCTTGCTAGAAGCATGTGTTTCAGACATAAGGAAGTGGATGGCTGCAAACTTTCTACTTTTAAACTCGGACAAAACAGAGATGCTTGTTCTAGGTCCCAAGAAACAAAGAGATCTTCTGTTGAATCTGACAATTAATCTTAATGGTTGTACAGTCGTCTCAAATAAAACTGTGAATGACCTCGGCGTTACTCTGGACCCTGATCTCTCTTTTGACGAACATATCAAGACTGTTTCAAGGACAGCTTTTTTCCATTTACGTAACATTTATGTAAAATCAGAAACTTTCTATCCAAAAATGATGCAGAAAAATTCATCCATGCTTTTGTTACTTCTAGGTAAGACTACTGCAATGCTCTACTTTCCGATAACCTGGATAAAGCATTAAATAAACTTCAGTTAGTGCTAAATACGGCTGCTAGAATCCTGACTAGAACCAAAAAATTTGATCATATTACTCCAGTGCTAGCCTCCCTACACTGGCTTCCTGTTAAGGCAAGGGCAGATTTCAAGGTTTTACTGCTAACCTACAAAGCATTACATGGGCTTGCTCCTACCTATCTTTCCGAATTGGTCCTGCGGTACATACCTACACGTACGCTACGGTCACGAGACGCAGGTCTCCTAATTGTCCCTAGAATTTCTAAGCAAACAGCTGGAGGCATGGCTTTCTCCTATATAGCTCCAATTTATGGAATGGTCACTGACGGGATTTTTCTGTCTGGGTTGGCGCCCCCCCCTTGGGTTGTGCCGTGGTGGAGATCATTGTGTGCAATACTCGGCCTTGACTCAGGATGGTAAGTTGGTTGTTGAAGATATCCCTCTAGGTGGTGAGGGGGCTGTGCTTTGGCAAAGTGGGTGGGGTTATATCCTGCCTGTTCGGCCCTGTCCGGGGGTATCATCGGATGGGGCCACAGTGTCTCCTGACCCCTCCTGTCTCAGCCTACAGTATGTATCCTGCAGTATCTTATGTGTCGGGGAGCTAGGGTCTGTTGTATCTGGAGTACTTCTCCTGTCTTATCCGGTGTCCTGTGTGAATTTAAGTATGCTCTCTCTAATTCTCTCTTTCTCTCTTTCTTTCTTTCTCTCTCTCGGAGGACCTGAGCCCTAGGACCATGCCTCAAGACTACCTGGCATGATGACTCCTTGCTGTCCCCAGTCCACCTGGCCGTGCTGCTGCTCCAGTTTCAACTGTTCTGCCTGCGGCTATGGAACCCTGACCTGTTCACCAGACGTGCTACCTGTCCCAGACCTGCTGTTTTCAACTCTGTAGAGACAGCAGGAGCGGTAGAGATACTCTTAATGATCGGCTATGAAAAGCCAACTGACATTTACTCCTGAGGTGCTGACTTGTTGCACCCTCGACAACTTGTTGCTTGACGAGGGAGTGATACAACTACTGTGATTATTATTATTTGACCATGCTGGTCATTTATGAACATTTGAAAATCTTGGCCATGTTCTGTTATTATCTCCACCTGGCACAGCCAGAAGAGGACTGGCCACCCCACATAGCCTGGTTCCTCTCTAGGTTTCTTCCTAGGTTTTGGCCTTTCTAGGGAGTTTTTCCTAGCCATCGTGCTTCTACACCTGCATTGCTTGCTGTTTGGGGTTTTATGCTGGGTTTCTGTACAGCACTTTGAGATATCAGCTGATGTAAGAAGGGCTTTATAAATACATTTGATTTGATGTGCATTGATCAACACATTAAAGCACAGACAGCATTAACGATTACAGAACAGGACACTGGCTCAGACCAGTCGTTGTGGTGTTTAACCACCATGAGATCTGTTACAGGACAGGACACTGGCTCAGACCAGTCGTTGTGGTATTTAACCACCATGAGATCTGTTACAGGACACTGGCTCAGACCAGTCGTTGTGGTATTTAACCACCATGAGATCTGTTACAGGACACTGGCTCAGACCAGTCGTTGTGGTATTTAACCACCATGAGATCTGTTACAGGACACTGGCTCAGACCAGTCGTTGTGGTGTTTAACAACCATGAGATCTGTTACAGGACACTGGCTCAGACCAGTCGTTGTGGTATTTAACCACCATGAGATCTGTTACAGAACAGGACACTGGCTCAGACCAGTCGTTGTAGTATTTAACCACCATGAGATCTGTTACAGGACAGGACACTGGCTCAGACCAGTCGTTGTGGTATTTAACCACCATGAGATCTGTTACAGGACACTGGCTCAGACCA
Source organism: Oncorhynchus clarkii lewisi (assembly GCF_045791955.1). Lineage (NCBI taxonomy): Eukaryota > Metazoa > Chordata > Actinopteri > Salmoniformes > Salmonidae > Oncorhynchus > Oncorhynchus clarkii. The sequence goes on along the minus strand of NC_092172.1, from coordinate 49,724,863 downwards.
GTCGTTGTAGTATTTAACCACCATGAGATCTGTTACAGAACAGGACACTGGCTCAGACCAGTCGTTGTAGTATTTAACCACCATGAGATCTGTTACAGGACAGGACACTGGCTCAGACCAGTCGTTGTGGTATTTAACCACCATGAGATCTGTTACAGGACACTGGCTCAGACCAGTCGTTGTGGTATTTAACCACCATGAGATCTGTTACAGGACACTGGCTCAGACCAGTCGTTGTGGTATTTAACCACCATGAGATCTGTTACAGGACACTGGCTCAGACCAGTCGTTGTGGTGTTTAACCACCATGAGATCTGTTACAGGACACTGGCTCAGACCAGTCGTTGTGGTATTTAACCACCATGAGATCTGTTACAGAACAGGACACTGGCTCAGACCAGTCGTTGTAGTATTTAACCACCATGAGATCTGTTACAGGACACTGGCTCAGACCAGTCGTTGTGGTATTTAACCACCATGAGATCTGTTACAGGACAGGACACTGGCTCAGACCAGTCGTTGTGGTATTTAACCACCATGAGATCTGTTACAGGACACTGGCTCAGACCAGTCGTTGTAGTATTTAACCACCATGAGATCTGTTACAGGACAGGACACTGGCTCAGACCAGTCGTTGTGGTATTTAACCACCATGAGATCTGTTACAGGACACTGGCTCAGACCAGTCGTTGTAGTATTTAACCACCATGAGATCTGTTACAGAACAGGACACTGGCTCAGACCAGTCGTTGTAGTATTTAACCACCATGAGATCTGTTACAGGACAGGACACTGGCTCAGACCAGTCGTTGTGGTATTTAACCACCATGAGATCTGTTACAGAACAGGACACTGGCTCAGACCAGTCGTTGTGGTATTTAACCACCATGAGATCTGTTACAGGACACTGGCTCCGACCAGTTGTTGTGGTGTTTAACCACCATGAGATCTGTTACAGGACAGGACAGTGGCATAAATCCATTGACTGTAGTGGAAGACCAGCCAGGCTAAAGCCGTCGGAACGGATTGAGAGTGTTTGTTGTTGTTGTTTGTTGTTGTTGTTGTTTGTTGAATGTTGTTTGTTGTTGTTGTTGTTTGTTGAATGTTGTTGTTTGTTGTTGTTGTTTGTTTATTGTTGTTGTTGTTGTTGTTGTTTGTGGCGATAGACATATTCATTAGCCTACCTCTCCTAAACATATTGTTGCTTGACGAGGGAGTGATACAAATTAAATATAATTGTACATTAGCAAGAAGTTTAGACAGATTTAAGAAGATTTACTCGTAATTCCTGTTAAAAACGGTACTCTGGAATAGCATCATGCCAAGGTCAAGCTAAGGGTCAAACCCAAATCAACATTTTAAAACAATACATTTAGTTTCTGTGGTTACAATAAATCAAAATGTATTCTGACAGAAAATAAGAAGGTAGAATACTTAATAAGGTTTCGGGTCATTTTTTACGCATCGCTCCATCTAATGGTCTGTTCTCAGGGCAACATTGATGCTGCCGCTCTATAAATGTGACTGGGCTGTTAGGAGAGAGGGCAGACAGAACATAGCCCCCCCTGTGTGTGTGTGTGTGTGTGTGTGTGTGTGTGTGTGTGTGTGTGTGTGTGTGTGTGTGTGTGTGTGTGTGTGTGTGTGTGTGTGTGTGTGTGTGTGTGTGTGTGTGTGTGTGTGTGTGCATGAGTTCCTTTCCTTTCTAAGCCTGTCCAGAACGTTGTGTCCTCTCCCTCACCGTTGACCCCACCAATTAACAGGGTGCAGATATAGCTGACCTGCTGGCATCCTGTCCAGGAATTGCCTATGCATTGGTACATGGTGAAAATGTCATTGTGGTAGCTGTAGGACAACGGGATCCTTTGAGAGGTGTTGTCCCTGTCTCGTCTGAGTGCTGCTGGGTGAGAGAGAGAGAGAGAGAAAGAGAGAGAGAGTGAGAGAGACAGAGAAAGAGAGAGAGAGAGAGAGAAAGAGAGAGAGAGAAAGACGGGGTGAGAGAAAGAGAGAGAGAAAGACGAGGTGAGAGAAAGAGAGAGAGAGAGAGAGAGAGGGTGAGAGAGATAAAGAGAGAGAGAAAGACGGGGTGAGAGAGAGAGAGAGAAAGACAGGGTGATAGAAAGAGAGAGAGAGAAAGACGGGGTGAGAGAAAGAGAGAGAGAGAGAGAGAGAGAGACAGGGTGAGAGAGATAAAGAGAGAGAGACAGGGTGAGAGAGAGAGAGAGACAGAGGTAGAGGTAGAGAGAGAGACAAAGGTAGAGAGAGAGAGAGAGAGAGAGAGAGAGAGAGAGAGAGAGAACGTGTGAGCGATGGAGGAGGTGAGGGACAGGATTCCACAGCATTAGCCAAATCTGGGTCGCTGGAGAACGTTCAGTTCAGAATATTTTCCTTGGCAGTCGAGACGATACCAACCACACGCCCCACTGTGTGTTCCCTCTCAGCGTGTGTGGGATCGCTACGTGAGCGGGTTTGGTGTGTGTTTATCTGTGGGTGGGTTCGGTGTGTGTGTGTGTGTGTGTGTATGTGTGTGTGTGTGTGTGAGTGAGTAGTAGCAGCATTGGCAAGACTCCATTATTTACATTGCAGTATATATCTGACATAGATTGTAAGGACACCGTGTGCTAGGACTGCAGAGCCATTTGTTCTCCCTGTTCCTCTCCTAAAGCCCCGTCTGCGCTGCGCTGTGTGTTTAGGATGAGCGAAGCCCGACAGAACAGAGCCCAACAAATCAGCCCTTTGTCCTGCAGATAGAGACTCTTAAGATGGGAGATTAGTGTTCTGTGAGAGGGGAGGAAGGAAGGGGGAGACATTTAGAATCCTTTAGAATGAAAGTGTTACGATGTTCCCCAAACGCCCTTCAGCCAGAACAGAAAAGGAAAATCAGGTGCATTCTTTACCCCCAGGCCACTTCAAGGTGCCTGATCCTCTATTCCTTACCCCCAGGCCACTTCAAGGTGCCTGATCCTCCATTCTTTACCCCCAGGCCACTTCAAGGTGCCTGATCCTCCATTCTTTACCCCCAGGCCACTTCAAGGTGCCTGATCCTCCATTCTTTACCCCCAGGCCACTTCAAGGTGCCTGATCCTCCATTCCTTACCCCCAGGCCAATTCAAGGTGCATGATCCTCCATTCATTACCCCCAGGCCACTTCAAGGTGCCTGATCCTCCATTCCTTACCCCCAGGCCACTTCAAGGTGCCTGATCCTCCATTCTTTACCCCCAGGCCACTTCAAGGTGCCTGATCCTCTATTCCTTACCCCAGGCCACTTCAAGGTGCTTGATCCTCCATTCCTTACCCCCAGGCCACTTCAAGGTGCCTGATCCTCCATTCTTTACCCCCAGGCCACTTCAAGGTGCCTGATCCTCCATTCTTTACCCCCAGGCCACTTCAAGGTGCCTGATCCTCCATTCCTTACCCCCAGGCCACTTCAAGGTGCCTGATCCTCCATTCCTTACCCCCAGGCCACTTCAAGGTGCCTGATCCTCCATTCTTTACCCCCAGGCCACTTCAAGGTGCCTGATCCTCCATTCTTTACCCCCAGGCCACTTCAAGGTGCCTGATCCTCCATTCTTTACCCCCAGGCCACTTCAAGGTGCCTGATCCTCCATTCTTTACCCCCAAGCCACTTCAAGGTGCCTGATCCTCCATTCTTTACCCCCAGGCCACTTCAAGGTGCCTGATCCTCCATTCTTTACCCCCAGGCCACTTCAAGGTGCCTGATCCTCCATTCTTTACCCCCAGGCCACTTCAAGGTGCCTGATCCTCCATTCCTTACCCCCAGGCCACTTCAAGGTGCCTGATCCTCCATTCTTTACCCCCAGGCCACTTCAAGGTGCCTGATCCTCCATTCTTTACCCCCAGGCCACTTCAAGGTGCCTGATCCTCCATTCTTTACCCCCAGGCCACTTCAAGGTGCCTGATCCTCCATTCTTTACCCCCAGGCCACTTCAAGGTGCCTGATCCTCCATTCTTTACCCCCAGGCCACTTCAAGGTGCCTGATCCTCCATTCTTTACCCCCAGGCCACTTCAAGGTGCCTGATCCTCCATTCATTACCCCCAGGCCACTTCAAGGTGCCTGATCCTCCATTCTTTACCCCCAGGCCACTTCAAGGTGCCTGATCCTCCATTCTTTACCCCCAGGCCACTTCATGGTGCCTGATCCTCCATTCCTTACCCCCAGGCCACTTCAAGGTGCCTGATCCTCCATTCTTTACCCCCAGGCCACTTCAAGGTGCCTGATCCTCCATTCTTTACCCCCAGGCCACTTCAAGGTGCCTGATCCTCCATTCTTTACCCCCAGGCCACTTCAAGGTGCCTGATCCTCCATTCTTTACCCCCAGGCCACTTCAAGGTGCCTGATCCTCCATTCTTTACCCCCAGGCCACTTCAAGGTGCCTGATCCTCCATTCCTTACCCCCAGGCCACTTCAAGGTGCCTGATCCTCCATTCTTTACCCCCAGGCCACTTCAAGGTGCCTGATCCTCCATTCTTTACCCCCAGGCCACTTCAAGGTGCCTGATCCTCCATTCCTTACCCCCAGGCCACTTCAAGGTGCCTGATCCTCCATTCTTTACCCCCAAGCCACTTCAAGGTGCCTGATCCTCCATTCTTTACCCCCAAGCCACTTCAAGGTGCCTGATCCTCCATTCTTTACCCCCAAGCCACTTCAAGGTGCCTGATCCTCCATTCTTTACCCCCAAGCCACTTCAAGGTGCCTGATCCTCCATTCTTTACCCCCTAGCCACTTCAAGGTGCCTGATCCTCCATTCTTTACCCCCAGGCCACTTCAAGGTGCCTGATCCTCCATTCTTTACCCCCAGGCCACTTCAAGGTGCCTGATCCTCCATTCTTTACCCCCAGGCCACTTCAAGGTGCCTGATCCTCCATTCTTTACCCCCAGGCCACTTCAAGGTGCCTGATCCTCCATTCTTTACCCCCAGGCCACTTCAAGGTGCCTGATCCTCCATTCTTTACCCCCAGGCCACTTCAAGGTGCCTGATCCTCCATTCATTACCCCCAGGCCACTTCAAGGTGCCTGATCCTCCATTCTTTACCCCCAGGCCACTTCAAGGTGCCTGATCCTCCATTCTTTACCCCCAGGCCACTTCAAGGTGCCTGATCCTCCATTCCTTACCCCCAGGCCACTTCAAGGTGCCTGATCCTCCATTCTTTACCCCCAGGCCACTTCAAGGTGCCTGATCCTCCATTCTTTACCCCCAGGCCACTTCAAGGTGCCTGATCCTCCATTCTTTACCCCCAGGCCACTTCAAGGTGCCTGATCTTCCATTCTTTACCCCCAGGCCACTTCAAGGTGCCTGATCCTCCATTCTTTACCCCCAGGCCACTTCAAGGTGCCTGATCCTCCATTCTTTACCCCCAACCCCCAGTGACTAGCCTGTATATACCTATAGTAGTGGATCTAGAAGGAGGGGTGGTTGACTAGCCTGTATATACCTACAGTAGTGGAACTAGAAGGGGGGGTTGACTAGCCTGTATATACCTACAGTAGTGGAACTAGAAGGGGGGGGGGGGTTGACTAGCCTGTATATACCCTGTACCTACAGTAGTGGAACTAGAAGGGGGGGGGGGTTGACTAGCCTGTATATACCTACAGTAGTGGATCTAGAAGGGGGGGGTTGACTAGCCTTTATATGCCTACAGTAGTGGTTCTAGAAGGGGGGTTGACTAGCCTGTATATACCTACAGTAGTGGATCTAGAAGGGGGGGGGGGTTGACTAGCCTGTATATACCTACAGTAGTGGATCTAGAAGGGGGGGTTGACTAGCCTTTATATACCTACAGTAGTGGTTCTAGAAGGGGGGTTGACTAGCCTGTATATACCTACAGTAGTGGATCTAGAAGGGGGGGGGGGTTGACTAGCCTGTATATACCTACAGTAGTGGATCTAGAAGGGGGGGGGGGGGGTTGACTAGCCTGTATATACCAACAGTAGTGGATCTAGAAGGGGGGGGTTGACTAGCCTTTATATGCCTACAGTAGTGGTTCTAGAAGGGGGGTTGACTAGCCTGTATATACCAACAGTAGTGGATCTAGAAGGGGGGGGTTGACTAGCCTTTATATGCCTACAGTAGTGGTTCTAGAAGGGGGGTTGACTAGCCTGTATATACCTACAGTAGTGGATCTAGAAGGGGGGGGGGGTTGACTAGCCTGTATATACCTACAGTAGTGGATCTAGAAGGGGGGGTTGACTAGCCTTTATATACCTACAGTAGTGGATCGAGAAGGGGGGGGTTGACTAGTCTGTATATACCTACAGTAGTGAGGGGGGGGGGGGGTATATCTACAGTAGTGGATCTAGAAGGGGGGGGGTTGACTAGCCTGTAAATACCTACAGTAGTGGAACTAGGTTGTATAAACCTACAGTAGTGGATCTAGAAGCGGGGATGGGGGGTTGACTAGCCTGTATATACCTACAGAAGTGGAACTAGAAGGGAGGGGGGGGTTGACTAGCCTGTATAAACCTACAGTAGTGGAACTAGAAGGGGGGGGGGGGGGGGTTGACTAGCCTGTATATACCTACAGTAGTGGAACTAGAAGGGGGGGGGGGGGGGGGGTTGACTAGCCTGTATATACCTACAGTAGTGGAACTAGAAGGGGGGGGTTGACTAGCCTGTATATACCTACAGTAGTGGAACTAGAAGGGGGGGGGTTAACTAGCCTGTATATACCTAGAGTAGTGGAACTAGAAGGGGGGGGGGGTTGACTAGCCTGTATATACCTACAGTAGTGGAACTAGAAGGGGGGGTTGACTAGCCTGTATATACCTACAGTAGTGGATCTAGAAGGGGGGGGGGGGGGGGGGGGTTGACTAGCCTGTATATACCCTGTACCTACAGTAGTGGAACTAGAAGGGGGGGGGGGTTGACTAGCCTGTATGTACCTACAGTAGTGGATCTAGAAGGGGGGGTTTGACTAGCCTGTATATACCTACAGTAGTGGATATAGAAGGGAGGGGGGGTTGACTAGCCTGTATATACCTACAGTAGTGGAACTAGAAGGGGGGGGGGGGTTGACTAGCCTGTATATACCAACAGTAGTGGATCTAGAAGGGGGGGTTGACTAGCCTTTATATACCTACAGTAGTGGTTCTAGAAGGGGGGTTGACTAGCCTGTATATACCTACAGTAGTGGATCTAGAAGGGGGGGGGGGGGGGTTGACTAGCCTGTAAATACCTACAGTAGTGGATCTAGAAGGGGGGGTTGACTAGCCTTTATATACCTACAGTAGTGGTTCTAGAAGGGGGGGGGGGGTTGACTAGCCTGTATATACCAACAGTAGTGGATCTAGAAGGGGGGGTTGACTAGCCTTTATATACCTACAGTAGTGGTTCTAGAAGGGGGGTTGACTATCCTGTATATACCTACAGTAGTGGATCTAGAAGGGGGGGTTGACTAGCCTGTATATACCTACAGTAGTGGTTCTAGAAGGGGGGTTGACTAGCCTGTATATACCTACAGTAGTGGATCTAGAAGGGGGGGGGGGGTTGACTAGCCTGTATATACCTACAGTAGTGCATCTAGAAGGGGGGGTTGACTAGCCTGTATATACCTACAGTAGTGGAACTAGAAGGGGGGGGGGGGTTGACTAGCCTGTATATACCTACAGTAGTGGATCTAGAAGGGGGGGGGGGTTGACTAGCCTGTATATACCTACAGTAGTGGAACTAGAAGGGAGGTGTTGACTAGCCTGTATATACCTACAGTAGTGGATCTAGAAGGGGGGGGTTGACTAGCCTGTATTACAGATCTCATTGCTGTATTGTGTTGTTTCAGAGCTAAACCTCCATATCTATTCATATTCCATAGAGCAGCATGTTAAGTCTGAAGGCTGTTAGCTCCTGTGAGGACGGATCCCTCAGCGAGACCCAGAGATAGTGGCCACGACTGGAAGGAATCCTGAGGGTTACCCAGGATGCATTGTGTCCGTGCAGAGCTAACACGTCTGGACATGTTCCACTGTTACAGGACATGTTCCACTGTTACAGGACATGTTCCACTGTTACAGGACGTGTTCCACGGTTACAGGACATGTTCCACCGTTACAGGACATGTTCCACCGTTACAGGACATGTTCCACCGTTACAGGACATGTTCCACCGTTAGAGGACATGTTCCACCGTTACAGGACATGTTCCACTGTTACAGGACATGTTCCACGGTTACAGGACATGTTCCACGGTTACAGGACATGTTCCACGGATACAGGACATGTTCCACTGTTACAGGACATGTTCCACTGTTACAGGACATGTTCCACTGTTACAGGACATGTTCCACGGTTACAGGACATGTTCCACTGATACAGGACATGTTCCACTGTTACAGGACATGTTCCAATGTTACAGGACCTGTTCCACCGTTACAGGACATGTTCCACCGTTACAGGACATGTTCCACCGTTACAGGACATGTTCCACCGTTACAGGACATGTTCCACCGTTAGAGGACATGTTCCACTGTTACAGGACATGTTCCACTGTTACAGGACATGTTCCACTGTTACAGGACATGTTCCACGGTTACAGGACATGTTCCACTGTTACAGGACATGTTCCACGGTTACAGGACATGTTCCACTGTTACAGGACATGTTCCACTGTTACAGGACATGTTCCACTGTTACAGGACATGTTCCACTGTTACAGGACATGTTCCACTGTTACAGGACATGTGATAAGGGATGTCAACGCTTTGGAGTCGTGTTGGAAAAAGGGCTGTGATGACAAAAAGCAGAATACAGATTCAAAACCATGGGTCTGTCCCAAATGGCACCCTATTCCCTATGTAGTGCACTTCTTTAGACCAGAGCCCTATGGCACCCTATTCCCTATGTAGTGCACTACATTAGACCAAAGCCATTTATGGAGCACAATATAGGGAATATGGTGCAATTTGGAGTGCAACCCTTTTCCCTTGAGATGTCTGAGTGATCATCAGATCGGATATCAGTTCTCATTGATATCAGGTGTAAACAGGGTGAAGAGTGCATCTTAATGACTATATCTATTGATGTCAGGTGTTAACAAGGTGAAGAGTGCATCTTAATGACTATATCTATTGATGTCAGGTGTTAACAAGGTGAAGAGTGCATCTTAATGATGTCAGGTGTTAACAGGGTGAAGAGTGCATCTTAATGATGTCAGGTGTTAACAGGGTGAAGAGTGCATCTTAATGACTATACCTATTGATGTCAGGTGTAAACAGGGTGAAGAGTGCACCTTAATGATGTCAGGTGTTAACAGGGTGAAGAGTTAATCTTAATGATGTCAGGTGTTAACAGGGTGAAGAGTGCATCTTAATGATGTCAGGTGTTAACAGGGTGAAGAGTGCATCGTAATGACTATACCTATTGATGTCAGGTGTTAACAGGGTGAAGAGTGCATCTTAATGATGTCAGGTGTTAACAGGGTGAAGAGTGCATCTTAATGATGTCAGGTGTTAACAGGGTGAAGAGTGCATCTTAATGATGTCAGGTGTTAACAGGGTGAAGAGTGCATCTTAATGACTATACCTATTGATGTCAGGTGTTAACAGGGTGAAGAGTGCACCTTAATGATGTCAGGTGTTAACAGGGTGAAGAGTGCATCTTAATGATGTCAGGTGTTAACAGGGTGAAGAGTGCATCTTAATGACTATACCTATTGATGTCAGGTGTTAACAGGGTGAAGAGTGCACCTTAATGATGTCAGGTGTTAACAGGGTGAAGAGTGCATCTTAATGACTATACCTATTGATGTCAGGTGTAAACAGGGTGAAGAGTGCATCTTAATGACTATACCTATTGATGTCAGGTGTAAACAGGGTGAAGAGTGCATTGTAGAAATGCCAGTGCTGATTTCTTGTCTCCACCTATTGATGTCAGGTGTTAACAGGGTGAAGAGGACATTGTAGAAATGCCTGTGCTGATTTCTGGTCTCCCTGGAGACATCAAGCAGAGATCTGTCCCTGGACAGGATGTGAGTCATCAGGCTCAAGACTGAATGGGAAAACCAGTGAAAGTTGTCACATGTTCAATCCTACAGTAAGACCATCTGAATCTTACAGTAAGACCATCTGAATCTTACAGTAAGACCATCTGAATCTTACAGTAAGACCATCCCAATCCTACAGTAAGACCATCTGAATCTTACAGTTAGACCATCTGAATCTTACAGTAAGACCATCTGAATCTTACAGTAAGACCATCTGAATCTTACAGTAAGACCATCCCAATCCTACAGTAAGACCATCTGAATCTTACAGTAAGACCATCTGAATCTTACAGTAAGACCATCTGAATCTTACAGTAAGACCATCCCAATCCTACAGTAAGACCATCTGAATCTTACAGTAAGACCATCTGAATCTTACAGTAAGACCATCCCAATCCTACAGTAAGACCATCTGAATCTTATAGTAAGACCATCTGAATCTTACAGTAAGACCATCTGAATCTTACAGTAAGACCATCTGAATCTTACAGTAAGACCATCCCAATCCTACAGTAAGACCATCTGAATCTTATAGTAAGACCATCTGAATCTTACAGTAAGACCATCTGAATCTTACAGTAAGACCATCTGAATCTTACAGTAAGACCATCCCAATCCCCCTGTAAGACCATCTGAATCTTACAGTAAAACCATCCCAATCCCACTGTAAACCATCTGAATCTTACAGTAAGACCATCCCAATCCTACAGTAAGACCATCTGAATCTTACAGTAAGACCATCCCAATCCCCCTGTAAGACCATCTGAATCTTACAGTAAAACCATCCCAATCCCCCTGTAAGACCATCTGAATCTTACAGTAAAACCATCCCAATCCCACTGTAAACCATCTGAATCTTACAGTAAGACCATCCCAATCCTACAGTAAGACCATTTGAATCTTACAGTAAGACCATCCCAATCCCCCTGTAAGACCATCTGAATCTTACAGTAAGACCATCCCAATCCCCCTGTAAGACCATCTGAATCTTACAGTAAGACCATCCCAATCCCACTGTAAACCATCTGAATCTTACAGTAAGACCATCCCAATCCCCCTGTAAGACCATCTGAATCTTACAGTAAGAACAGCCCAATCCTACAGTAAGAACAGCCCAATTCAACAGTAAGAACAGTCCTACAGTAAGAACAGTCCTACAGTAAGAACAGTCCTACAGTAAGAACAACCCAGTCCTACAGTAAGAACAGCCCAGTCCTACAGTAAGAACAGCCCAGTCCTACAGTAAGAACAGCCCAGTCCTACAGTAAGAACAACCCAGTCCTACAGTAAGAACAACCCAGTCCTACAGTAAGAACAGCCCTACAGTAAGAACAACCCAATCCTACTGTAAGAACAGCCCAGTCCTACAGTAAGAACTACCCAGTCCTACAGTAAGAACTACCCAGTCCTACAGTAAGAACTACCCAGTCCTACAGTAAGAACAGCCCAGTCCTACAGTAAGAACAGCCCAGTCCTACAGTAAGAACAACCCAGTCCTACAGTAAGAACAGCCCAGTCCTACAGTAAGAACAGCCCTACAGTAAGAACAACCCAGTTCTACAGTAAGAACAGCCCAGTCCTACAGTAAGAACAACCCAGTCCTACAGTAAGAACATCCCAATCCTACAGTAAGAACAGCCCTACAGTAAGAACAACCCAATCCTACTGTAAGAACAACCCAGTCCTACAGTAAGAACATCCCAATCCTACAGTAAGAACAGCCCTACAGTAAGAACAACCCAGTCCTACAGTAAGAACAACCCAGTCCTACAGTAAGAACAGCCCAGCCCTACAGTAAGAACAACCCAGTCCTACAGTAAGAACAACCCAGTCCTACAGTAAGAACAGCCCAGTCCTACAGTAAGAACAACCCAGTCCTACAGTAAGAACTACCCAGTCCTACAGTAAGAACAGCCCAGTCCTACAGTAAGAACAGCCCAGTCCTACAGTAAGAACAGCCCAGTCCTACAGTAAAACCATATGAATCTTAGAGTAATAATCCCTAGCAGTATAAAACAATACAAACATAATCCCAACAGTGCAGTAATAATCCCTAGCAGTATAAAACAATACAAACATAATCCCAACAGTTCAGTAATAATCCCTAGCAATATAAAACAATACAAACATAATCCCAACAGTGCAGTAATAATCCCTAGCAGTATAAAACAATACAAACATAATCCCAACAGTTCAGTAATAATCCCTAGCAATATAAAACAATACAAACATAATCCCAACAGTTCAGTAATAATCCCTAGCAATATAAAACAATACAAACATAATCCCAACAGTGCAGTAATAATCCCTAGCAATATAAAACAATACAAACATAATCCCAACAGTTCAGTAATAATCCCTAGCGATATAAAACAATACACACATAATCCCAACAGTTCAGTAATAATCCCTAGCAGTATAAAACAATACAAACATAATCCCAACAGTGCAGTAATAATCCCTAGCAGTATAAAACAATACAAACATAATCCCAACAGTGCAGTAATAATCCCTAGCAGTATAAAACAATACAAACATAATCCCAACAGTGCAGTAATAATCCCTAGCAGTATAAAACAATACAAACATAATCCCAACAGTGCAGTAATAATCCCTAGCAGCATAAAACAATACAAACATAATCCCAACAGTGCAGTAATAATCCCTAGCAGTATAAAACAATACAAACATAATCCCAATGTAACGGCCATTGGTGGAAGAAGGTGAGGACCAGCGTCATTTTTATTTAACTGAACACTGAATAACCAAAACAACAAAGGAACAACCGAAACAGCTCCATCAGGTGCGAAACACACTAAACAGGAAACAACTACCCACAAACACCAGGTGGGAAAAGGCTACCTAAGTATGGTTCTCAATCAGAGACAACGATAGACAGCTGCCTCTGATTGGGAACCATACCAGGCCAAACACATAGAAATAGAAAACATAGAAAAACAACATAGAATGACCAACCAAATTAGAGACATAAAAAAGGAACTAAGGTCAGGGGGTGACACCCAACAGTTCAGTAATAATCCCTAGCAGTATAAAACAATAATAATCCACATAATCCCAAAAGAAAGAAATGAAGAAATATCAGAATGAGCAATGTCAGAGCCCGGGATATGTTGAAGCTCCCGAGTGGCGCAGCGGTCTAAGGCACTGCATCTCAGTGCTAGAGGTGTCACTACAGACCTTGGTTCGATTCCAGGCTGTATCACAACCGGCCGTGATTGGGAGTCCCATAGGGGTAGGCCGTCATTGTAAATAAGAATTTGTTCTTAAATGACTTGCCCAGTTAAATAAAGGTAACATAAAATAAATAATGTTCTGGGTTGCCTCTCAGAATAACATAGACGCACAAACACGGTGACTGAGTTCATCAGGAAGTGTAAAGGGGTTGTTGTTCCAACTGTGACTATTAAAACCTACCCACTGTGACTATTAAAACCTGACTAAGGTTCAGCGCAGGAAACCGGGAACAAGAGTGGAGAAGTATGACTTATTTATTTTCGGGCATCTTGAGAGAATGAATTTGAGGTTAGGGACCATCTGTAGAAATGACGGCGCTATCTTTATCAGCATCTAGAGAGAATGTGAGTGTGTAGTTAGGGACCGTCTGTAAAGGTGCTATCTTTATCAGCATCTAGAGAGAATGTGAGTGTGTAGTTAGGGACCGTCTGTAAAGGTGCTATATTTATTAGCATCTAGAGAGAATGTGAGTGTGTAGTTAGGGACCGTCTGTAAAGGTGCTATGTTTATCAGCATCTAGAGAGAATGTGAGTGTGTAGTTAGGGACCGTGTGTAAAGGTGCTATCTTTATCAGCATCTAGAGAGAATGTGAGTGTGTAGTTAGGGACCATCTGTAAAGGTGCTATCTTTATCAGCATCTAGAGAGAATGTGAGTGTGTAGTTAGGGACCGTGTGTAAAGGTGCTATCTTTATCAGCATCTAGAGAGAATGTGAGTGTGTAGTTAGGGACCATCTGTAAAGGTGCTATCTTTATCAGCATCTAGAGAGAATGTGAGTGTGTAGTTAGGGACCGTCTGTAAAGGTGCTATCTTTATCAGCATCTAGAGAGAATGTGAGTGTGTAGTTAGGGACCGTCTGTAAAGGTGCTATCTTTATCAGCATCTAGAGAGAATGTGAGTGTGGAGTTAGGGACCGTCTGTAAAGGTGCTATCTTTATCGGCATCTAGAGAGAATGTGAGTGTGGAGTTACGGACCGTCTGTAAAGGTGCTATCTTTATCAGCATCTAGAGAGAATGTGAGTGTGGAGTTAGGGACCGTCTGTAAAGGTGCTATCTTTATCAGCATCTAGAGAGAATGTGAGTGTGGAGTTAGGGACCGTCTGTAAAGGTGCTATCTTTATCAGCATCTAGAGAGAATGTGAGTGTGGAGTTAGGGACCGTCTGTAAAGGTGCTATCTTTATCAGCATCTAGAGAGAATGTGAGTGTGGAGTTAGGGACCGTCTGTAAAGGTGCTATCTTTATCAGCATCTAGAAAGAATGTGAGTGTGTAGTTAGGGACTGTCTGTAAAGGTGCTATCTTTATCAGCATCTAGAAAGAATGTGAGTGTGTAGTTAGGGACCGTCTGTAAATGTGCTATCTTTAACATAATCATAAAGGTGGATCGTATTTCAGCCACATAAAATATGCATCCAAGCCGAACTGAAATTGTAAAAAAATACAAATTGGGTCATTTTAAGACCTTTAATTTCCTTAAAACCGGTAAAAAACTGTTTTCATTTGGATATTTTTGCTCCGAAAATGGAGTTGTTGCATTTTCTCCCCGGTCTATAAACATATTTGTTGTGTGAGAGAAGCAGAGATGAAAGAGGAAACAAACGTTATCAATGTCAACTTAGATTGATGACATCATTCTGTTGACCAATAGGGTTTTATTTAGTCTTCTAGGGCAACAAGTAATGACAGAAGAGGAGCTGCATGTATCTATGACATTATTCTGTTGAGCAATAGGGTTTTATTTAGTCTTCTAGGGCAACAAGTAATGACAGAAGAGGAGCTGCATGTATCTATTCTGTTGAGCAATAGGGTTTTATTTAGTCTTCTAGGGCAACAAGTAATGACAGAAGAGGAGCTGCATGTATCTATGACATTATTCTGTTGAGCAATAGGGTTTTATTTAGTCTTCTAGGGCAACAAGTAATGACAGAAGAGGAGCTGCATGTATCTATTCTGTTGAGCAATAGGGTTTTATTTAGTCTTCTAGGGCAACAAGTAATGACAGAAGAGGAGCTGCATGTATCTATGACATTATTCTGTTGAGCAATAGGGTTTTATTTAGTCTTTTACGGCAACAAGTAATGACAGAAGAGGAGCTGCATGTATCTATTCTGTTGAGCAATAGGGTTTTATTTAGTCTTCTAGGGCAACAAGTAATGACAGAAGAGGAGCTGCATGTATCTCATTAATAGACAAGTTAACTAATAAATAGCCTTCCACCAAAATGTCAGAAATGATGAGCATGAATTCCAGGCCTGTCTAAAAAAGCCTGTCCAAAAATTGTTCCGCCATCTCTGACTGTACAACGCATTTTCTATTTTTGACGGGTTAAGGTCGGGTGCAGGCCTCAGATTTTCACGGATTGTTTATTAGCAATTGCGGTCGGGTCCTAGTGAAGAAACAGCATCACTAGTGTGTGTGTTTAGGTGTGTTTGTGGTGCACTGCTCACCCTCCAGAACATCTACAGCACCCAGTGTCAAAGAAAGGCCAAGAAGATCATCAAGGACCTTGAGCCACCCCGAGCCACATCCTGTTCACCCTGCTACCATCTAGAAGGAGGAGACCGTACAGGTGCATCAAAGCAGGGACCGAGAGACTGAGAAACAGATTCCAGGCTCTCAGACTGTTAAAACAGTCACCCCTAGCCAGCCTCCGCCCAGAATCAGGTTTTTAAAAGTCACAGCAGGAAAAAACATCCCCTTTACACTTCCTGATGAACTCAGTCACCGTGTCTGTGAAAACGTCAATGTTATTCTGAGAGGCAACACAGAACATTTTAATTTACAACACAGAACATGTTAATTTACAACACAGAACATGTTAATTTACAACACAGAACATGTTAATTTACAACACAGAACATTTTAATTTACAACACAGAACATGTTAATTTACAACACAGAACATGTTAATTTACAACACAGAACATGTTAATTTACAACACAGAACATGTTAATTTACAACACAGAACATTTTAACATTTTAACCTTTATTTTACCTTTAATTAACGAGGCAAGTCAGTTAATTAATTAAGAACCAATTCTTCCTTTCAACGACGACCTTCCACAAGTTCAGGAGTAAAAAATGTGCTTTTAACAAGTCACATAATAAGTTGAATGGACTCACTCTGTGTGTAATAATAGTGTTTGATCATGATTGTTGAATGACTACCTCGTCTATGTACCTCACACAGACAATTATCTGTAAGGTCCATCAATCGAACAGTGAATTTCAAACACAGATTCAACCACAAAGACCAAGGAGGTTTTCCAACGCCTCACAAAGATAGATGGTAGATGGGTAAAAAAATAAGTACCACTCACTGTGAACCAACCTCCATATTTTCAGGAATGGTGGTTACTACATCATGTTATGGGTATGCTTGTCATCTCCAAGGATGATAAGGGGTTCTTCAAGGTCTCATTCTGGGAGATAACAGTAACAACTGTTGGGAGCCAAATCTCGACCTCCCGTTGGATAGGTCACAGAGTGTGTGTGTGTGTGTGTGTGTGTGTGTGTGTGTGTGTGTGTGTGTGTGTGTGTGTGTGTGTGTGTGTGTGTGTGTGTGTGTGTGTGTGTGTGTGTGTATTAGTGATGCACGGGTTGACTCATAACCCGCAGTCCCTACGGTTGTATAGCGGAGAATACACACTAGATACAGTTAGACTCTATAGCTGAGACTACACACTAGATACAGTTAGACTCTATAGCTGAGACTACACACTAGATGCAGTTAGACTCTATAGCTGAGACTAAACACTAGATACAGTTAGACCCTATAGCTGAGACTACACACTAGATACAGTTAGACCCTATAGCTGAGACTACACACTAACACTAGATACAGTTAGACTCTATAGCAGAGACTACACACTAGATACAGTTAGACTCTATAGCTGAGACTACACACTAGATACAGTTAGACTCTATAGCTGATACTACACACTAGATACAGTTAGACTCTATAGCTGAGACTACACACTAGATACAGTTATACTCTATAGCTGAGACTACACACTAACACTAGATACAGTTAGACTCTATAGCAGAGACTACACACTAGATACAGTTAGACTCTATAGCTGAGACTACACACTAGATACAGTTAGACTCTATAGCTGAGACTACACACTAGATACAGTTAGACTCTATAGCTGAGACTACACACTAACACTAGATACAGTTAGACCCTATAGCTGAGACTAAACACTAACACTAGATACAGTTAGACTCTATAGCTGAGACTACACACTAACACTAGATACAGTTAGACTCTATAGCTGAGACTACAAACTAACACTAGATACAGTTAGACCCTATAGCTGAGACTACACACTAACACTAGATACAGTTAGACTCTATAGCAGAGACTACACACTAGATACAGTTAGACCCTATAGCTGAGACTACACACTAACACTAGATACAGTTACTCTATAGCAGAGACTACACACTAGATACAGTTAGACTCTATAGCTGAGACTACACACTAGATACAGTTAGACTCTATAGCTGAGACTACACACTAGATACAGTTAGACTCTATAGCTGAGACTACACACTAACACTAGATACAGTTAGACTATATAGCTGAGACTAAACACTAACACTAGATACAGTTAGACTCTATAGCTGAGACTACACACTAACACTAGATACAGTTAGACCCTATAGCTGAGACTACACACTAGATACAGTTAGAGTCTATAGCTGAGACTACACACTAGATACAGTTAGACTCTATAGCTGAGACTACACACTAGATACAATTAGACCCTATAGCTGAGACTACACACTAACACTAGATACAGTTAGACTCTATAGCTGAGACTACACACTAGATACAGTTAGACTCTATAGCTGAGACTACACACTAGATACAGTTAGACTCTATAGCTGAGACTACACACTAGATACAGTTAGACTCTATAGCTGAGACTACACACTAACACTAGATACTGTTAGACTCTATAGCTGAGACTACACACTAGATACAGTTAGACTCTATAGCTGAGACTACACACTAGATACAGTTAGACTCTATAGCTGAGACTACACACTAGATACAGTTAGACTCTATAGCTGAGACTACACACTAACACTAGATACAGTTAGACTCTATAGCTGAGACTACACACTAACACTAGATACAGTTAGACTCTATAGCTGAGACTACACACTAGATACAGTTAGACCCTATAGCTGAGACTACACACTAACACTAGATACAGTTAGACTCTATAGCTGAGACTACACACTAGATACAGCTAGACTCTATAGCTGAGACTACACACTAGATACAGTTAGACTCTATAGCTGAGACTACACACTAGATACAGTTAGACCCTATAGCTGAGACTAAACACTAGATACAGTTAGACCCTATAGCTGAGACTACACACTAGATACAGTTAGACTCTATAGCTGAGACTACACACTAGATACAGTTAGACCCTATAGCTGAGACTAAACACTAGATACAGTTAGACTCTATAGCTGAGACTACACACTAGATACAGTTAGACTCTATAGCTGAGACTACACACTAGATACAGTTAGACTATATAGCTGAGACTACACACTAACACTAGATACAGTTAGACTCTATAGCTGAGACTACACACTAGATACAGTTAGACTCTATAGCTGAGACTACACACTAGATACAGTTAGACTCTATAGCTGAGACTACACACTAGATACAGTTAGACTCTATAGCTGAGACTACACACTAGATACAGTTAGACTCTATAGCTGAGACTACACACTAGATACAGTTAGACTCTATAGCTGAGACTACACACTAGATACAGTTAGACTCTATAGCTGAGACTACACACTAGATACAGTTAGACTCTATAGCTGAGACTACACACTAACACTAGATACAGTTAGACTCTATAGCTGAGACTACACACTAGATACAGTTAGACTCTATAGCTGAGACTACACACTAGATACAGTTAGACTCTATAGCTGAGACTACACACTAACACTAGATACAGTTAGACTCTATAGCTGAGACTACACACTAGATACAGTTAGACTCTATAGCTGAGACTACACACTAGATACAGTTAGACTATATAGATGAGACTACACACTAGATACAGTTAGACTCTATAGCTGAGACTACACACTAGATACAGTTAGACTCTATAGCTGAGACTACACACTAGATACAGTTAGACTATATAGCTGAGACTACACACTAGATACAGTTAGACTCTATAGCTGAGACTACACACTAGATACAGTTAGACTCTATAGCTGAGACTACACACTAACACTAGATACAGTTAGACTCTATAGCTGAGACTACACACTAGATACAGTTAGACCCTATAGCTGAGACTACACACTAGATACAGTTAGACTCTATAGCTGAGACTACACACTAACACTAGATACAGTTAGACTCTATAGCTGAGACTACACACTAGATACAGTTAGACTCTATAGCTGAGACTACACACTAGATACAGTTAGACTATATCTGAGACTACACACTAGATACAGTTAGACTCTATAGCTGAGACTACACACTAGATACAGTTAGACTCTATAGCTGAGACTACACACTAAATACAGTTAGACTCTATATCTGAGACTACACACTAACACTAGATACAGTTAGACTCTATAGCTGAGACTAAACACTAACACTAGATGCAGTTAGACTCTATAGCTGAGACTACACACTAGATACAGTTAGACTCTATAGCTGAGACTACACACTAAGACTAGATACAGTTAGACTCTATAGCTGAGACTACACACTGACACTAGATACAGTTAGACTCTATAGCTGAGACTACACACTAGATACAGTTAGACTATATAGCTGAGACTACACACTAGATACAGTTAGACTCTATAGTTGAGACTACACACTAGATACAGTTAGACTCTATAGTTGAGACTACACACTAGATACAGTTAGACTCTATAGCTGAGACTACACACTAGGTACAGTTAGACTCTATAGCTGAGACTACACACAAAGACTAGATACAGTTAGACTCTATAGCTGAGACTACACACTAACACTAGATACAGTTAGACTCTATAGCTGAGACTACACACTAGATACAGTTAGACTCTATAGCTGAGACTACACACTAGATACAGTTAGACCCTATAGCTGAGACTACACACTAGATACAGTTAGACTCTATAGCTGAGACTACACACTAACACTAGATACAGTTAGACTATATAGCTGAGACTACACACTAGATACAGTTAGACTCTATAGCTGAGACTACACACTAGATACAGTTAGACTCTATAGCTGAGACTACACACTAGATACAGTTAGACTCTATAGCTGAGACTACACACTAGATACAGTTAGACTCTATAGCTGAGACTACACACTAGGTACAGTTAGACTCTATAGCTGAGACTACACACTAAGACTAGATACAGTTAGACTCTATAGCTGAGACTACACACTAACACTAGATACAGTTAGACTCTATAGCTGAGACTACACACTAGATACAGTTAGACTCTATAGCTGAGACAACACACTAGATACAGTTAGACCCTATAGCTGAGACTACACACTAGATACAGTTAGACTCTATAGCTGAGACTACACACTAACAATAGATACAGTTAGACTCTATAGCTGAGACTACACACTAGATACAGTTAGACTCTATAGCTGAGACTACACACTAGATACAGTTAGACTCTATAGCTGAGACTACACACTAGATACAGTTAGACTCTATAGCTGAGACTACACACTAGATACAGTTAGACTCTATAGCTGAGACTACACACTAGATACAGTTAGGCTCTATAGCTGAGACTACACACTAACACTAGATACTGTTAGACTCTATAGCTGAGACTACACACTAGATACAGCTAGACTCTATAGCTGAGACTACACACTAGATACAGTTAGACTCTATAGCTGAGACTACACACTAGATACAGTTAGACCCTATAGCTGAGACTAAACACTAGATACAGTTAGACCCTATAGCTGAGACTACACACTAGATACAGTTAGACTCTATAGCTGAGACTACACACTAGATACAGTTAGACTCTATAGCTGAGACTACACACTAGATACAGTTAGACCCTATAGCTGAGACTAAACACTAGATACAGTTAGACTCTATAGCTGAGACTACACACTAGATACAGTTAGACTCTATAGCTGAGACTACACACTAGATACAGTTAGACTATATAGATGAGACTACACACTAGATACAGTTAGACTCTATAGCTGAGACTACACACTAGATACAGTTAGACTCTATAGCTGAGACTACACACTAGATACAGTTAGACTATATAGCTGAGACTACACACTAGATACAGTTAGACTCTATAGCTGAGACTACACACTAGATACAGTTAGACTCTATAGCTGAGACTACACACTAACACTAGATACAGTTAGACTCTATAGCTGAGACTACACACTAGATACAGTTAGACCCTATAGCTGAGACTACACACTAGATACAGTTAGACTCTATAGCTGAGACTACACACTAACACTAGATACAGTTAGACTCTATAGCTGAGACTACACACTAGATACAGTTAGACTCTATAGCTGAGACTACACACTAGATACAGTTAGACTCTATATCTGAGACTACACACTAGATACAGTTAGACTCTATAGCTGAGACTACACACTAGATACAGTTAGACTCTATAGCTGAGACTACACACTAAATACAGTTAGACTCTATATCTGAGACTACACACTAACACTAGATACAGTTAGACTCTATAGCTGAGACTAAACACTAACACTAGATGCAGTTAGACTCTATAGCTGAGACTACACACTAGATACAGTTAGACTCTATAGCTGAGACTACACACTAAGACTAGATACAGTTAGACTCTATAGCTGAGACTACACACTGACACTAGATACAGTTAGACTCTATAGCTGAGACTACACACTAGATACAGTTAGACTATATAGCTGAGACTACACACTAGATACAGTTAGACTCTATAGTTGAGACTACACACTAGATACAGTTAGACTCTATAGTTGAGACTACACACTAGATACAGTTAGACTCTATAGCTGAGACTACACACTAGGTACAGTTAGACTCTATAGCTGAGACTACACACTAAGACTAGATACAGTTAGACTCTATAGCTGAGACTACACACTAACACTCGATACAGTTAGACTCTATAGCTGAGACTACACACTAGATACAGTTAGACCCTATAGCTGAGACTACACACTAGATACAGTTAGACTCTATAGCTGAGACTACACACTAACACTAGATACAGTTAGACTATATAGCTGAGACTACACACTAGATACAGTTAGACTCTATAGCTGAGACTACACACTAGATACAGTTAGACTCTATAGCTGAGACTACACACTAGATACAGTTAGACTCTATAGCTGAGACTACACACTAGATACAGTTAGACTCTACAGCTGAGACTACACACTAGGTACAGTTAGACTCTATAGCTGAGACTACACACTAAGACTAGATACAGTTAGACTCTATAGCTGAGACTACACACTAACACTAGATACAGTTAGACTCTATAGCTGAGACTACACACTAGATACAGTTAGACTCTATAGCTGAGACAACACACTAGATACAGTTAGACCCTATAGCTGAGACTACACACTAGATACAGTTAGACTCTATAGCTGAGACTACACACTAACACTAGATACAGTTAGACTATATAGCTGAGACTACACACTAGATACAGTTAGACTCTATAGCTGAGACTACACACTAGATACAGTTAGACTCTATAGCTGAGACTACACACTAGATACAGTTAGACTCTATAGCTGAGACTACACACTAGATACAGTTAGACTCTATAGCTGAGACTACACACTAGATACAGTTAGGCTCTATAGCTGAGACTACACACTAGATACAGTTAGACTCTATAGCTGAGACTACACACTAGATACAGTTAGACTCTATAGCTGAGACTACACACTAGATACAGTTAGACCCTATAGCTGAGACTAAACACTAGATACAGTTAGACTCTATTGCTGAGACTACACACTAGATACAGTTAGACTCTATAGCTGAGACTACACACTAGATACAGTTAGACTATATAGCTGAGACTACACACTAACACTAGATACAGTTAGACTCTATAGCTGAGACTACACACTAGATACAGTTAGACTCTATAGCTGAGACTACATACTATATACAGTTAGACTCTATAGCTGAGACTAAACACTAGATACAGTTAGACTCTATAGCTGAGACTACACACTAGATACAGTTAGACTCTATAGCTGAGACTACACACTAGATACAGTTAGACTCTATAGCTGAGACTACACACTAGATACAGTTAGACTCTATAGCTGAGACTACAGACTAACACTAGATACAGTTAGACTCTATAGCTGAGACTACACACTAGATACAGTTAGACTCTATAGCAGAGACTACACACTAGATACAGTTAGACTCTATAGCTGAGACTACACACTAGATACAGTTAGACTCTATAGCTGAGACTACACACTAGATACAGTTAGACTCTATAGCTGAGACTACACACTAGATACAGTTAGACTCTATAGCTGAGACTACACACTAGATACAGTTAGACTATATAGCTGAGACTACACACTAGATACAGTTAGACTCTATAGTTGAGACTACACACTAGATACAGTTAGACTATATAGCTGAGACTACACACTAGATACAGTTAGACTCTATAGCTGAGACTACACACTAGATACAGTTAGACTCTATAGCAGAGACTACACACTAGATACAGTTAGACTCTATAGCTGAGACTACACACTAGATACAGTTAGACTCTATAGCTGAGACTACACACTAGATACAGTTAGACTCTATAGCTGAGACTACACACTAGATACAGTTAGACTCTATAGCTGAGACTACACACTAGATACAGTTAGACTATATAGCTGAGACTACACACTAGATACAGTTAGACTCTATAGTTGAGACTACACACTAGATACAGTTAGACTCTATAGCTGAGACTACACACTAGATACAGTTAGACTCTATAGCTGAGACTACACACTAGATACAGTTAGACTCTATAGCTGAGACTACACACTAGATACAGTTAGACTCTATAGCTGAGACTACACACTAGATACAGTTAGACTCTATAGTTGAGACTACACACTAGATACAGTTAGACTCTATAGCTGAGACTACACACTAGATACAGTTAGACTCTATAGCTGAGACTACACACTAGATACAGTTAGACTCTATAGCTGAGACTACACACTAGATACAGTTAGACTCTATATCTGAGACTACACACTAGATACAGTTAGACTCTATAGCTGAGACTACACACTAGATACAGTTAGACTATATAGCTGAGACTACACACTAACACTAGATACAGTTAGACTCTATAGCTGAGACTACACACTAGATACAGTTAGACTCCATAGCTGAGACTACACACTAGCACTAGATACAGTTAGACTCTATAGCTGAGACTACACACTAGATACAGTTAGACTCTATAGCTGAGACTACACACTAGATACAGTTAGACTCTATAGCTGAGACTACACACTAGATACAGTTAGACTCTATAGCTGAGACTACACACTAGATACAGTTAGACTCTATATCTGAGACTACACACTAGATACAGTTAGACTCTATAGCTGAGACTACACACTAGATACAGTTAGACTATATAGCTGAGACTACACACTAACACTAGATACAGTTAGACTCTATAGCTGAGACTACACACTAGATACAGTTAGACTCCATAGCTGAGACTACACACTAGCACTAGATACAGTTAGACTCTATAGCTGAGACTACACACTAGATACAGTTAGACTCTATAGCTGAGACTACACACTAGATACAGTTAGACTCTATAGCTGAGACTACACACTAGATACAGTTAGACTCTATAGCTGAGACTACACACTAGATACAGTTAGACTCTATAGCTGAGACTACACACTAGATACAGTTAGACTCTATAGCTGAGACTACACACTAGATACAGTTAGACTCTATAGCTGAGACTACACACTAGATACAGTTAGACTCTATAGCTGAGACTACACACTAGATACAGTTAGACTCTATAGCTGAGACTACACACTAACACTAGATAGAGTTAGACTCTATAGCTGAGACTACACACTAGATACAGTTAGACCCTATAGCTGAGACTACACACTAGATACAGTTAGACTCTATATCTGAGACTACACACTAGATACAGTTAGACTCTATAGCTGAGACTACACACTAGATACAGTTAGACTCTATATCTGAGACTACACACTAGATACAGTTAGACTCTATAGCTGAGACTACACACTAGATACAGTTAGACTCTATAGCTGAGACTACACACTAGATACAGTTAGACTCTATAGCTGAGACTACACACTAACACTAGATACAGTTAGACTCTATAGCTGAGACTACACACTAGATACAGTTAGACCCTATAGCTGAGACTACACACTAGATACAGTTAGACTCTATAGCTGAGACTACACACTAGATACAGTTAGACTCTATATCTGAGACTACACACTAGATACAGTTAGACTCTATAGCTGAGACTACACACTAGATACAGTTAGACTCTATAGCTGAGACTACACACTAACACTAGATACAGTTAGACTCTATAGCTGAGACTACACACTAGATACAGTTAGACTCTATAGCTGAGACTACACACTAGATACAGTTAGACTCTATAGCTGAGACTACACACTAGATACAGTTAGACTCTATAGCTGAGACTACACACTAGATACAGTTAGACTCTATATCTGAGACTACACACTAGATACAGTTAGACTCTATAGCTGAGACTACACACTAGATACAGTTAGACTCTATAGCTGAGACTACACACTAGATACAGTTAGACTCTATAGCTGAGACTACACACTAACACTAGATACAGTTAGACTCTATAGCTGAGACTACACACTAGATACAGTTAGACCCTATAGCTGAGACTACACACTAGATACAGTTAGACTCTATAGCTGAGACTACACACTAGATACAGTTAGACTCTATATCTGAGACTACACACTAGATACAGTTAGACTCTATAGCTGAGACTACACACTAGATACAGTTAGACTCTATAGCTGAGACTACACACTAACACTAGATACAGTTAGACTCTATAGCTGAGACTACACACTAGATACAGTTAGACTCTATAGCTGAGACTACACACTAGATACAGTTAGACTCTATAGCTGAGACTACACACTAGATACAGTTAGACTCTATAGCTGAGACTACACACTAGATACAGTTAGACTCTATAGCTGAGACTACACACTAGATACAGTTAGACTCTATAGCTGAGACTACACACTAGATACAGTTAGACTCTATAGCTGAGACTACACACTAGATACAGTTAGACTCTATAGCTGAGACTACACACTAGATACAGTTAGACTCTATAGCTGAGACTACACACTAGATACAGTTAGACTCTATATCTGAGACTACACACTAGATACAGTTAGACTCTATAGCTGAGACTACACACTAGATACAGTTAGACTCTATATCTGAGACTACACACTAGATACAGTTAGACTCTATAGCTGAGACTACACACTAACACTAGATACAGTTAGACTCTATAGCTGAGACTACACACTAGATACAGTTAGACTCTATATCTGAGACTACACACTAGATACAGTTAGACTCTATAGCTGAGACTACACACTAACACTAGATACAGTTAGACTCTATAGCTGAGACTACACACTAGATACAGTTAGACTCTATAGC
This sequence comes from Oncorhynchus clarkii lewisi, assembly GCF_045791955.1. Taxonomy (NCBI): domain Eukaryota; kingdom Metazoa; phylum Chordata; class Actinopteri; order Salmoniformes; family Salmonidae; genus Oncorhynchus; species Oncorhynchus clarkii. The sequence continues at coordinate 49,697,780 of NC_092172.1, read as the reverse complement.
TGAGACTACACACTAGATACAGTTAGACTCTATAGCTGAGACTACACACTAGATAGAAATAATGAAAGAAAAAGCTTAATGTTGCCTACAGACATGAACTGAACAAGAATTATACATTTAGGAATTTGTATGGCATTGTTTTATATATCTGCTCCACGGATATAACCGTGGGGAATGCAGGTTATGAGTCAACCCGTGCATCACTAATACACACACACACACACTAACACACACCCACACACACACACAAACACACACACACACTAACACACATGCACTCTGTGACCTATCCAACGGGAGGTCATGGAGGAGAGATTTGTCTCCCAACAGTTGTTACTGTTATCTCCCAGAATGTGACCTTGAAGAACCCCTTTATCATCCTTGGAGATGACAAGCATACCCATAACATGATGTAGCCACCACCATTCCTGATAATATGGAGAGTGGTACACGGTGATGTATTGTGTTGGAAAACAGAAGGCCTTGAATTTAGGACGTAAAGTTAATTTCTTTGCCAATTCCATTTGCAGTTTTACTTTAGTGGCTTGTTGCAAACAGGATGCACGTTTTGGAATATTTTTATTCCTTCTTTTCACTCTGTCAAGTCGGTTAGAATGGTGGAATAACTACAGTGTTGTTGTCCATCCTCAGTTCTCTCCTATCAAAGCCATTAAACTCCCTGAGCGGTTTCCTTCCTCCCCGGCAACTGAGTTAGGAAGGACCCCATGTATCCTTGTAGTGACTGGGTGTATTGATAGACCATCCAAAGTGTAATTAATAACTTCACCATGTTTTTTTATGTTTTACCCATCTACCAATAGGTGCCCTTCTTTGTGAGGCGTTGGAAAACCTCCTTGGTCTTTGTGGTTGAATCTGTGTTTGAAATTCACTGTTCGATTGAGGCACCTTACAGATAATTGTATGTGTGAGGGTACAGAAACGAGGTAGTCATTCAACAATCATGATCAAACACTATTATTACACACAGAGTGAGTCCATGCAACTTATTATGTGACTTGTTAATTAAAAGCACAATTTTTTACTCCTGAACTTGTGGAAGGTCGTCGTTGAAAGGAAGAATTTGTTCTTAATTAATTAACTGACTTGCCTCGTTAATTAAAGGTAAAATAAAGGTTACTTCAGGAAATGAACATGTTCTGTGTTGTAAATGAACATGTTCTGTGTTGTAAATTAACATGTTCTGTGTTGTAAATTAACATGTTCTGTGTTGTACAGAGACGAGGTAGTCATTCAACAATCACGATCAAACACTATTAAATGCACACAGAGTGAGTCCATTCAACGTATCATGTGACTTGTTAAAGCATATTTTTACTCCTGGACATGTTTAGGTTTGCCATTAACAAAAGGGTTAAATACTTGTTGACTCAAGTCATTTCAGATTTTAATTTGTAATTAATTTGTAAACATTTCTAAAAACAAAATTCCATTTTGACATTATGGGGTATTGTGTGTAGATCAGTGACATTTAACATAAAAAATATAAATAAATTAATCCATGACAATTATATATATATATTTTTAATCCATTTCATATTCAGCCTGTAACACAACAAAATAGGGAAAAAGTCAAGGCCTTTGACTACCTTCTAAAGGCACTGTACATAGTGCACTACTTTTGACCAGGGCCCATAGGGTAGTGTATATTTTAGACAAAGGTCTATAGGGTAGTGCACTACTTTTGACCAGGGCCCATAGTTTCATACGTAGGGAATAGGGTGCCATTTGTGACGCAGCAGGCTTTGTGAGGCGGGTTTTCCCCCCACTTCCATTGGCAGAACAAAGGCTTGTGGTCTGACGTATGATCCAGGGTCAAAGAATGTCTGCACTTAAATAAATACATGATTAACACACTAATGGACATTATTAGCATGACTGAGCCCAGACCACACTGCAGCTGGTATTGGCCAATTTAACAGCATGGGGATTTTCATTATAACTCTGAAAACAAAGGTTAAATGGTTGTGGGTTATAGAAGGTCTAAGCTGTGACCTCTAATGAAATCCAACTGAAGAGGCTTCCTGGCTTTGACGCTGAAGAGGCTTCCTGGCCTTGACTCTGGGAATGCTTCCTGGCCTTGACGCTGAAGAGGCTTCCTGGCTTTGACTCTGAAGAGGCTTCCTGGCCTTGACGCTGAAGAGGCTTCCTGGCTTTGACTCTGAAGAGGCTTCCTGGCTTTGACTCTGAAGAGGTTTCCTGGCCTTGACTCTGGGAATGCTTCCTGGCCTTGACTCTGAAGAGGATTCCTTGCCTTGACCCTGAAGAGGTTTCCTGGCTTTGCCTCTGAAGAGAATTCCTGGCTTTGACTCTGAAGAGGCTTCCTGGCTTTGACCCTGAAGAGGCTTCCTGGCTTTGACTCTGAAGAGGCTTCCTGGCTTTGACCCTGAAGGAGTGTTTTGCTGGATGACCTTGGATGCAACGTTCAGAGGCTTCAACTGAGACTGTAGGGCTGAAACAAAACCAACTGAGACTGTAGAACTGCAACAGAACATTAAACTGAGACTGTAGGACTGGAACAAAACCAACTGAGACTGTAGGACTGAAACAAAACCAACTGAGACTGTAGGACTGAAACAAAACCAACTGAGACTGTAGGACTGGAACAAAACCAACTGAGACTGTAGGACTGGAACAAAACCAACTGAGACTGTAGGACTGGAACAAAACCAACTGAGACTTTAGGACTGGAACAAAACCAACTGAGACTGTAGGACTGAAACAAAACCAACTGAGACTGTAGGACTGGAACAAAACCAACTGAGACTGTAGGACTGGAACAAAACCAACTGAGACTGTAGGACTGGAACAAAACCAACTGAGACTGTAGGACTGGAACAAAACCAACTGAGACTGTAGGACTGGAACAAAACCAACTGAGACTGTAGGACTGGAACAAAACCAACTGAGACTGTAGGACTGGAACAAAACCAACTGAGACTGTAGGACTGAAACAAAACATTAATCTACTGCCCTTCCTCCAGGATAAGAAGTTTCCCTCCCATGTCCTACTCCAACCCAGATCAGTAGGAATGTGTTGCTTCATTCAATCTAATACACCAACCCAGATCAGTGAGGATGTGTTGCTTCATTCAAATACTCCAACCCAGATCAGTGAGGATGTGTTGCTTTATTCATTCTTATACTCCAACCCAAATCAGTAAGGATGTTTGTTCCTTCATTCAAGCAAGTACACCAATTCAGCTTTGTACTGAGCCATGTGTTTTGATGGACAACCTTGGTGTCCCCTTTGCCCTACGATAACCTACATCAGTATAGTTCTTAGAAGAACAGGGGACATGTTTATTCCTTGATTAATACTAGCATACCCACTAAGCTTTGCAACCAAATCCACCACAATACAGTACAGTCGGGCTTATTAACATCGAAACTAAATGTCATACCCAACGATTAGCGCTGTCGCCATATAAAGGAACCAAGTGCCGTGATGAAGGCGATTGGAATTAGCGCTAAGCTTTGACAGATGGCTTGTCAACTGAGTTCTATGGCCACAGGGATATATTATCCACTTCCTGTACGTTACTTTACCTAACTAGACATAATAATTATCCACTTCCTGTACGTTACTTTACCTAACTAGACATAATAATTATCCACTTCCTGTACGTTATGTGAGCGGACCAAGTAATTGGGCGTCACTCTAAAGCGGGAAGGTGGAATAAACGAGTCAGGAGTAAGTTTTCTTGATTGAACACAGTTCTCTATTGAGGGCTTTGGGTCAACACAAACACTCCAACATAATCAATGAAAATCTTCCAAGGAAAAACATACATCTTCTTCTCCAGATGAAACAGGAACACAATATGATTATCTTTAATCTACAACAAAAAGTCACAGGCTTGTCACCGTCTTAGTGGTTCTTCCTGGACAGCTCCTCTCTCTCGGTGGCCATCTTCCAGAGATAGTTTCCCCCTCTCTCTGCTGGTTCCATTCTCTCTCTTATAGGGGAAGGAGAGTATGTCATTAGTACCGTCAGCTGTGCTTAATTGCCTCTGGTTACCTTGTCTCCCATGCCTTGTTGGGCTACTATCCATGAGCCCAGCCTGCCCTCTGGTGGTCCTTCCACATACCTTCCCCCCCAGGACCGAACTGGAGGGTCGGGCGCCAGACGCACCGTCTTGGTCGCGTCGGGACAGCGCGTCTGCATTCCCGTTCCTCGATCCGGCCCTGTGGATGACATGGAAAGAGAACGGTTGTAAAGACAAAAACCATCTGGCTATTCTGTTGTTATTGTTTCTCTTACCAGCCATCCACGTGAGGGGCGCATGGTCAGTAACTAATGCAAACCTCCGACCCAGTAGGTAGTACCGGAGATAATCGAGGGCCCACTTGATGGCTAAGGCCTCTTTCTCTACGGTCGCATACCTCTGTTCCCGATCGCTGAGCTTCCTACTAATGAAGAGAATCGGCTTCTCTTCTTCACCTTTACCCTGAGCTAGTACGGCCCCGAGCCCTGTATCCGAGGCGTCGACCTGCACAATGAACTCTTGTGAGAAGTCCGGAGCCTGTAGAACGGGATCAGAACACAGGCCATCTTTGAGCAATTGAAAGGCCTCTTCCGTCTCGTCTTTCCACTCTACCTGGTTTGGCAGGTTTTTCCTGATGAGGTTTGTGAGGGGGTTGGCAATGGTTGCATATCCCGGGATGAAACGGCGATAATATCCTGTTATCCCTAAGAAGGCCCGAACGTCTCGCTTGGTCCGGGGTCGAGGCCAGTCACGAATGGCCCTTGTCTTCTCTGCCTGTGGGCGTATTTTCCCATTCCCCACGGTGTACCCCAGGTATTCCGCTTCGGACAGGCCCAGGCAGCATTTATTTGGATTGGCTGTCAACCCTGTGGCTTCCAAACTTACGAGCACCGCCCGTAATCGCAGGAGGTGACTATCCCAGTCCTCGCTGTGGATGACCACATCGTCTATGTACGCCGCTGCATACTCTTGATGGGGCCGTAGAATGGCATCCATGAGGCGTTGGAAAGTTGCAGCGGCACCGTGCAGTCCGAAGGGCATCCTCACATACTGGAAAAGCCCCTCTGGGGTGGCGAAGGCAGTCTTTGGGCGATCCTCCGGAGCCACCGGCACTTGCCAATATCCCTTCGTCAAATCCAGGGTAGTGATGAACTTGGCCTTTCCTAAGCGCTCCAAGAGTTCATCCACGCGGGGCATGGGATACGCATCGAATGTAGAGATGGCATTCACGCCCCTAAAGTCGTTGCAGAGTCTCATACTACCATCGGATTTGGGGACCAGGACTATGGGACTGGACCACTCACTCGTCGAGGGCTCGATCACGCCCATCCTCAGCATTTCCCTCACCTCTTTCTTAGCGATGACTCGGCGAGCCTCAGGAATCCTGTAAGGGCGGATATGCACCTTCTTGCCGGGTTCAGTGTGGATATGGTGGAACAGGACATCTGTTTGTCCTGGGAATGGAGAGAATATTCGACCGAAGTTCATAATCAGCTTGTCTAGCTGTCTTGACTGCTCCGGTTGGAGAGTTTGGCCACGGCGCACCTGTGGTAGAGCCTCCTCTTTTCCTTTGCCCTCCAGGGCCATCAAAGCCACCTCCTCCTCTCGTCCATGGTACGTCTTCAGCAGGTTTATGTGATAGAGTTGGACCTTCTTCCTCCTGTCAGGTTGCTTGATGAGGTAATTGACCGGTGAGACCCTTTTCATTACCTCGTAGGGCCCCCTCCACTGCGCCAGCAAGCGATGTTCGGCCGTGGGCACAAGCACCATCACTTTCTCTCCCACGGTGAACTCACGGGGGGTCGCGGACTTATCATAGGCCCGGCCTTGGGTCCTTTGGGCCTTCTCCATATGCTCCTTGACTATGGGCCACACTGCTGACAGGCGGTCTCTCATCAGGGTAACGTGCTCTATTGTGGATCGAAAGGGGCATGGTTGGGTCTCCCAGGTCTCCTTGGCTAAGTCGAGGATTCCTCGACAGGGTCTGCCATAGAGCAATTCAAACGGAGAGAATCCAGTGGATGCCTGGGGTACTTCTCGCAGGGCAAACATTAAGTGTGGGAGAAGCATGTCCCAGTTTTTCCCGTCTTGGGACACCACTCTTCTCAACATGCTTTTAATCGTTTTGTTCAAGCGTTCACACAACCCGTCTGTTTGAGGGTGGAATATGCTTGTACGTATCTGTTGAACCTGATATAACCGACACAAGTCCTTCATCAACCGGGACATGAACGGGGTTCCTTGATCGGTTAAGATAGTCTTGGGGAGGCCCACACGAGAGAACATCAGGAATAACTCCTTGGCAATTCCCTTTGACGACATGTTACGCAAGGGTATGGCCTCCGGGAACTTGGTAGCGTAATCTATAACCACTAGGATGTACTCGTGTCCTCTGGCGGATTTTGGGAGGGGTCCTACGAGGTCCATAGCTATGCGTTCAAAGGGAGTCTCTATGATGGGGAGAGGAATCAAAGGGTTACGTAGGTGTGGCCGTGGGGCTGTACGTTGACATTGATCACACGTCCTACAATACCTGGCCACATCCCGGGTGACCCGGGGCCAATAGAATCTCTGCATGATTCTGTCAATAGTCTTGTCTCGTGCCAGGTGTCCTCCTAGGACGTGGGAATGGGCTAACTGTAGAACTGTATCCCTGTATGGCCTAGGCACCATTAGTAATTCCTGGTTTTCCCCCCTTCGTCGTACGACCCAGTATAAGAGACCCCGCCTGATTGCATAGTAAGGAAGAGGGGGCTCACCTGATCCGTCGACGTTCCTCCCGTCGATCACCTTCACCTTCCTCATGGCCTCTCTTAGGTCTGGGTCTCTATGCTGCGAGGTGCCGAACTGTCCCTTTAATTCCTGGGGCAGGTCGACCTCGGTAGAGGGATGTGGAGGATGTTCCACATCCCCATCAGGGGTGACCGAGGAGAATCCCTTCCAGGTTCCCTCCTCGGATGGAGCTTCAAATATATCCCTTAGCGCCTGGTTGCTCCTTTCTTCCTGCGTTGTGTATAACCCTTCACATGTGTCTTCATCTGTGGTTTCCTGGAATATCTGTCGTAAACGTTGGGTCGCTATTTCTTCCTCTGCTGCAGAGGACGAGGACGCGGCTACGTCTCCTTGTAGGACTACTACCTCGGGCTTGGATTTTCTCTTCTTTCCTGTCCCCCTTCTTCCCGTACATAACGTCATCTGCCGAAGCTCCTTATATAGGGGACAGTCTCTCCCAATCAATAATGGCACCTTCAGCTGGGGCACTTTCCCTGCCCTGACTGTACACCTTCCTTTTGGAGTGAGAATAGGCAGATTCACAGTGGGGTAATAGTGGGTGTCTCCATGGATACAGGATACGGCTACTTTGTCTGGTAGCAGTGCTGCGGAGGTCACCATCCGCTCCTCTACTAACGTAACCATACTTCCCGAGTCGAGAATAGCTACCACATCTTGTCCTTCGACTCGCACCGGAATCTCTGAGGCTGGGGCTATCTCTGTTAACCAACAGTGTTGATCCTGCCCCCTCAAAACGGGTTGTGTGGGGATAGGCAGTGATGACTCCGTGACCATGGGCTCATCCTTGCTAGGACATTGTGGGGCATAATGGTTGGGAGACTGACATTTATAACACCGACCCTGCTGTGTGGTGGCTGACTTCTCCCACCTCCGGGGGGGGTTTGGACGTTTCGGCGGCGGGCGAGCCGGGATGAGTCGTGGTACGGGATTGGAAGACTCCTTCCGTTCCTCCTTGTCACTTTTTAACAACTCCCCTGTAGACCGATATGTTTCTACCGCCTGGGCTATGTCGTCGGCTGACAACGGGTTGGCTTGGCCCACAACCCTTTTTAAGTCACTGGGTAATTCTCTCAATATCTTGTCCACTACGAGAGTCTCTATCACATGTCCTACTCCCTTTCCAGGTTCTAGCCACTGTTTCGTCAGTCGTATTAATGCGAAGATCTGGGCACGGACGGGTTGATCAGCTGTATAGGTCCATTGATGGAATTTTACAGCCCTATCTCTGGCAGTCAGTTGGTACCGGGACAGGATCTCGGTTTTTAGTCGCCCATAGTCCGCAGCTTCGCGGGAATCCAGGTCAAAATAGGCTTCCTGAGCCACCCCGGTCAAAAGAGGGGCTAATGCGCTCGCCCATTCTGTGGGCGGCCACTCTTCCAAGGTGGCCGTCCTTTCGAAGGTCATGAGAAAGGCCTCAATATCATCCTCCTTGGAGAGACGAGGTAAGATGGCGTGAGCAGCCGCTCTTGGCTTAACTCTAGGTTCTTCTCGTCGGCTCAGCTGTTGTTGCAGGAGTTCTATGGTTGTCTGCTGTGCCGTGATCAATTGTTGTAGTAGGGCGTTATCCATCGTTCTTGAATGGTTCCTCCGGGTCTACTGGAAGAATCTTGATTTACTCACTTATCCTTGTGTCACTCGTCCACCTAGTGCCCGCATCCTCCACCAATGTGAGCGGACCAAGTAATTGGGCGTCACTCTAAAGCGGGAAGGTGGAATAAACGAGTCAGGAGTAAGTTTTCTTGATTGAACACAGTTCTCTATTGAGGGCTTTGGGTCAACACAAACACTCCAACATAATCAATGAAAATCTTCCAAGGAAAAACATACATCTTCTTCTCCAGATGAAACAAGAACATAATAGGATTATCTTTAATCTACAACAAAAAGTCACAGGCTTGTCACCGTCTTAGTGGTTCTTCCTGGACAGCTCCTCTCTCTCGGTGGCCATCTTCCAGAGATAGTTTCCCCCTCTCTCTGCTGGTTCCATTCTCTCTCTTATAGGGGAAGGAGAGTATGTCATTAGTACCGTCAGCTGTGCTTAATTGCCTCTGGTTACCTTGTCTCCCATGCCTTGTTGGGCTACTATCCATGAGCCCAGCCTGCCCTCTGGTGGTCCTTCCACAGTTACTTTACCTAACTAGACATAATAATTATCCACTTCCTGTGCGTTACTTTACCTAACTAAATATAATAATTATCCACTTCCTGTACGTTACTTTACCTAACTAGACATAATAATTATCCACTTCCTGTACATTACTTTACCTAACTAGACATAATAATTATCCACTTCCTGTACGTTACTTTACCTAACTAGACATAATAATTATCCACTTCCTGTACGTTACCTTACCTAACTAGACATAATAATTATCCACTTCCTGTACGTTACTTTACCTAACTAGACATAATAATTATGCACTTCCTGTACGTTACTTTACCTAACTAGACATAATAATTATGCACTTCCTGTACGTTACTTTACCTAACTAGACATAATAATTATCCACTTCCTGTACATTACTTTACCTAACTAGATATAATAATTATCCACTTCCTGTACATTACTTTACCTAACTAGACATAATAATTATGCACTTCCTGTACGTTACTTTACCTAACTAGACATAATAATTATCCACTTCCTGTACATTACTTTACCTAACTAGATATAATAATTATCCACTTCCTGTACATTACTTTACCTAACTAGACATAAATAAACTAGATGACTACTTCTTCTTCTTCTTTCTTTCTTTGTTTTTTACCCCTTTTTCTCCCCAATTTCGTGGTATCCAATTGTTTTAGTAGCTACTATCTTGTCTCATCGCTACAACTCCGATACGGGCTCGGGAGAGACGAAGGTTGAAAGTCATGCGTCCTCCGATACACAACCCAACCAGCCGTACTGCTTCTTAACACAGCGCACATCCAACCCGGAAGCCAGCCGCACCAATGTGTCGGAGGAAACACCGTGCAACTGGCAACCTTGGTTAGCGTGCACTGAGCCCAGCCCGCCACAGGAGTCGCTGGTGCTCGATGAGACAAGTATATCCCTACCGGCCAAACCCTCCCTAACCCGGACGACACTAGGCCAATTGTGCGTCGCCCCACGGACCTCCCGGTCGTGACCGGTTACGACAGAGCCTGGGCGGGAACCCAGAGTCTCTGGTGGCACAGCTGGCGCTGCAGTACAGCGCCCTTAACCACTGCGCCCCCCTTGGAGATCTCTTTCATATTTCTAACTTTTTTAAACGCATCAATCACTAAACCAACAAGTTGTCTTATTAATATTACCTACACCCTAGACTAGAACATTCTTCCATATTGCATTGGGACTGGAAAATATCCAAACTAGTCCAAACACATCCACTGTCATCCACACGTCTGTTAGTAACTCAGGATCCAACATGCTTTACACAGCACAGAGCAAGACAGCATGGGATCAACTGAGCTTCATTGAGATATCCCGAGGGTTCATTTGCTCTAGGCTTGTCCAAAGGACACTTCCAGATTTACTAGTGCCAACGCCACACAGTTGACCTACATATGCGAAGTATGAAAAGGTCATTTTAGTTATTAGCGGTACATTGTGATGGATGGTTTGACAGTTGGAGGTTGTCTCCTGAAGGCCTATAGCGTTATGAGTACAAATGTTTTACCTTAAATAACAGGCTAGGGGTGTCATCTGACGAAAGCCCCAGACAGTCAATTAGCCAGCCAGGCTGTCAGCTAGTTAACCAACCAAAAACGCATGTTTTTTTTTATTTTTTTTAAATGATCTTCTACCAGATCTATTGTGTTATATTCTCCTACGCTCATCTCACATGTACACAAACTTCTAAGTGTTTCCTTTCAAATGGTACCAAGAATATACACATCCTTGCTTCAGGTCCTGAGCTACAGCCAGTTAGATTTGGGTATGTCATTTTAGTTATTAGCAGTACATTGTGATGGATGGTTTGACAGTTGGAGGTTGTCTCCTGAAGGCCTATAGCGTTATGAGTACAAATGTCCTTTCAAATGGTACCAAGAATATACACATCCTTGCTTCAGGTCCTGAGCTACAGCCAGTTAGATTTGGGTATGTCATTTTTTTTGGGGGGGCGAAAATAGAAAAACAGGGCCCCGATCCGTTTTAAGAGGTTTTAAATCAGGCAGTCAGCCAGCTAGCCAGCCACAGAGCCAAGCAACCGTGGTACAGTACATTACAACATGGTCCAGCCAAGTCCAAACTTGCCTCAGGATGGGCCAGAAGAACAGATTCAACAGATACGTTCTATTTTTGAGATTTGTTTTGCTTTTGTTTGCTGTTCTGGGCGATTCCCCAAACGGTATATCTGTGGGTTATCTTCCTGTTAATCTGCAGTGATCAAAGACCTTGGGTGTGTCCCAAACGGCACCATATTCCCTATATAGTGCACTACTTTAGACCAGGGGGGGGGGGAGGCCATAGGGCTCTGGGCTATGGTTAAAATTAGTGCACTAAATAGGGAATAGGGTGTCATTTTTGGGACACGCGCTTCCTCTATTGTCGGAGTGCAGAGAGCGCGTTGACTTCCCTCCCCATGTTCCCCCCGGCTCACCTCCAGCCAGCCCGTGTTGCCAGAACAAAGGAGAGGGAATGTATCGTACATGTGAAAACACCTCCAGTTTTGGACACGGCCGTTGTGTTCACCGCGGGGCTCAATGCCAAAGTCCTCGGACCAAAAATAACAACCTGTATGGAAAGAAGAGGATCAAGTCAAGTCAGGATGAGGATGCATGGTGAGTAGCATTACCCTGGGTAGCATTACCCTGGATAAACCTCAAACGTTCTCTCTCTCTCTCTCTGTCTCTTTCTACTTTCTCTCTCTCTGTCTCTTTCTCCTCCCTTTCTTTCTCCTCCCTTACCTCGCTCGCTCTCTTTCTCCTCCCTCTCCTCTCTCTCTCTCTCTCTCTGTCTCTTTCTCCTCCCTTTCTTTCTCCTCCCTTACCTCTCTCGCTCTATTTCTCCTCCCTCTCCTCTCTCTCTTTCGCCTCCCTTACCTCTCTCTCCTCTCTTTCTCCTCCCTTTCTTTCTCCTCCCTTACCTCTCTCGCTCTATTTCTCCTCCCTCTCCTCTCTCTCTTTCTCCTCCCTTACCTCTCTCTCCTTTCTTTCTCCTCTCTCTCTTTCTCCTCCCTTACCTCTGTCTCTCCTCTCTTTCTCCTCTCTCTCTCTCTTTCTCCTCCCTTACCTCTCTCTTCTCTCTTTCTCCTCCCTTTCTTTCTCCTCCCTTACCTCTCTCGCTCTCTTTCTCCTCCCTCTCCTCTCTCTCTTTCTCCTCCCTTACCTCTCTCTCCTTTCTTTCTCCTCTCTCTCTTTCTCCTCCCTTACCTCTCTCTCCTTTCTTTCTCCTCTCTCTCTTTCTCCTCCCTTACCTCTCTCTCCTCTCTTTCTCCTCTCTCTCTCTTTCTCCTCCCTTACCTCTCTCTCCTCTCTTTCTCTTCTCTCTCTTTCTCTTGCCAAGAGTGTGCAAAGCTGTCATCAAGACAAAGGGTGGCTACTTTGAAGAATCTCAAATCTCAAATATATTTTGATTTGTTTAACCCTTTTTTGGTTACTACATGATTCCATATGTGTTATTTCATAGTTTTGATGTCTTCACTATTATTCTACAAATGTAGAAAATAGTAAAAGTAAAGAAAAACCCTTGAATGAGAAGCTGTGTCCAAACCTTTTGACTGGTACTTTAGGTCCGACTCCAAAGCAATTAAAATGTTCTAGTAGCCGAGCCAAAGAATATCCAGCGTTAGCTAGATATCAAAGGGAAAATTACAACTTGAGGCAAATGGTTTGTCCTAAATGAAACGCTCATCATAAACGGCTCCCATAGTCCCAAATGGCTCCTTATTCCCTACATAGAGCACTAATTTGGACCAGATCTTTTATATGGCACTATAGAGGTAATAGGGTACCATTAGGGATGCAACAAGAGCCTTTAGTACTGCCTGTTCTCTATCAATCAATTCAGTTTCAAGTTGTATTAGTCCGATGTACGGGATACACATGGTAGACAGGAAGTTGTTGCAGGAAGATGGTGCCGGAGGGGATTTATTAGTCCGATGTACGGGATACACATAGTAGACAGGAAGTTGTTGCAGGAAGATGGTGCCGGAGGGGATTTATTAGTCCTATGTACGGGATACACATAGTAGACAGGAAGTTGTTGCAGGAAGATGGTGCCGGAGGGGATTTATTAGTCCTATGTACGGGATACACATAGTAGATAGGAAGTTGTTGCAGGAAGATGGTGCCGGAGGGGATTTATTAGTCCTATGTACGGGATACACATAGTAGACAGGAAGTTGTTGCAGGAAGATGGGGATTTATTAGTCCTATGTACGGGATACACATAGTAGACAGGAAGTTGTTGCAGGAAGATGGTGCCGGAGGGGATTTATTAGTCCGATGTACGGGATACACATGGTAGACAGGAAGTTGTTGCAGGAAGATGGTGCCGGAGGGGATTTATTAGTCCGATGTACGGGATACACATGGTAGACAGGAAGTTGTTGCAGGAAGATGGGGATTTATTAGTCCGATGTACGGGATACACATGGTAGACAGGAAGTTGTTGCAGGAAGATGGCGCCGCAGGGGATGCATTAGTCCTATGGACGGGATACACATGGTAGACAGGAAGTTGTTGCAGGAAGATGGTGCCGGAGGGTATGTATTAGTCCTATGTAAGGGGAACACAGTACATATATTTATTTTGCTCCTCTGCACCCCATTATTTCTATCTCTACTTTGCACATTCTTCCATTGCAAATCTACCGAACTTTATTTGACTCTTTGCAAACTGGAAACCATTTATCCGGAGGCTGCATTCATTGTAGCTGGGGATTTTAACAAGGCTAATCTGAAAACAAGACTCCCTAAATTTTATCAGCATATCGATTGCGCAACCAGGGGTGGAAAGACCTTGGATCATTGTTACTCTAACTTCCGCGACGTATATAAGGCCCTGCCCCGCCCCCCTTTCGGAAAAGCTGACCACGACTCCATTTTGTTGATCCCTGCCTACAGACAGAAACTAAAACAAGAGGCTCCCACGCTGAGGTCTGTCCAACGCTGGTCCGACCAAGCTGACTCCACACTCCAAGACTGCTTCCATCACGTGGACTGGGACATGTTTCGTATTGCGTCAGACAACAACATTGACGAATACGCTGATTCGGTGTGCGAGTTCAGTAGAACGTGCGTTGAAGATGTCATTCCCATAGCAACGATTAAAACATTCCCTAACCAGAAACCGTGGATTGATGGCAGCATTCGCGTGAAACTGAAAGCGCGAACCACTGCTTTTAATCAGGGCAAGGTGTCTGGTAACATGACCGAATACAAACAGTGCAGCTATTCCCTCCGCAAGGCTATCAAACAAGCTAAGCGTCAGTACAGAGACAAAGTAGAATCTCAATTCAACGGCTCAGACACAAGAGGCATGTGGCAGGGTCTACAGTCAATCACGGACTACAGGAAGAAATCCAGCCCAGTCACGGACCAGGATGTCCTGATCCCAGGCTTGATTACCAACAACGACGAGACGGCCTACAGGGAGGAGGTGAGGGCCCTCGGAGTGTGGTGTCAGGAAAATAACCTCACACTCAACGTCAACAAAACTAAGGAGATGATTGTGGACTTCAGGAAACAGCAGAGGGAACACCCCCCTATCCACATCGATGGAACAGTAGTGGAGAGGGTAGCAAGTTTTAAGTTCCTCGGCATACACATCACAGACAAACTGAATTGGTCCACTCACACAGACAGCATTGTGAAGAAGGCGCAGCAGCGCCTCTTCAACCTCAGGAGGCTGAAGAAATTTGGCTTGTCACCAAAAGCACTCACAAACTTCTACAGATGCACAATCGAGAGCATCCTGGCGGGCTGTATCACCGCCTGGTACGGCAACTGCTCCGCCCTCAACCGTAAGGCTCTCCAGAGGGTAGTGAGGTCTGCACAACGCATCACCGGGGGCAAACTACCTGCCCTCCAGGTCACCTACACCACCCGATGTCACAGGAAGGCCATAAAGATCATCAAGGACATCAACCACCCGAGCCACTGCCTGTTCACCCCGCTATCATCCAGAAGGCGAGGTCAGTACAGGTGCATCAAAGCTGGGACCGAGAGACTGAAAAACAGCTTCTATCTCAAGGCCATCAGACTGTTAAACAGCCACCACTAACATTGAGTGGCTGCTGCCAACACACTGACACTTACTCAACTCCAGCCACTTTAATAATGGGAATTGATGGGAAATGATGTAAATATATCACTAGCCACTTTAAACAATGCTACCTTATATAATGTTACTTACCCTACATTATTCATCTCATATGCATACGTATATACTGTACTCTATATCATCGACTGTATCCTTATGTAATACATGTATCACTAGCCACTTTAACTATGCCACTTTGTTTACATACTCATCTCATATGTATATACTGTACTCGATACCATCTACTGTATCTTGCCTATGCTGCTCTGTACCATCACTCATTCATATATCCTTATGTACATATTCTTTATCCCCTTACACTGTGTACAAGACAGTAGTTTTGGAATTGTTAGTTAGATTACTTGTTGGTTATTACTGCATTGTCGAAACTAGAAGCACAAGCATTTCGCTACACTCGCATTAACATCTGCTAACCATGTGCATGTGACAAATAAAATTTGATTTGATTTGATTTGATTCCAGTGTTTTACTTGCTATATTGTATTTACCTTGCCACCATGGCCTTTTTTTGCCTTTACCTCCCTTCTCTCACCTCATTTGCTCACATCGTATATAGACTTGTTTATACTGTATTATTGACTGTATGTTTGTTTTACTCCATGTGTAACTCTGTGTCGTTGTATGTGTCGAACTGCTAGGCTTTATCTTGGCCAGGTTCGTGATTGTAAATGAGAACTTGTTCTCAACTTGCCTACCTGGTTAAATAAAGGTGAAATAAAAATACCCTGGATTCTTTATTTTTTTTAACCTTTATTTTACGAGGCAAGTCAGTTAAAAACAAATTCTTATTTTCAATGACGGTCTAGGAACAGTGGGTTAACTGGTCTAGGAACAGTGGGTTAACTGGTCTAGGAACAGTGGGTTAACTGGTCTAGGAACAGTGGGTTAACTGGTCTAGGAACAGTGTGTTAACTGCCTTGTTCAGGGGCAGAACGACAGGTAGGGTATTTGAGCTTGAACTTTCGGTTACTAGTCCAACGCTCTAACCACTAGTCTACCTGCTGGTTACTAGTCCAACACTCTAACCACTAGTCTACCTGCTGGTTACTAGTCCAACGCTCTAACCACTAGGCTACCTGCTGGTTACTAGTCCAACACTCTAACCACTAGACTACCTGCTGGTTACTAGTCCAACGCTCTAACCACTAGACTACCTGCTGGTTACTAGTCCAACACTCTAACCACTAGACTACCTGCTGGTTACTAGTCCAACGCTCTAACCACTAGGCTACCTGCTGGTTACTAGTCCAACACTCTAACCACTAGTCTACCTACTGGTTACTAGTCCAACACTCTAACCACTAGGCTACCTGCTGGTTACTAGTCCAACACTCTAACCACTAGTCTACCTGCTGGTTACTAGTCCAACACTCTAACCACTAGTCTACCTACTGGTTACTAGTCCAACACTCTAACCACTAGTCTACCTTCCGGTTACTAGTCCAACACTCTAACCACTAGTCTACCTGCTGGTTACTAGTCCAACACTCTAACCACTAGACTACCTGCTGGTTACTAGTCCAACACTCTAACCACTAGACTACCTGCTGGTTACTAGTCCAACACTCTAACCACTAGGGTACCTGCTGGTTACTAGTCCAACGCTCTAACCACTAGGCTACCTGCTGGTTACTGGTTCAACACTCTAACCACTAGGCTACCCTGCCGCCCATTGAATGAGTAGGCCTGTTCAAACTTCTGACTGGTACTGTATATCACGCTGTAAATGTGCTGTGATTGTCTGAAATTATACAAGTCCTCTGTTTGTACGGAAGTTAAGGGGGATACAGTCTGATGCATTAATATTGCAGTGATTTGACTGTTTTATGTAGAAATAGTGCGGTTATTGATCACATGTGCAAGACCTCACGTAATATGTTGGGGAATTGTTGATTTTGCCCCCCCCCCCCCCCCCCCCAAAAAAAAGATGAATCCTGAAGGGACAGCTGCACTGCTATGAGTATGTTAGTGGGAGGCTTATAATGGGTTATAATGGGTTATAATGGGTTATAATGGGTTATAATGGGTTATAATGGGTTATAATGGGTTATAATAGGTTATAATGGGTTATAATGGGTTATAATGGGTTATAATGGGTTATAAATGGGTTATAATGGGTTATAATGGGTTATAATGGGTTATAATGGGTTATAAATGGGATTATTGAGGACATGAAACCATTAAACAAAAAGAAAACATCCATTTAATGTTTTTTATATATAATGTATAATTATATAATGTATAATATGTATAATTATATAATGTATAATAGAATTATATATAATGTATAATGTATTCTTGTGCAATTTCTGTCTCAAAACTACACTGAGGATTGTCTGTCATTATTTGAGGCTGTCTGACTTTAGTTTATAAGCCTGAAGCCTGAACTTTCGGACCTAACTACATGCAGTAAACAGCCTACACACCAACATTTAACCAAAAAACATATTTTCTATATTTGATATTTTGATCGTCGACAGGGTTTATCTCAGCTATGGCCAGCGCCATTTTAAATCGCCATAGTAACGACTGAAGCCACTCGTCACTCGCGGGAATCAACAAATTGTTTGTGGTATTGAGTTTTCACCAGGAGAGTAAATTGCAGAGAGTGAGGTTAGGTGCGGACAAGGCAGATAACAGCAAGTAGTAATTCAAAACATGAACTGTATATCACCGCCAGGCTGTATGAATTGGGTAAGCTACCATCGGCTCTACGTGACAGCTCGCGCTAGCAGGATCTGCAGACAATCAGGAGTTTTCCCCGAATGGAAAGGAGTCATAAACCTACGTTGAAGTCCTCCTCTTGCGCCCTAAATTTTACATTTAGAATTTGATTTCATGAATCATGACCCAGTCTGCGATTCGAACTCCGGTGAATGTGTTACCATGGCGTCGAACAGCGCTGGTGATAAACATCGTTGTAGAATATACTGATTATATACTGATTATATATAAAGAGCACCTACCCACTGATATTAACCTTAAACAATTTATACATTTCACCAATTATTTAACTGGCAAATCGGCTGCTGACTGGGCGATTAACCTCTTCAGCCAGGAAGTCCTTCACAAGGTTTAGTGACACATCCAATATATACATCACCATCCAGACTGACAGGAACCTCTGACTGGGTGTAATACATCACCATCCAGACTGACAGGAACCTCTGACTGGGTGTAATACATCACCATCCAAACAGACAGACAGGAACCTCTGACTGGGTGTAATACATCACCATCCAGACAGACAGGAACCTCTGACTGGGTGTAATACATCACCATCCAGACTGACAGGGACCTCTGACTGGGTGTAATACATCACCATCCAGACAGACAGGAACCTCTGACTGGGTGTAATACATCACCACCCAGACAGACTGACAGGAACCTCTGACTGGGTGTAATACATCACCATCCAGACAGACAGGAACCTCTGACTGGGTGTAATACATCACCATCCAGACAGACTGACAGGAACCTCTGACTGGGTGTAATACATCACCATCCAGACAGACAGGAACCTCTGACTGGGTGTAATACAGTCACCAGACTGACAGGAACCTCTGACTGGGTGTAATACATCACCATCCAGACTGACAGGAACCTCTGACTGGGTGTAATACATCACCATCCAGACAGACAGGAACATCTGACTGGGTGTAATACATCACCATCCAGACAGACTGACAGGAACCTCTGACTGGGTGTAATACATCACCATCCAGACAGACAGGAACCTCTGACTGGGTGTAATACATCACCATCCAGACAGACAGGAACCTCTGACTGGGTGTAATACATCACCATCCAGACAGACAGGAACCTCTGACTGGGTGTAATACATCACCATCCAGACAGACAGACAGGAACCTCTGACTGGGTGTAATACAGTCACCATCCAGACAGAGAGACAGGAACCTCTGACTGGGTGTAATACAGTCACCATCCAGACAGACTGACAGGAACCTCTGACTGGGTGTAATACATCACCATCCAGACAGACAGGAACCTCTGACTTGGTGTAATACATCACCATCCAGACAGACTGACAGGAACCTCTGACTGGGTGTAATACATCACCATCCAGACAGACAGGAACCTCTGACTGGGTGTAATACAGTCACCAGACTGACAGGAACCTCTGACTGGGTGTAATACATCACCAGACTGACAGGAACCTCTGACTGGGTGTAATACATCACCATCCAGACAGACAGGAACCTCTGACTGGGTGTAATACATCACCATCCAGACAGACAGGAACCTCTGACTGGGTGTAATACATCACCATCCAGACAGACAAACAGGAACCTATGACTGGGTGTAATACATCACCATCCAGACAGACAGACACGAACCTCTGACTGGGTGTAATACATCACCATCCAGACAGACAGGAACCTCTGACTGGGTGTAATACATCACCATCCAGACAGACAGGAACCTCTGACTGGGTGTAATACATCACCATCCAGACAGACTGACAGGAACCTCTGACTGGGTGTAATACATCACCATCCAGACAGACAGGAACCTCTGACTGGGTGTAATACAGTCACCAGACTGACAGGAACCTCTGACTGGGTGTAATACAGTCACCAGACTGACAGGAACCTCTGACTGGGTGTAATACATCACCATCCAGACAGACAGGAACATCTGACTGGGTGTAATACATCACCATCCAGACAGACTGACAGGAACCTCTGACTGGGTGTAATACATCACCATCCAGACAGACAGGAACCTCTGACTGGGTGTAATACATCACCATCCAGACTGACAGGAACCTCTGACTGGGTGTAATACATCAACCTCCAGACAGACAGACAGGAACCTCTGACTGGGTGTAATACATCACCATCCAGACAGACAGGAACCTCTGACTGGGTGTAATACATCACCATCCAGACAGACAGACAGGAACCTCTGACTGGGTGTAATACAGTCACCATCCAGACAGAGAGACAGGAACCTCTGACTGGGTGTAATACAGTCACCATCCAGACAGACTGACAGGAACCTCTGACTGGGTGTAATACATCACCATCCAGACAGACAGGAACCTCTGACTTGGTGTAATACATCACCATCCAGACAGACTGACAGGAACCTCTGACTGGGTGTAATACATCACCATCCAGACAGACAGGAACCTCTGACTGGGTGTAATACAGTCACCAGACTGAAAGGAACCTCTGACTGGGTGTAATACATCACCAGACTGACAGGAACCTCTGACTGGGTGTAATACATCACCATCCAGACAGACAGGAACCTCTGACTGGGTGTAATACATCACCATCCAGACAGACAGGAACCTCTGACTGGGTGTAATACATCACCATCCAGACAGACAAACAGGAACCTCTGACTGGGTGTAATACATCACCATCCAGACAGACAGACACGAACCTCTGACTGGGTGTAATACATCACCATCCAGACAGACAGGAACCTCTGACTGGGTGTAATACATCACCATCCAGACAGACAGGAACCTCTGACTGGGTGTAATACATCACCATCCAGACAGACACGAACCTCTGACTGGGTGTAATACATCACCATCCAGACAGACAGGAACCTCTGACTGGGTGTAATACATCACCATCCAGACAGACTGACAGGAACCTCTGAATGGGTGTAATACAGTCACCATCCAGACAGACAGGAACCTCTGACTGGGTGTAATACATCACCATCCAGACAGACTGACAGGAACCTCTGACTGGGTGTAATACATCACCATCCAGACAGACAGGAACCTCTGACTGGGTGTAATACATCACCATCCAGACAGACTGACAGGAACCTCTGACTGGGTGTAATACATCACCATCCAGACAGACAGGAACCTCTGACTGGGTGTAATACAGTCACTTGACTGACAGGAACCTCTGACTGGGTGTAATACATCACCATCCAGACAGACTGACAGGAACCTCTGACTGGGTGTAGTACATCACCATCCAGACAGACTGGCAGGAACCTCTGACTGGGTGTAATACAGTCACCAGACTGACAGGAACCTCTGACTGGGTGTAATACATCACCATCCAGACAGACTGACAGGAACCTCCGAACCATCCGCTGGGAGTTTGTGCTGTATCCCCACCATCTCTCCACAACACAAACTCATATACTCTCTAGCCATTATCTGGCAACATCCCCACTCACACCAGTTTGTGTTTGACTACTCCGACCCTCTAGCTGAGGTATTTCAGCCGGTGTTATTACTCCTACGAGAATATGGCCAACGATTGGCTCAGTAGGTTTGTTTGGCTCCCTAACCGACATGATTTCATTCTCTGTAATAAACTCATTCTCAGACTCGGGGAAGCTACTCGGTAAATTCAGCCATTTTATTGCGGAGTTCCAAGATGTTCTCTCCTGCCACTGACGCAACAATGCCAATTTTATTGCGGAGTTCCAAGATGTTCTCTCCTGCCACTGACGCAACAATGCCAATTTTATTGCGGAGTTCCAAGATGTTCTCTCCTGCCACTGACGCAACAATGCCAATTTTATTGCGGAGTTCCAAGATGTTCTCTCCGGCCACTGACGCAACAATGCCAACACGGCGATTTACTGCGGTTTGCAGTTAGCTGGCGTTTCCATTCCCCTTTTAATACGTCAATAAGAGAGAAGCTGCAAAACGGAGAGTTGAAGAGAAAAGAGGGACAGAAAAGTTACGTTTAGGAAAGATTAGGTGTCGTTGGTAAAAGAGAATGAAAGCAGTGCCGGCTATGTTATGCGTGATGATTGTGAGGCGCACTTTACAAATTCAACAATCACTTCAAATTGGCCTTATGGCACGTCAAGGGAACTGTAGCCTACTGTTCAGATGGGTTAAATGGAAACTGACATCTGGACGCTAGGTCTAACCTCTCGCGTAGCCTTAATATTAACTCGTGCAGAATTAAGCATTTCTTGCAGTGAAATGATACACCATATGTACATTTTGACCTGGGCAACAGAAGTGGAGAAATATGATTTAATTCTTTCAGCATCTAGAGAGAATGTGAATGTGCAGTTAGGGACCGTCTGTAAAGGTACTCTCTTTATCAGCATCTAGAGAGAATGTGAATGTGTAGTTAGGGACCGTCTGTAAAGGTACCCTCTTTATCAGCATCTAGAGAGAATGTGAATTTAAAGTTAGGAACCGTCTGTAAAGGTGTTATCTTTATCAGCATCTAGAGAGAATGTGAATGTGTAGTTAGCACCTTTACAGACAGTCCCTAACTACACATTCACATTCTCTCTAGATGCTGATAAAGATAGCAACTTTACAGACAGTCCCTATCTTTATCAGCATCATAAAAGCTGATAGTATTTCAACCACATAAAATATGCATCCAAGTCGACCTGACATCTGATCAGAAACATGTTGGGTCGTTTTTCACAGCTTTCTATTTTCCTTTCAACAAGGTCAAACTGATGCAGAAAATAATTTCCCGTCAGTTATTTTTATTGCATTTTCTCCCTGGTCCCTAAAAATCTTTTTTTTGCAAAAGGAGTGGAGATGACTGTACCGTTCGTCGTTAAGGGCAGGCCAAGGCGCAGCGTGATTTGAGTTCATCATATTTTATTGAAATGTGAACCAGCAAAAAAAAAATCAATAAACAAGACAACAAACGAAAAGCTTCATCGTGCAAAAATACATGCACCCAAACCAGGTCAAGATCCCACAACTGAAGGTGGGAAAAATGGCTGCCTAAGTATGATCCCCAATCAGAGACAACGATATGCAGCTGCCTCTGATTGGGAACCATGCTAGGCCAACGAAGAAAAAGAAAACATCGATATACAAAAACTAGAGTACCCTGACCTAACCAAAATATAGAGAATAAACAGGGATTTCTAAGGTCAGGACGTGACAATGACAGAGAAAACTTGACCGATGTCAACCAGATTGATTCATTCTATCACGTCATAACATTATTCTGTTGACCAATAGGGTTTATTTAGTCTTCTAGTAATGACATGATTTTGTATTTTAGGGAAACAAGTAATGACAGAAGAGGAGCTGCATGTATCTCATTATAGACAAGTTGACTCACTAATATCCTTCCACCAAAATGACGGAAATTATAAGCAGAAACACATCTAAATCAGGCCAAAGCCGGACCTCCGTCTCTGACAGTAGCCTACAGCGCATTTTCTACATACTGTAAGTGGGTTTGGGGTCGGGGGCTTACACTTTACACTCAGATTGACACTTTACACTCAGATTGACACTTTACACTCAGATTGATACTTTACACTCAGATTGACACTTTACACTCAGATTGACACTTGACACTCAGATTGACACTTTACACTCAGATTGACCCTTTACACTCAGATTGACACTTGACACTCAGATTGACACTTTACACTCAGATTGACACTTTACACTCAGATTGACACTTTACACTCAGATTGACACTTTACACTCAGATTGACACTTTACACTCAGATTGACACTTTACACTCAGATTGACACTTTACACTCAGATTGACACTTTACACTCAGATTGACACTTGACACTCAGATTGACACTTTACACTCAGATTGACACTTTACACTCAGATTGACACTTTACACTCAGATTGACACTTTACACTCAGATTGACACTTTACACTCAGATTGACACTTTATCACATCTAGTCGGACGGTTGCAGATGGACTATTAGCAAATTGCAGGCGGCTGAACAAACTGCTGACCTGTGCACGACTAACTCTCTCTCTCTCACACACACACACACACACACACACACACACACACACACACACACACACACACACACACACACACACACACGGCACTCTCTGACACTTTATCCAGTATGTGCAGACAAACACACTCCTCGTGTAGACATGCGGACAAAATCATTCACAATGGTGCACATGTACACCCCCCCCCCCCCCCAAAAGTAAATGATCATTCATTAATATTCCACACATCTACATACCCACACACACTAATAGCTGAGACCAGATGATGTGTTTTCTGACACGCTCCAGCTGTCTGATAATACCAACCAGATAATACCAACCAGATAATACCAACCAGATAATACCAACCAGATAAAACCAACCAGATAATACCAACCAGATAATACCAACCAGATAAAACCAACCAGATAATACCAACCAGATAAAACCAACCAGATAATACCAACCAGATAATACCAACCAGATAATACCAACCAGATAATACCAACCAGATAATACCAACCATATAAAACCAACCAGATAATACCAACTAGATAATACCAACCAGATAATACCAACCAGATAATACCAACCAGATAATACCAACCAGATAATACCAACCAGATAATACCAACCAGATAATTAATACCAACCATATAATACCAACCAGATAAAACCAACCAGATAAAACCAACCAGATAATACCAACCAGATAAAACCAACCAGATAATACCAACCAGATAATACCAACCAGATAAAACCAACCAGATAAAACCAACCAGATAATACCAACCAGATAATACCAACCAGATAATACCAAACCAGATAAAACCAACCAGATAATACCAACCAGATAATACCAACCAGATAATACCAACCAGATAAAACCAACAAGATAATACCAACCAGATAAAACTAACCAGATAATACCAACCAGATAAAACCAACCAGATAATACCAACCAGATAATACCAACCAGATAATACCAACCAGATAAAACCAACCAGATAATACCAACCAGATAATACCAACCAGATAAAACCAACCAGATAATACCAACCAGATAATACCAACCAGATAAAACCAACCAGATAATACCAACCAGATAAAACCAACCAGATAAAACCAACCAGATAAAACCAACCAGATAATACCAACCAGATATTACCAACCAGATAAAACCAACCAGATAATACCAACCAGATAAAACCAACCAGATAATACCAACCAGATAAAACCAACCAGATAATACCAACCAGATAAAACCAACCAGATAATACCAACCAGATAATACCAACCAGATAATACCAACCAGATAAAACCAACCAGATAATACCAACCAGATAATACCAACCAGATAATACCAACCAGATAATTAATACCAACCATATAATATCAACCAGATAAAACCAACCAGATAAAACCAACCAGATAATACCAACCAGATAATACCAACCAGATAAAACCAACCAGATAATACCAACCAGATAATACCAACCAGATAATACCAACCAGATAAAACCAACCAGATAAAACCAACCAGATAATACCAACCAGATAATACCAACCAGATAATACCAACCAGATAAAACCAACCAGATAATACCAACCAGATAATACCAACCAGATAATACCAACCAGATAATACCAACCAGATAAAACCAACCAGATAATACCAACCAGATAAAACTAACCAGATAATACCAACCAGATAAAACCAACCAGATAATACCAACCAGATAAAACCAACCAGATAAAACCAACCAGATAAAACCAACCAGATTATACCAACCAGATAATACCAACCAGATAAAACCAACCAGATAAAACCAACCAGATAATACCAACCAGATAATACCAACCAGATAAAACCAACCAGATAAAACCAACCAGATAAAACCAACCAGATAAAACCAACCAGATAATACCAACCAGATAAAACCAACCAGATAAAACCAACCAGATAAAACCAACCAGATAAAACCAACCAGATAAAACCAACCAGATAATACCAACCAGATAAAACCAACCAGATAATACCAACCAGATAATACCAACCAGATAATACCAACCAGATAATACCAACCAGATAATACCAACCAGATAATTAATACCAACCATATAATATCAACCAGATAAAACCAACCAGATAAAACCAACCAGATAATACCAACCAGATAATACCAACCAGATAAAACCAACCAGATAATACCAACCAGATAATACCAACCAGATAATACCAACCAGATAAAACCAACCAGATAATACCAACCAGATAATACCAACCAGATAATACCAACCAGATAAAACCAACCAGATAATACCAACCAGATAATACCAACCAGATAATACCAACCAGATAATACCAACCAGATAAAACCAACCAGATAATACCAACCAGATAAAACTAACCAGATAATACCAACCAGATAAAACCAACCAGATAATACCAACCAGATAAAACCAACCAGATAAAACCAACCAGATAAAACCAACCAGATAATACCAACCAGATAAAACCAACCAGATAAAACCAACCAGATAATACCAACCAGATAATACCAACCAGATAAAACCAACCAGATAATACCAACCAGATAATACCAACCAGATAATACCAACCAGATAAACCCAACCAGATAAAACCAACCAGATAAAACCAACCAGATAAAACCAACCAGATAAAACCAACCAGATAATACCAACCAGATAAAACCAACCAGATAAAACCAACCAGATAAAACCAACCAGATAAAACCAACCAGATAATACCAACCAGATAAAACCAACCAGATAATACCAACCAGATAAAACCAACCAGATAAAACCAACCAGATAAAACCAACCAGATAATAACAACCAGATAAAACCAACCAGATAAAACCAACCAGATAAAACCAACCAGATAATACCAACCAGATAATACCAACCAGATAAAACCAACCAGATAATACCAACCAGATAATACCAACCAGATAAAACCAACCAGATAATACCAACCAGATAAAACCAACCAGATAAAACCAACCAGATAAAACCAACCAGATAATACCAACCAGATAATACCAACCAGATAAAACCAACCAGATAAAACCAACCAGATAATACCAACCAGATAATACCAACCAGATAAAACCAACCAGATAATACCAACCAGATAATACCAACCAGATAATACCAACCAGATAAAACCAACCAGATAAAACCAACCAGATAAAACCAACCAGATAAAACCAACCAGATAATACCAACCAGATAAAACCAACCAGATAAAACCAACCAGATAAAACCAACCAGATAAAACCAACCAGATAAAACCAACCAGATAATACCAACCAGATAAAACCAACCAGATAATACCAACCAGATAAAACCAACCAGATAATACCAACCAGATAAAACCAACCAGATAAAACCAACCAGATAAAACCAACCAGATAAAACCAAACCGATAATACCAACCAGATAATACCAACCAGAAAAAACCAACCAGATAAAACCAACCAGATAAAACCAACCATATGAAACCAACCAGATAATACCAACCAGATAATACCAACCGGATAATACCAACCAGATAAAACCAACCAGATAAAACCAACCAGATAAAACCAACCAGATAATACCAACCAGATAAAACCAACCAGATAATACCAACCAGATAATACCAACCAGATAAAACCAACCAGATAATACCAACCAGATAAAACCAACCAGATAATACCAACCAGATAAAACCAACCAGATAATACCAACCAGATAATACCAACCAGATAAAACCAACCAGATAATACCAACCAGATAATACCAACCAGATAAAACCAACCAGATAATACCAACCAGATAAAACCAACCAGATAAAACCAACCAGATAATACCAACCAGATAATACCAACCAGATAAAACCAACCAGATAATACGAACCAGATAAAACTAACCAGATAATACCAACCAGATAAAACCAACCAGATAATACCAACCAGATAATACCAACCAGATAATACCAACCAGATAAAACCAACCAGATAATACCAACCAGATAATACCAACCAGATAAAACCAACCAGATAATACCAACCAGATAAAACCAACCAGATAAAACCAACCAGATAATACCAACCAGATAATACCAACCAGATAAAACCAACCAGATAAAACCAACCAGATAATACCAACCAGATAAAACCAACCAGATAATACCAACCAGATAAAACCAACCAGATAAAACCAACCAGATAATACCAACCAGATAAAACCAACCAGATAATACCAACCAGATAATACCAACCAGATAAAACCAACCAGATAAAACCAACCAGATAATACCAACCAGATAAAACCAACCAGATAATACCAACCAGATAAAACCAACCAGATAATACCAACCAGATAATACCAACCAGATAAAACCAACCAGATAATACCAACCAGATAATACCAACCAGATAAAACCAACCAGATAAAACCAACCAGATAAAACCAACCAGATAATACCAACCAGATAATACCAACCAGATAAAACCAACCAGATAATACCAACCAGATAAAACTAACCAGATAATACCAACCAGATAAAACCAACCAGATATTACCAACCAGATAATACCAACCAGATAAAACCAACCAGATAATACCAACCAGATAATACCAACCAGATAAAACCAACCAGATAATACCAACCAGATAATACCAACCAGATAAAACCAACCAGATAATACCAACCAGATAAAACCAACCAGATAAAACCAACCAGATAAAACCAACCAGATAATACCAACCAGATAATACCAACCAGATAAAACCAACCAGATAAAACCAACCAGATAAAACCAACCAGATAATACCAACCAGATAAAACCAACCAGATAATACCAACCAGATAATACCAACCAGATAATACCAACCAGATAAAACCAACCAGATAAAACCAACCAGATAAAACCAACCAGATAAAACCAACCAGATAATACCAACCAGATAAAACCAACCAGATAAAACCAACCAGATAAAACCAACCAGATAAAACCAACCAGATAATACCAACCAGATAAAACCAACCAGATAATACCAACCAGATAAAACCAACCAGATAAAACCAACCAGATAAAACCAACCAGATAAAACCAACCAGATAAAACCAACCAGATAATACCAACCAGATAAAACCAACCAGATAATACTAACCAGATAATACCAACCAGATAAAACCAACCAGATAAAACCAACCAGATAATACCAACCAGATAATACCAACCAGATAATACCAACCAGATAAAACCAACCAGATAATACCAACAAGATAATACCAACCAGATAATACCAACCAGATAATTAATACCAACCATATAATACCAACCAGATAAAACCAACCAGATAAAACCAACCAGATAATACCAACCAGATAATACCAACCAGATAAAACCAACCAGATAATACCAACCAGATAATGCCAACCAGATAATACCAACCAGATAAAACCAACCAGATAAAACCAACCAGATAATACCAACCAGATAATACCAACCAGATAATACCAACCAGATAAAACCAACCAGATAATACCAACCAGATAATACCAACCAGATAATACCAACCAGATAAAACCAACCAGATAATACCAACCAGATAAAACTAAACAGATAATACCAACCAGATAAAACCAACCAGATAATACCAACCAGATAATACCAACCAGATAATACCAACCAGATAAAACCAACCAGATAATACCAACCAGATAATACCAACCAGATAAAACCAACCAGATAATACCAACCAGATAATACCAACCAGATAAAACCAACCAGATAATACCAACCAGATAAAACCAACCAGATAAAACCAACCAGATAAAACCAACCAGATAATACCAACCAGATAATACCAACCAGATAAAACCAACCAGATAATACCAACCAGATAAAACCAACCAGATAATACCAACCAGATAATACCAACCAGATAATACCAACCAGATAAAACCAACCAGATAATACCAACCAGATAAAACCAACCAGATAATACCAACCAGATAATACCAACCAGATAATACCAACCAGATAATACCAACCAGATAAAACCAACCAGATAATACCAACCAGATAATACCAACCAGATAATACCAACCAGATAATTAATACCAACCATATAATACCAACCAGATAAAACCAACCAGATAAAACCAACCAGATAATAACAACCAGATAAAACCAACCAGATAATACCAACCAGATAATACCAACCAGATAAAACCAACCAGATAATACCAACCAGATAAAACCAACCAGATAAAACCAACCAGATAAAACCAACCAGATAATACCATCCAGATAATACCAACCAGATAAAACCAACCAGATAAAACCAACCAGATAAAACCAACCAGATAAAACCAACCAGATAATACCAACCAGATAAAACCAACCAGATAATACCAACCAGATAAAACCAACCAGATAAAACCAACCAGATAATACCAACCAGATAATACCAACCAGATAATACCAACCAGATAATACCAACCAGATAATACCAACCAGATAAAACCAACCAGATAAAACCAACCAGATAAAACCAACCAGATAATACCAACCAGATAAAACCAACCAGATAATACCAACCAGATAATACCAACCAGATAAAACCAACCAGATAATACCAACCAGATAATACCAACCAGATAAAACCAACCAGATAAAACCAACCAGATAATACCAACCAGATAAAACCAACCAGATAATACCAACCAGATAAAACCAACCAGATAATACCAACCAGATAATACCAACCAGATAAAACCAACCAGATAATACCAACCAGATAAAACCAACCAGATAATACCAACCAGATAATACCAACCAGATAATACCAACCAGATAATACCAACCAGATAATACCAACCAGATAATACCAACCAGATAATACCAACCAGATAATTAATACCAACCATATAATACCAACCAGATAAAACCAACCAGATAAAACCAACCAGATAATAACAACCAGATAATACCAACCAGATAATACCAACCAGATAATACCAACCAGATAATACCAACCAGATAAAACCAACCAGATAATACCAACCAGATAAAACCAACCAGATAAAACCAACCAGATAATACCAACCAGATAAAACCAACCAGATAAAACCAACCAGATAATACCAACCAGATAAAACCAACCAGATAATACCAACCAGATAAAACCAACCAGATAAAACCAACCAGATAAAACCAACCAGATAAAACCAACCAGATAAATCCAACCAGATAATACCAACCAGATAATACCAACCAGATAAAACCAACCAGATAAAACCAACCAGATAAAACCAACCAGATAAAACCAACCAGATAATACCAACCAGATAAAACCAACCAGATAAAACCAACCAGATAATACCAACCAGATAAAACCAACCAGATAAAACCAACCAGATAAAACCAACCAGATAAAACCAACCAGATAAAACCAACCAGATAAAACCAACCAGATAATACCAACCAGATAAAACCAACCAGATAAAACCAACCAGATTAAACCAACCAGATAAAACCAACCAGATAAAACCAACCAGATAAAACCAACCAGATAAAACCAACCAGATAATACCAACCAGATAATACCAACCAGATAATACCAACCAGATAATACCAACCAGATAATACCAACCAGATAATACCAACCAGATAATTAATACCAACCATATAATACCAACCAGATAAAACCAACCAGATAAAACCAACCAGATAATAACAACCAGATAATAACAACCAGATAATACCAACCAGATAATACCAACCAGATAATACCAACCAGATAAAACCAACCAGATAATACCAACCAGATAAAACCAACCAGATAAAACCAACCAGATAATACCAACCAGATAATACCAACCAGATAAAACCAACCAGATAAAACCAACCAGATAATACCAACCAGATAAAACCAACCAGATAATACCAACCAGATAAAACCAACCAGATAAAACCAACCAGATAAAACCAACCAGATAAAACCAACCAGATAAAACCAACCAGATAATACCAACCAGATAATACCAACCAGATAAAACCAACCAGATAAAACCAACCAGATAATACCAACCAGATAAAACCAACCAGATAATACCAACCAGATAAAACCAACCATATAAAACCAACCAGATAAAACCAACCAGATAAAACCAACCAGATAAATCCAACCAGATAATACCAACCAGATAATACCAACCAGATAAAACCAACCAGATAAAACCAACCAGATAAAACCAACCAGATAAAACCAACCAGATAATACCAACCAGATAAAACCAACCAGATAAAACCAACCAGATAATACCAACCAGATAAAACCAACCAGATAAAACCAACCAGATAAAACCAACCAGATAAAACCAACCAGATAAAACCAACCAGATAAAACCAACCAGATAATACCAACCAGATAAAACCAACCAGATAAAACCAACCAGATTAAACCAACCAGATAAAACCAACCAGATAAAACCAACCAGATAAAACCAACCAGATAAAACCAACCAGATAAAACCAACCAGATAAAACCAACCAGATAATACCAACCAGATAAAACCAACCAGATAAAACCAACCAGATAAAACCAACCAGATAAAACCAACCAGATAATACCAACCAGATAATACCAACCAGATAATACCAACCAGATAAAACCAACCAGATAAAACCAACCAGATAAAACCAACCAGATAAAACCAACCAGATAAAACCAACCAGATAATACAAACCAGATAAAACCAACCAGATAAAACCAACCAGATAAAACCAACCAGATAATACCAACCAGATAATACCAACCAGATAAAACCAACCAGATAAAACCAACCAGATAATACCAACCAGATAAAACCAACCAGATAATACCAACCAGATAAAACCAACCAGATAAAACCAACCAGATAAAACCAACCAGATAATACCAACCAGATAAAACCAACCAGATAATACCAACCAGATAATACCAACCAGATAAAACCAACCAGATAATACCAACCAGATAATACCAACCAGATAATACCAAACAGATAAAACCAACCAGATAAAACCAACCAGATAAAACCAACCAGATAATACCAACCAGATAATACCAACCAGATAAAACCAACCAGATAAAACCAACCAGATAAAACCAACCAGATAAAACCAACCAGATAAAACCAACCAGATAATACCAACCAGATAATACCAACCAGATAAAACCAACCAGATAAAACCAACCAGATAATACCAACCAGATAAAACCAACCAGATAATACCAACCAGATAATACCAACCAGATAAAACCAACCAGATAATACCAACCAGATAATACCAACCAGATAAAACCAACCAGATAATACCAACCAGATAAAACCAACCAGATAAAACCAACCAGATCATCAGAGGAGCTCCGAACAGGAGGACACGTTACAAAGCAGTGGAGACGTCATCTCACAGACCCATCTTTGAGGCTTGATGTTCTGTTCCAAAAATGGAACCCTATTCCCTTCCTATAGTGCACAGATGGTGCATCAGAGACTAGAAATGCTAATCGGAAGAGAACAGATCTGCGAAATTAGGATTTCCAAATGATTTCCAATGCTGCCTGGCATAAAGGAACACTAGACAAGCCATCCCAAGCTTGGGGGAGTTATATAATCACATATTACAATAAGCTTCCTCTGAAAGGTTGATGTCTTTTTTGGGGAAATAGGAAGTCAGTTTCGTGGTGTCTCTTGGTACAGATATTAGTGATACTGAAAAAACAATGGCTGCATACCAAATGGTATACTAGTCCCAGAAATGTATTGGTCCAGCAGGCCAAGGAAGTATCAGCCAAGACTGGTTCTCCATGTTCAAGCTAGAATAGAGAGGGCTGGCAAAGACTAGAGAGGGCTGACAAAGACTGTAGACAGGGCTGGCAAAGACTAGAGAGGACTGGCAAAGACTAGAGAGGGCTGGCAAAGACTAGAGAGGGCTGGCAAAGACTAGAGAGGGCTGGCAAAGACTATAGAGGGCTGGCAAAGACTAGAGAGGGCTGGCAAAGACTAGAGAGGGCTGGCAAAGACTGTAGAGAGGGCTGGCAAAGACTAGAGAGGGCTGGCAAAGAATCTAGAGAGGGCTGACAAAGACTCTAGAGAGGGCTGACAAAGACTAGAGAGGGCTGACAAAGACCCTAGACAGGGCTGACAAAGACTAGAGAGGGCTGGCAAAGACTAGAGAGGGCTGACAAAGACTAGAGAGGGCTGGCAAAGACTAGAGAGGGCTGGCAAAGACTAGAGAGGGCTGGCAAAGACTCTAGAGAGGGCTGGCAAAGACTAGAGAGGGCTGGCAAAGACTAAAGAGGGCTGGCAAAGACTAGAGAGGGCTGACAAAGAATTGAGAGGGCTGGCAAAGACTAGAGAGGGCTGACAAAGACTGTAGAGAGGGCTGACAAAGACTGTAGAGAGGGCAGGCAAAGACTAGCGAGGACTGGCAAAGACTAGAGAGGGCTGGCAAAGACTCTAGAGAGGGCTGGCAAAGACTAGAGAGGGCTGGCAAAGACTAGAAAGGGCTGGCAAAGACTCTAGAGAGGGCTGGCAAAGACTAGAGAGGGCTGGCAAAGACTAGAAAGGGCTGGCAAAGACTAGAGAGGGCTGGCAAAGACTATAGAGGGCTGACAAAGACTCAAGTCCATAAACACCCCCATACCTATTAGCTATAACCTGTAGTCTGTAAACATCCCCCTACCTATTATCTATAACCTGTAGTCTGTAAACATCCCCCTACCTATTATCTATAACCTGTAGTCTGTAAACATCCCCCTACCTATTAGCTATAACCAGTAGTCTGTAAACATCCCCCTACCTATTAGCTATAACCTGTAGTCTGTAAACATCCCCCTACCTATTAGCTATAACCAGTAGTCTGTAAACATCCCCCTACCTATTAGCTATAACCTGTAGTCTGTAAACATCCCCCTACCTATTAGCTATAACCTGTAGTCTGTAAACATCCCCCTACCTATTATCTATAACCTGTAGTCTGTAAACATCCCCCTACCTATTAT